>NC_052331.1:28257929-28599179 GCF_016432855.1 Salvelinus namaycush
AGACGTTTGTTAGATGACTACTTTGTTAGAGAAAACAGTGGCCTTGATTTTATATATTTTTAGAGAAACATTAAAACTCACCCATTTTCTGACTCTAATCAACAACTGACACAAATGTAACTTTTTCCAAAGATGGAATCGGGAGAGAAAATGGAAGTGGAAGAATTCTATGTGAAATTCAAGAGCTTGTGAGTACCAACACGACTGTGGCCTTGGTTCACCGTGTCATTTTATTTCCTCCAGCTTCGGGGGAAAATGGTGGATTAACGTGAAATCAAACAAAACGCTCTGTAAACCACAGGTTTAATGTTTGGACCGAAGAGGAAATTCTATAATGCTATAAATCTCTAGATTAGCACGTTTGGTTTTGTGATGGTGCGTCTGTATTTTGCGTTGTTTTTTGTGAGGTGTGTTTATGGTGTATGAGATATGGTGTGTATATTATAGCATCTGCCACGGGTGGGTGTATTTGAGTGAGAGTTCAAAGTGTATATGTATGTAATGGTGTGTGTTCCCCCGCTCTCTCTGTGTAGCTCCTACCTGCACTGTCGCTGGGCAGATCTGGAGGAGCTGGAGAAGGACAAAAGGATCCACCAGAAGGTCAAGCGGTTCAGGGCCAAGCAGGCCCTCCCCACCTTCGTGACAGAGGTCAGTCCCACAGTTCTGTCTTCCCTCAGTGTTGAGCTGCCATTTTGTCAGCTTTGACACCCGCTGTAGAATCACTTTCTTTCCCTTCCCCCCCACTTTCAACTTCAGAGGATTCAATGACATGTTATATTTGGTTGGGTGAATTGGACCTAGACTGCACAGAATGAAACCAGGCCATTCACTCTCTGCTATGATACCACTAACATCAACGTCTCCATCCTTCACTCATCCCTTTCTCCCTCCCCCCTCCAGATGGATGACGAGCCTTTCAACCCAGACTACGTTGAGGTGGACCGGGTACTGGACGTGTCAGAGAGCACAGATGAGAACGGAGAGGTGTGTTCCTTTTCTTGCTCTCTCCCTCCTTCCTGTTCTATATGTCCTCTAAACGACCTCAGAAGTGGGAATAAGGTTGGTTATGTCATTGATTGAAGTTGATGCTTTGGCTAAAGGTTCCTTTCTAAGTTCCGAACAAACGTTGCCCTTTCCTTTAATCTTGGAATTCACAGGAAGACACACACACTAACCCCCCCAACACACACACACTAACCCCCCCAACACACACACACTAACCCCCCCAACACACACACACGCACACTAACCCCCCCAACACACCCACACGCACACTAACCCCCCAACACCCACACGCACACTAACCCCCACACACACACACACGCACACTAACCCCCCAAACCACAACACGCACACTAACCCCCCCACACAACACACGCACACTAACCCCCCCACAACACACACGCACACTAACCCCCCCAACACACACGCACACTAACCCCCCCCAACACACACACACACGCACACTAACCCCCCCCAACACACACACACGCACCACACTAACCCCCCCCAACACACACACACGCACGCACACTAACCCCCCCAACACACGCACACTAACCCCCCCAACACACACACACGCACACTAACCCCCCCAACACACGCACACTAACCCCCCCAACACACGCACACTAACCCCCCCAACACACGCACACTAACCCCCCAACCCACGCACACAACCCCCCACACCCACACACCCCCCCAACACACGCACACTAACCCCCCCAACACACGCACACTAACCCCCCCAACACACGCACACTAACCCCCCCAACACACGCACACTAACCCCCCCCAACACACGCACACTAACCCCCCCAACACACCCACACTAACCCCCCAACACACGCACACCTAACCCCCCAACACACACAGCACACTACCCCACACCACCTAACCCCCCCACACAACGCACACTAACCCCCCCCAACACCGCACACTACCCCCCCAACACACGCCACTAACCCCCCCCAACACACGCACACTAACCCCCCCCAACACACGCACACTAACCCCCCCCAACACACGCACACTAACCCCCCCCAACACACGCACACTAACCCCCCCCAACACACGCAACACTAACCCCCCCAACACACGCACACTAACACCCCCCAACACACCACACACCTCCCCCCCAACACGCACCACGCACACTAACCCCCCCAACACGCCACGCACGCACACTAACCCCCCCCCCCAACACCGCACACTAACCCCCCCCAACACACGCACACTAACCCCCCCAACACACGCACACTAACCCCCCCAACACACGCGCACACTCCCCCCCCCCCCCCCCCCACACACACGCACACACTCCCCCCCCCCCCCCCAACCACGCACGCACGCACACTAACCCCCCCCAACACGCACGCACGCACACTAACCCCCCCAAACACGCACGCACACACACACGCACACTAACCCCCCCAACACACACGCGCACAAACTAACCCCCCCAACACACGCGCGCACACTAACCCCCCCAACACGCACACACTAACCCCCCCCCACACGCCGCGCACTAACCCCCCCGCAACACACGCACACTAACCCCCCCCAACACACACACTAACCAACACACTTATCCCCCCCGGCGCTCGCACTAACGCCCCCGGATGCACGCGCGCACTAACCCCCAACACACACTATCCCCTCCCCACATACTAACGCCCTCTCTGCCCCAACACACACACTAACCCCAACCTCTCTCTGCCCCCCCAGCCTGTAAAGCTGTACCTGGTGAAGTGGTGTTCCCTGCCCTATGAGGATATAACTTGGGAGCTGAAGGCCGACATCGACCAGGCCAAGATCGATGAGTACGAGGCCGTGGCGGCCCGTCAGCCCGAGACCAAACGCGTGGTGCGTAAAATAAAAACCTCACACACACTATACACTCTCCTGCTGCCTTTTTCTTACATTTTCTGGCCCCAGCCCTTTAACGCGGAGCCAGCTAGGGCTCCTGCGGTCGCACAGAAACTACTAACGGTAGGCTTTTATTTGGAACAGGAGCGACCTCCCACCGAAAACTGGCAGAAATCCGAGAGTTCCAGGGATTATATAAACGACAACGCACTCAGGGAATACCAGCTGGAGGGAGTGAACTGGTTGCTCTTCAACTGGTACAATACGTAAGAAGTACTAAAACCTACTGTTCGTTCGTGCATGTGTTAAGCTATATGACGTGTGTGAGACTCACTTATATAACATGTACAGTACCAGTCAAAAGTTTGGACACCTACTCATTCAAGGGTTTTTCTTTATTTTTACAATTTTCTACATTGTAGAATAATAGTGAAGACGTAAACTATGAAATAACACATGGAATCATGTAGTAACCAAAAAAGTGTTAAACAAATCAAAATATATTTTAGATTCTTCAAAAAGCCACCCTTTGCCTTGATGACAGCTTTGCACACTCTTGGCATTCTCTCAACCAGCTTCATGATGAATGCTTTTCCAACAGTCTTGAAGGACCACATATGCTGAGCACTTGTTGGCTGCTTTTCCTTCAATCTGCGGTCCAACTCATCCCAAGCCATCTCAATTGGTTTGAGGTTGGGTGATTGTGGAGCCCAGGTCATCTGATGCAGCACTCCATCACTCCTTCTTATAATAGGGGTGGCAGCTAGCCTAGTGGTTAGAGCGTTGGGCCAGTAACCGAAAGGTTGCTTGATCGAATCCCCGAGCTGACAAGGTAAAAATCTGTTGTTCTGCCCCTGAACGAGTCAGTTAACCCACCGTTCCTCGGCCGTCATTGAAAATAAGAATGTGTTCTTAACTGACTTGCCTAGTTAAATAAGGATTAAAGAAAGGTGTAAAAAGAAAAAGAAAAAAATCGGTGTCCAAAAATACCGATTTCCGATTGTTATGAAAACTTGAAATCGGCCCTAATTAATCGGCAATTCCGATTAATCGGTCGACCTCTAATCTACTGGTACTGTATATATTATGTAACTATTACATAGTATAATATACAATATCTACTGACTAAAGTCTGTCTTCATAACCCACAATTACTCAATAACAAGTAGGACCATATACGCTATGTGTTTATCCAACACACTTGCATAGATAATACTGAACCATGTCACCCAGCATGTGTAAATACAATCAACACATCCATGCCCCATATTGTGTCCTCCAACCCATGTGTTGCAGGGACATGTGTGTACCCAATCTGTGCTTTTCTCACACCAATCATTAATGTGTGATCTACTACTGCTGCACACAACACACACACAGTCAGTATGATGCAATAGCCACACAGCCAACTTCTTAGTTTGAGTGTCATTGATCTGCCTTTACAGGGTTATCTAACTGTTCATTAGATTACTCACTCACGAATAGAGTGCACAGAGACTTAAGGACACACTATTGCCAATATAGTGCTCTATCTAGGTCTCTGGTCATAGGTAGGGCACTACACTGTGAATAGGGTGTCATTTGAGACAGACAGACTATCCCTGTTACATCTCATTCATTTGCACTGTTTTCTCTCCTTTCTGTCCTCCTAGGAGACCCATTCAGATTACTCACTACTGCTAATACAGTGACTGGTGACTCATTGTTCCCCTTTCATCATGTTCTCTCTTTGTTCCCCTCCAGACGGAACTGCATCCTAGCAGATGAAATGGGCCTGGGCAAGACCATCCAGTCCATCACATTCCTCTATGAGATCTACCTGAAGGGGATCCACGGGCCCTTCCTGGTCATCGCCCCCCTCTCCACCATTCCAAACTGGGAGCGGGAGTTCCGCACGTGGACCGAGCTCAACGTGATCGTCTACCACGGCAGCCAGGCCAGCCGCAAGACCATCCAGGCCTACGAAATGAACTACCGCGACGTGCAGGTACGTCGTGACCGTACTGTAACCGTGACTATAACAGTACCATCCACTACAGGCATGACCTGACGTAACAAGACCATTAAGGCCAGATGCACAAGTAACATGACCTTAATGCAACGATACTATAGCTATGTAACACCGGCCTGCGAGGTGAACCCAACCACACCATAAACTTACCATTACATAACAAACCATAACCTCACAAGACTCAGGCCTAAGTGACAGACACTCAAGCCTTCCTAGCCACATGGATACAGTATTGTATGGTACAGTCGGTTCTTAACCCTAATCTAGGAATAATCCCACAAGAAGCACTTTAGACCGGCAGGTATTTAACAACATTAATCAGAGCTCCACACTGACCGTACCGACCAAATAAGGAGTGACTGAAATGTGACCATAACCCACTCCACTAAACATTTAAATGTGTAAACCTACTCCACTAACCATTTAAATGTGTAAACCTACTCCACTAACCATTTAAATGTGTAAACCTACTCCACTAACCATTTAAATGTGTAAACCTACTCCACTAACCATTTAAATGTGTAAACCTACTCCACTAACCATTTAAATGTGTAAACCTACTCCACTAACCATTTAAATGTGTAAACCTACTCCACTAAACATTTAAATGTGTAAACCTACTCCACTAAACATTTAAATGTGTAAACCTACTCCACTAAACATTTAAATGTGTAAACCTACTCCACTAACCATTTAAATGTGTAAACCTACTCCACCAATCATTTACATGTGTAAACCTACTCCACTAACCATTTAAATGTGGAAACCTACTCCACTAGCCATTTAAATGTGGAAACCTACTCCACTAACCATTTAAATGTGGAAACCTACTCCACTAGCCATTTAAATGTGGAAACCTACTCCACTAGCCATTTAAATGTGGAAACCTACTCCACTAGCCATTTAAATGTGGAAACCTACTCCACTAGCCATTTAAATGTGGAAACCTACTCCACTAGCCATTTAAATGTGGAAACCTACTCCACTAGCCATTTAAATGTGGAAACCTACTCCCGCAGCCATTTAAATGTGGAAACCTACTCCACTAGCCATTTAAATGTGGAAACCTACTCCGCTAGCCATTTAAATGTGGAAACCTACTCCGCTAGCCATTTAAATGTGGAAACCTACTCCGCTAGCCATTTAAATGTGGAAACCTACTCCGCTAACCAGTTAAATGTGGAAACCTACTCCGCTAACCAGTTAAATGTGGAAACCTACTCCGCTAACCAGTTAAATGTGGAAACCTACTCCGCTAAACATTTAAATGTGTAAACCTACTCCGCTAAACATTTAAATGTGTAAACCTACTCCGCTAAACATTTAAATGTGTAAACCTACTCCGCTAACCATTTAAATGTGTAAACCTACTCCGCTAACCAGTTAAATGTGGAAACCTACTCCGCTAACCAGTTAAATGTGGAAACCTACTCCGCTAACCAGTTAAATGTGGAAACCTACTCCGCTAACCATTTAAATGTGGAAACCTACTCCGCTAACCATTTAAATGTGGAAACCTACTCCGCTAACCATTTAAATGTGGAAACCTACTCCGCTAACCATTTAAATGTGGAAACCTACTCCGCTAGCCATTTAAATGTGGAAACCTACTCCGCTAGCCATTTAAATGTGGAAACCTACTCCGCTAACCATTTAAATGTGGAAACCTACTCCGCTAGCCATTTAAATGTGGAAACCTACTCCGCTAACCATTTAAATGTGGAAACCTACTCCGCTAACCTCATACTTGAGAAAATATGTTTATTACATTATATGTTGAGTCCATTTTGATTCAGTAAATTGACCAAAGGCCAGATTTCCCTGACCAGGGTCCAGAGTTTTCCCGATTGAGTCAAGTAGGAAAAACTACAGGTTATACACCATGACGCTCTTCCCTGTGTTCTGACCTCGCTCTCCCTCTTCTCCTCCCTCCATCTTCAGGGTCGTGTGATAAAGGGAGCGTACAAATTCCATGCGGTCATCACCACATTTGAGATGATTCTGACAGACTGTCCGGAGCTGCGCAGCGTCCCGTGGCGCTGTGTGGTCATCGACGAGGCTCACCGCCTCAAGAACAGGAACTGCAAACTGCTGGAGGGTCTCAAGATGATGGACATGGTGAGTTGACATGGAGAGATGTCTAGTTGTTAACTTCCATTTCTCCTGTGTTTTTTTGGAAGACTTGCCATTGAACCTGTTGGAAAATAAGCAATAGTTATTGATAAAATGCTCATTTTATGGACATCAATGGGACGTTTCCCCCTTTGTCCTCTCCTATCACAGGAGTAATAGATGAGTTAGATGCACTATTGTAAAGTGGTTGTTCCACTGGATATCATAAGGTGAATGCACCAATTTGTAAGTCGCTCTGGATAAGAGCGTCTGCTAAATGACTTAAATGTAAATGTAATGTAAATGAGTAATAAAAAAACATCTATAATGACGTACTGGAAGGACCTAAGTATAGTAAAAACCAAGTCCTCCTCTCCCTCTGTAAAGGAGCACAAGGTGCTGCTGACCGGGACGCCCCTGCAGAACACGGTGGAGGAGCTCTTCAGTCTGCTCAACTTCCTGGAACCGGAACGCTTCCCCTCGGAGAACACCTTCATGCAGGAGTTTGGAGACCTCAAGACTGAAGAGCAGGTCCAGAAGCTGCAGGCCATCCTGAAGCCCATGATGCTGCGACGTCTCAAGGAGGACGTGGAGAAGAACCTGGCTCCCAAGGAGGAGACCATCATTGAGGTGTTTGACTTTGTGTGTGTGCTCCTCATGGTCAAATGATGTCATTTCTCTCCACTGAGTTTACCTAACTGATGTCATTTCTCTCCACTGAGTTTACCTAACTGATTTTGTTCCCATCTCCTGTTCTCAGGTGGAGCTGACCAACATCCAGAAGAAGTACTACAGGGCCATCCTGGAGAAGAACTTCTCCTTCCTGTCTAAAGGAGGACCGGGAGGAGGAGGTGGTGCATGGGGAGGCGGAGGTGCACAGGTCCCCAACCTGCTCAACACCATGATGGAGCTGAGGAAGTGCTGCAACCACCCCTACCTCATCAATGGTACGGAACACGCACACGAAAGGCGTCCGCATGCCTCCCATCCGGAACAGTTTATGCATATATTATGACAACATTTTGTGACGTTTTGGTCTTCGGCAAAGGTTTTTTCAGCTGTTCATGCACGCTACATTTTTTCTCGAAGTCTACGTCCCTTCGTTGGTGATTGGTCTAAGATCTCCTCGACAAACAAGTTTAAATGAATGACAGTTTTCTTGAGTTATCTTAGATGAATTCTGACTATTTTGAGGTCGTTTATACTGGCTACGGCATCTCCAAGATGGACAAACAGTACTATTGCTGCTTTTTTTCTCTCACATTTTTCAAGCGAAGGTCTTCTAAGGGAGTATGTGAACACATTCGTTCAGGTTTAGCTAAGTGCCAACCGAAGCATGCGGAAGGCTTAACACACACTAACATAGTCCTCACTCAGTCTTTTGGCTTAAAGTGTTTATTTTGGATGCTCTGAGTGTTGATTTGTCTTGGGTGGGGCACAGGACGTGCCCTAACCTCTGTTAGTACTTGGGTTGGTTTGTGAACTTGCTGGGTTTAGTCTCACTGCTTTGAATGATTCTGATGCATGGCCGTTTGTTTTATGATGTTCTAGGTGCAGAGGAGAAGATCCTGGACGACTTCCGTGAGAACCACCATGCCGAGATGCCCCAATTCCACCTACAGGCCATGATCCAGGCAGCAGGCAAGCTGGTGCTGATCGACAAGCTGCTGCCCAAGCTGAAGGCCGGGGGACACAGGGTCCTCGTCTTCTCCCAGATGGTGCGCTGCCTGGACATCCTGGAGGACTACCTCATCCAGAAACGGTACAGATCTGATCTTTTACCTCTGAAGATTTGATTTGAAGTACCCCTTTTATGTTCTCTCCCAGATTTTCTCTTCCATTCCACTCTTACCTAACCCGGGGGACTGAAACTGGGGCCCTGTGTGCCAGATTCATACTATATATAAATGTAATGTATTTTACTAGTCATCTGCGCGAGCACATCAATGACAAAGTCAGAAATGTGGGTTGTTTTTTATGATTGTGTTGAATCTGTTGATAAAGCTGACTATGACTGTCTCCATCCGACCAGGTACCCGTATGAGCGTATCGATGGCCGTGTGAGGGGTAACCTCCGGCAGGCTGCGATTGACCGCTTCTCTCGTCCGGACTCTGACCGCTTTGTCTTCCTTCTGTGTACCCGGGCTGGAGGCCTGGGCATCAACCTGACCGCTGCCGACACCTGCATCATCTTTGACTCGGATTGGAACCCCCAGAATGACTTACAGGTGAGTGGGCTGGGCTTGCAAATAGAGCGTTACCACTTTGTTAAGTACTCAAGTTGAAGATGCAATTTATGGAATACTGTGGTCACTACTACACAGGTAAATACAGTGCTACTTCAGTAAACTTTGAAAGAAGACAGTCCTGTTAAGATACAGTCGAGACATGTCAAAACGCAGTACACAGGTTCATAGAAACTCATAAAACAAGAAAAACAGGAAACAAACAATGTTATCACACCACTGGTACACCATTACATGACTTTGTTTGTTGTCAGTTGGTCTATGCTTTACTCAATCTAAGCAAGTTTTTTTCTCTCCATATCTCTCGCAATCTTTTCCTCTCCCTCGCTCAGGCGCAAGCCAGATGCCACAGGATTGGCCAGAGCAAGGCAGTGAAGATCTACAGGCTGATCACCAGGAACTCCTATGAGAGGGAGATGTTTGACAAGGCCAGCCTCAAGCTGGGCCTCGACAAGGCTGTGCTGCAGTCCATGAGTGGCCGAGAAAACGCAGCCAACGGGGTAAGACACACAAACACACGCACAGTTAACACAGCTCTGACACAGTTAATTAGTAAGACCAGGCTTGGGGACATGTTAGTATTGTTTTTTGACGTTCTGTGTGCGCCCCTGTTGAATACATCTCTAAAACAGATTGCTCACCTGCCTTTGTGAAGAGAGGTTCTTCTCAACCATACTTAATTGTCTTAATAAAGGTTGATATTAATATTGTTGATACGCTGAGCTCAGTAGTCTAAACCATCAAATGTGCTCCACCACCTCAGGTTCCACAGCTGTCTAAGAAGGAGGTGGAGGACCTCCTCCGTAAAGGAGCCTACGGAGCTCTGATGGACGAGGAGGACGAGGGCTCGAAGTTCTGCGAAGAGGACATTGACCAGATCCTCCTGAGACGAACCCAGACCATCACCATTGAGTCCGAGGGCAAGGGGTCCACCTTCGCCAAGGTAGCTTCAATACGCTGTCTCCCATGTGTTCTTAGCACCCTTTTTGTAGCGTGTTCCTTCATTTTAGTGGTCAGTAACATAGGAATTTAATTACTATAACAGATTTCCCATTCAAGTCAATGGGTCTAGGTGTACTGATGGCTCATTCTAGTAATTCTATTTCTATGCTCATTACCAGTAGAGAGTCAGGCTCTTTCAGAATCGTGCAGTGTCAGTGGGAGCTTGTTCCAGTGACCAACCCAGCTGCACTTATTTGAGATCAAAAGCGTAGTTGGAAAAGAAAGGCGGAGAAAATGCATTCAGGAGATTCACCGTTGGGACCATTTCTTCTTTTACCCTTCTCCCCAGGCGAGTTTTGTGGCTGCTGGGAACAGGACGGACATTTCCCTGGAGGACCCGGACTTCTGGCAGAAGTGGGCCAAGAAGGCAGAGCTCGACATGGAAGCCATCAATGGACGAGTGAGCTTTGTGGGAAATGTAGTGTAACAGGGATGACCTAAGGGGCAAAGACTTGGCTTGGTCAGTATTTGTCTCCCAAGGAATGCAAAAAAAAAATGCTGAGGGTTGAACTGTAACTGGTAGTGTTATCACGATACCAGCATTTTGACTTTGATACCAATACCAGGTTTAATATCACGATATTAGATACCATCAAGATACTCTATTCCAAAATGATACCAAGGCAAAAACAAGAAGGCTAATTAGCCAAAGTCACAGTGGCACTTGATCCAGACAGATAAACTTAGCTGCTGCTCTGTTTAATCTTTGGGTATCTTTTGAGGTCAATATCATTACATTTGAATTTTTTTACGTCAATGTTTTTCAGAGACATCCATGTATGCATTAATAAATCAATTATATACTCAGCAAAAAAAGAAACCTCCCTTTTCAGGACCCTGTCTTTCAAAGATAATTCTTAAAAATCCAAATAACTTCCCAGATCTTCATTGTAAAGGGTTTAATCACTGTTTCACACGCTTGTTCAATGAACCATAAACAATTAATGAACATGCACCTGTGGAACGGTCGTTTAGACACTAACAGCTTACAGACGGTAGGCAATTAAGGTCACAGTTATGAAAACTTAGGACACTAAAGAGGCCTTTCTACTGAATCTGAAAAACACCAAAAGAAAGATGCCCAGGGTCCCTGCTCATCTGACTGAATGTGCCTTAGGCATGCTGCAAGGAGGCATGAGGACTGCAGATGTGGCCAGGGCAATAAATTGCAATGTGTGTACTGTGAGACACCTGTCGTGTCTTTGCTATGCCGGATTAAGTGATATGACTTGCTATTCTATAAAATCATTTCTCTGTAATTAATTTTACCTGATTGAACTAATCATGTAAATGTAATTAACTAGAAAGTCGGGGCCCCACAAAAAATTTTATAGAGCTGTTATCTTCCGAATAAACTCTTAAACACCTGATAATCTTTTACATCAATAGCGGTCAATTCTTAATCGTCACCTTATTCAGTCTCATCTGAAGTCGTAGAATTCTTGGTTATCTTCACGAACCCTGGCTAACAAGTTGAATCAGCAATGCAAAATTTGGTTTCATTATTTATTTACTAAATACCTAAACAATCACACAGAGTTACACATACACATGATGGGTCATACATTGATTACTAATTATGTCATAAAAGAAAACGTCCCTAGCGGACGGAAAATATATGACGGCTGGTTACACAAAGAAAGGGGGTTGGGTTTTGAATGAAAGTGCGGGAAGACTGAGGAAAAAAGGAATTTGGTCTCTGATCGGACCTTGCTATCGTAAATACAGAATCTTATGCATTCTAAATAACCGCCCATTTGGAAAAGGAAAATGCAAGAAATATTTACTCTGAGCGGTGCTTCAATAGGTTGGTTGTAGATGGAAGGCCGTGTGGCCCAACAGAGATCTCCCTTGTCCTTTGAAGAATATGTCTTGTGGTAGAACGGATATGTTGTCGTACCGTCGTGTGTTTGGTAGAAGATATACTTTGCTGCTCACTCAATGGCTAGGAGGTATCACTTCTTTAGTGAATAAGAGTTCAAAGTTCATACCAAGTTGCCATACTTTATGCCCACGCTGAAGTTGGCTTAGTTCTGTAGTTTGATATTAGCCCTTTTAACGTATGGACCGTCGTCCTCGGGAACACACATGTTAATTTCGTTAACAGGGGCTTATGTAGTGGGGAGAGAAGGGCGTGTTTCATAGTTTACAACCAATGTCTGTTCACTTGGGCGGGGCCACGGAGTGAACTTATGGAAACAATTCTCTCATTTAGAAGCTAAAATTACATTTCATCTTTTCACAAATAGTTTCATATTTAGCCTCTCTAGGGTAGGTGAGACGGTAGCGTCCCACCTCTTCAACAGCCAGTGAAACTGCAGGGCACCAAATTCAAAACAACAGAAATCCCATAATTAAAATTCCTCAAACATACATGTATTTTACATCATTTTAAAGATACTCTTGTTGTAAATCCAGCCACAGTGTCCGATTTCAAAAAGGCTTTACGACAAAAGCAAACCAAACGATTATGTTAGGTGAGTGCCTCTTCACAGAATAACACAGCCATTTTTCCAGCCAAAGAGAGGATTCACAAAAAGCAGAAATATAGATAAAATCAATCACTAACCTTTGATGATCTTCATCAGATGACACTCATAGGACTTCATGTTACACAATACATGTATGTTTTGTTCGGTAAAGTTCATATTTATATCCAAAAATCTGAGTTTACATTGGCGCCTTACGTTCAGAAGTTCCAAAACATCCTTTGATTTTGCAGAGAGCCACATCAATTTACAGGAATAGTCATAATAAACATTGCTAAAAGATACAACTGTTATGCATGGAATTTTAGATGCACTTCTCCTTAATGCAACCGCTGTGTCAGATTTCAAAAAAGCTTTACGGAAAAAGCAAACCAGGCAATAATCTGAGTCGGCTCTCAGAGCCCAATCAAGACCCAAATACACTGCTCAAAAAAATAAAGGGAACACTTAAACAACACAATGTAACTCCAAGTCAATCACACTTCTGTGAAATCAAACTGTCCACTTAGGAAGCAACACTGATTGACAATAAATTTCACATGCTGTTGTGCAAATGGAATAGACAAAAGGTGGAAATTATAGGCAATTAGCAAGACAACCCCAATAAAGGAGTGATTCTGCAGGTGGTGACCACAGACCACTTCTCTGTTCCTATGCTTCCTGGCTGATGTTTTGGTCACTTTTGAATGCTGGCGGTGCTCTCACTCTAGTGGTAGCATGAGACGGAGTCTACAACCCACACAAGTGGCTCAGGTAGTGCAGCTCATCCAGGATGGCACATCAATGCGAGCTGTGGCAAGAAGGTTTGCTGTGTCTGTCAGCGTAGTGTCCAGAGCATGGAGGCGCTACCAGGAGACATGCCAGTACATCAGGAGACGTGGAGGAGGCCGTAGGAGGGCAACAACCCAGCAGCAGGACCGCTACCTCCGCCTTTGTGCAAGGAGGAGCACTGCCAGAGCCCTGCAAAATGACCTCCAGCAGGCCACAAATGTGCATCATCAGTAAGAATGTCTCAGATGACAACTGATCTGACATCATATTCTTTAAGTACCAACGGACACTTTCAACTGGTTGGATTACCAAAATATGGTTCTGTTCACCACCCTTTTGATGTTACCCGACTCTCTGTTAACAAAGGGCTTTCCAAGAGTCACTCTGTAGACTACTGAGAGAGGAAAGGGGGGAAAGGTATTTATGGGGTGCATAAACCTCACCAACAGGCCAAAGTCATGACACTCCTAAGACAGCGCTACAGGGAGACAGGACGGACAGCTGATCGTCCTCGCAGTGGCAAATCACATGTAACAACACCTGCACAGGATCGGTACATCCGAACATCACACCTGCGGAACAGGTACAGGATGGCAACAACAACTTTCCGAGTTACACCAGGAACACACAATCCCTCCATCAGTGCTCAGACTGTCCGCAATAGGCTGAGAAAGGCTGGACAGTGGGCTTGTAGGCCTGTTGTAAGGCAGGTCCTCACCAGACATCACCGGCAACAACGTCGCCTATGGGCACAAACCCACCGTCGCTGGACCAGACAGTACTGGCAAAAAGTGCTCTTTACTGACGAGTCGCAGTTTTGTCTCACCAGGGGTGATGGTCGGATTCGCGTTTATCATCGAAGGAATGAACGTTACACCGAGGCCTGTACTCTGGAGCGGGATCGATTTGGAAGTGGAGGGTCCGTCATGGTCTGGGGCAGTGTGTCACAGCATCATCGGACTGAGCTTGTTGTCATTGCAGGCAATCTCAACGCTGTGCGTTACAGGGAAGACATCCTCCTCCCTCATGTGGTACCCTTCCTGCAGGCTCATCCTGATATGACCCTCCAGCATGACAATACCACCAGCCATACTGCTCGTTCTGTGCGTGATTTCCTGCAAGACAGGAATGTCAGTGTTCTGCCATGGCCAGCGAAGAGCCCGGATCTCAATCCCATTGAGCATGTCTGGGTCCTGTTAGGATCCACCCCCCCCCCCCAGAAATGTCCGGGAACTTGCAGGTGCCTTGGTGGAAGTGTGGGGTAACATCTCACAACAAGAACTGGCAAATCTGGTGCAGTCCATGAGCAGATGCACAGCATAACTTAATGCAGCTGGTGGCCACACCAGATACTGACTGTTACTTTTCATTTTGACCCCCCCCCCCCCCCCCCCCTTTGTTCAGGGACACATTATTCCATTTGTTAGTCACAAGTTTGCTGATAATAAACATTTCTTTTTTTGCTGAGTTTACAATCAATTTGAATTTTGTTTTTACCAATATAACTACAACCACATAATGGTGGTAATTTATTTGAATGGTAAATCTTGATTGAAAAACTGGGTAAATCAAGATGTAGCTGAGGCAAGGGTTTCCATTAGCCGGTAATAGCCGGCTTTTGTCTGATAAAATAAATCAATAGAAAAGCCGATAAATAATATTCATCCAATGCAACAAAAAAACATCTAACTTAAATAGATTTTTGTATTAATCTAATTAGATTTCCGCACGGACATCGACTTTAGGGGGTTAACTGCCTTGCTAATGGGCAGAACGGCAGATTATTTCACCTTGTCTGCTCGGGATTTGAAACCAGCAACCTTTCAGTTACTGGCCCAACGCTCTTAACCAGCATTTCCCCTCCCTGTAGACGCCACATTACAATATCGGAGGTCAGTGGTATTCTCTCCCTCATACGCAAATCTAAAGCGTTAATTAATTTGTCTTATTACCCCAGGCTAGCCATGTGTGGAGCCCCAGTCATAACTGGGCTACGGCGAGCTAATTTAAAATGGTGGCCGTGGGAATCTCTTTATATTCTTTAATTACCCTGCGTTCCCCTCTTCAGTGGACCCAGAGGCATTAAGCAGCTTATGCTGCCTCCGGAGGGGAACAGAGACATCACTTAGTCAGTCTAAAGCAAGTCCTTTTCTCTCCTCTCCTCTACCCTACGCCGCTCCCTCTCCTCAAGGGCCCTGGAGTATAGCACTTAATCCAGCCGCATAAACAGACACGTCAGCTGTTTTTTTTATAGCTATATTGAGCATAGCAGGGAAACTATGCTAATGAGGTCAATAATAAAAAACAACATGCTACCCTTTTTTTAGCATTTTAACACTTGGGAGATGGAGGAGAGGAAAGTGTGATTGGGTTTTTTTGACACATATTTTTTTTCTCAAAGAACACCCTTGTGATTGACACTCCGAGGGTGCGGAAGCAGACACGCCACTACAGCTCGATGAAGGAGGACGAATTGGCCGAGTTCTCCGAGCTGGAAAGTGACGGCGAGAACGAGAAGCCCTTGACCAAACCCAGGCGGCCCCAGGACCGAGCTCACGGGTACCCCCGCAGCGAGTGCTTCAGGGTGGAGAAGAACCTGCTGGTTTATGGGTGAGTGGACATCTCTTTCAGAAAGGTTGACTGTTCTCTAAACCCTGGCCCTTTTGGAAGGGTAACTCTAGATACTAGGGGCGTGCCGAGAAGTCGGACAAAACGGGTATCGTAAAGGATATGAGCAATTTTCCTGATATGATCAAGAGTTTTTTTTTTGTAATTGTCTGTGATCTAAAACTTTTATTTATGGGTGCCAACTTACATATTTCAATCAAGTGCGAAGTGCTACGTAGTCTAAACTCAACTGGCTAGTTTGTCTGTTTGTAAATAGAAGGGCGGGCTGTATGCTGATCCTGCTGCTTTGATTGGAGCTGTATTTCTGTGTCCACTCGCTTGTTTAAAAATTTCACCCAATCACTTCTCTTTCGGTTTGATCATTTAGATTGCTGCTGCCTCCTGCTAGCCTAATACTATGATAGCAAGCTATCAATGTGCATAATATCTAGCAAGCTATCAATGTGCATAATATCTAACTAGCGGGGAGAGGGTAGGGAAAAGATCAACCGCTGATGCACATTCTGATCATCACTAGTATCATCCAATCCGACTGTCAATTTACGGATACGATTAAGAGTATGGGCAGGTTGGCACACCTCTACTACATACCCCTCGTAGACCTGAGCGAATTTAGTAGGTTTTTAATGATTTGGTTAACTATCCATTTTGCAGTCTTGACAGACTAGGCGATCGACTTGATTTTGCCATAGTGGTAAATTTGGTATGGAGACGTGCCCATTCCAATATCTACCGCTAGACTCCTGAGACTGCAGGGGGTGTAAGAAATGTCAGACACTGCCACAAGCCTACCAGAGGGATATTACCATATCTACATCTTCTCGCTCAGGAAGTTTACCTGAGTGATGTCATATCCTGTCTGGTTTATCGGCTGCCAGGTCCTTGAAGTATGATGAGGTTGAGGATGTGTGCTTGCCTCAGTGGCTAAACACATGCTGCAGTGGTCTGGGGGGAAATAATGGTCACAGAGTGCTAATGCTTGTCCACTCACATGTAGGGTCATTTAACATACACAGCAATCTGAGGCTCCGACACACATGGGACCATTAAACATGCCTGCGTACTTGCACACACACGAGCCCAGATCCATCTTGCATGCACTCCTAATATGACCCAACACCCGCACAGTGAACCAATCACACACACCCGCACAGTGAGCCAATCACACACATGCACAGTGACCCGACACACACACCCACACTATTAGTCACCGTGCCCGACTGCCTTCTACAGTGACAGATTACGGCTGGCTGCACGCACCAACCACGTCTGACCAGCGGTGGGGTTGTTTTTCACAATCCGACCGACTCGACTACTGTCTAGACCCCTGGGCTATAGGGCAAATTATAGAGCCATCACATCTGAGGACTCTTCCCCTCAACTGACGCTGCTGCCGTTGATTCCCTCTCTCTATCCCCCTCACTAACCCAGGCCTAGTCTCCATCGACCCACAAACACACACAGTCAAATTGATTGTACTCGAATTTAGGTGTTGGTGGGTTGCATGCCAACTAGGGTTATCTCACCGTTGTGTAAAAGCATTTAGGGAGAGACGAGTCTTCGGTCGGTTGTCACTTGTTGGTGTTCTACTCTGGGTCTCCCACAGTAGGGAGATGTGATGTCAGTTGAGTGTGCAGTCATGAACGAACTGTGTCACGGAATCAGATCGCGGTGTGACATTGGACCGTGGTTGAAGTTCAGAGAGTCAGACATAACACAGCCCCATCCACACCTACCCCCTCCTCTCTTCATTTACTGTAGTGGATGGGGAGGGATGTAACAATATGAAACCTCCCAGCCCGAGACTGTAAATGACAATCATCGGGATAAATGATAATACTCCAGACAGACTAAATTCCCCTCTCTCTCTCATCCCTCTCTCTCCTCCCTGCTAGGTGGGGTCGCTGGGGAGACATCCTGTCCCGCGGGCGTTTCAAGCGGCCCCTGCAGGAGCAAGACGTGGAGACCATCTGCCGCGCCCTGCTGGCCTACTGCCTGCTGCACTACCGTGGCGACGAGAACATCAAGCGCTTCATCTGGGACCTCATCACGCCCTCTGAGGACGGACAGAGCCGCACACTCACCAACCACTCCGGTATGTATCCCTACACACTCCTACCGCAGCACAACCATAGCTTAGCTACAACATAACAAACACACACTTTCCACTCAGTAACACCCTGATGAACTGCTCCCAATAACCACTTGTAGGAGTAGAGTGAATAAACATCCATTGAATTCCATAGGATTTTTCACAGTCCCACCACTTAAGTCCCTCCCTCACTCAAGCCCACCTCCCCACGACTCCTGACCTGACCTTACGCTAACATTGGTTCCATTGGGTCTGGTTCCAACTGGTTCCGATTCTGAACTTCCTTGACTTGTTTGACCTTAATCCTCATTGGTTTCACTCAGAAGCCAACGCTAAAAAACATGGACTCCAATTGGCCCAATTAGTTGCTATTGTTTTCAATTATAGTTTGCAAATAGCCATTTCAAATTGTTTAAATAAATAATCAAGTCTTTGCTGATACTAGACTTGTCCAACCCAGGTCTCTTGTTTAAAGAGTTGACTTGTCTGCCCATTGTTATACTCCCCCCTCTCCTGTAGGTCTGTCTACTCCAGTACCGCGGGGTCGTAAGGGGAAGAAGGGGAAACCAGCCCCGCCTGCCCCTCCCCAGCTCCCCAGGGCAAAGTGGCTGGCCAGCTGTAACCCTGACCTGCTACTGCAGGAGGACAGCTACAAGAGACACCTCAAACACCACTGTAACAAGTAAGTCACAACTGACCTTTAACCCCAAATCCTGACCTCTAACCCCAACAATGTCGTTCAAGCGCCACAAGAACAAGTGAGCCTTTTGTCAGCCCTTTGACCTCGAACCTCAAACCAAACACAAAACGCCCAAGTTTCCACACATGGATAGGCCAACACAGTTGGTGGTTTCATTTAGAACACAGTCCCCAGTAATCCTATTTCCCATGAGCTGCTAGTGACAGACACCAACACACTTTTCACTTCAGTCTTTTTAGTTCTAGGCAGTGTCCTATTTACTCCTCCTCCTCCTTTCTTGGTCACAACTTTTCTCCTCTCCGCTCTTCTTCTTTCTACTCTGCTGTTGTTGGGGAGATTTTGCGACGTCCAGGTTTTTGGGGCCGAGGCTGGCGCCAGGCCAGGTGCCAGGCAGACCTGTTGGATGCGGGTGAAAGGCGGCACACACAGGGGTGATTATGTGGTGCCATCTGTCAGGCGCGGGGGCTGGTGCGCAGCGTGGCTAATCAGGCCTGGCAGCATGATGGATGGGCAGGGGTTCGTGCCAAAGAGCTACTACTGTCGCTCTACCCAGCTACTGCTGCTGGCAAACGTGCACGAACCAGAGTTAAACACTCACTCTTTCCTTTTTTTTTACCCTCCCTCTCCGTATCATTTTCTTTCTCCCTCCAATCTCTCTCTATATATATCCCCCCCCTTTCCTCTTTCTCTTTCCTCTCTCTCTCCTCCCCATCTTTCCCCTCTCTCCCCTCTCTCTCCCTCCCACAGAGTTCTACTGAGGGTCCGTATGCTCTACTATCTGCGACAGGAAGTCATCGGTGACCACGCAGACAGGATCCTAGAGGGAACAGACTCAAGGTTGGCATCCATGCTCCTCCATCTCTTCATCTCTCCCTCCAACACACCCGAGCCCCTGCCTGCTTGATCTTCCCCCTCTCCCTCTTCCATCCCCTCGTTCCGCCTCTCACCCAGATGTGCATGCATGTATAATGCAGAAACGTGTGCTCTGTATTGATGGCATCTGAGGCTCTTCGCTGAATACTACGCTGAATAAAATGCTGTTATTGTGTGTGCATGCATATGTGTGCCAGTTAGTGTGTAATCGCGCATATACTTTTGTATGTATAGTGTATGTGGACACCCCTTCAAATTGTTTCAGCCACACCCATTGCTGACACGTGTATAAAATTGAGCACACAGCCATGAGATCTCCATAGACAAACATTGGCATTAGAATGGCCTTACTGAAGAGCATAGTGACTTTCAACGTGGCACTGTCATAGGATGCCACCTTTCCAATAAGTACGTTTGTAAAATTTCTGGCCTGCTAGAGCTGCCCCGGGTCAACTGTAAGTGTTGTTATTGTGAAGTTGAAACGTCTAGGAGCAACAACAGCTCAGATGTGAAGTTGGTAGGCCACAGAAGCTCACAGAATGGGACCGCTGAAGCGCGCAGCGCGTGAAAATATACTTTCCTCGGTTGCAACACTCACTACCGAGTTCCAAACTGCCTCTGGAAGCAACATCAGCACAAGAACTGTTCGTCAGGAGTTTCATGAAATGGTTTTCCATGGCTGAGCAAACACACACAAGCCTAAGATCACCATGACAACGCCAAGCGTCGGCTGGAGTGTTGTAAAGCGCGCCGCCATTGGACTCTGGAGCAGTAGAAACACGTTCTCTGAAGTGATTCACCATCTGGCTTCACCATCTGGCAGTCCGACAGACGAATCTGGGTTTGGTGGATGCCAGGAGAATGCTACCTGCCTGAATGCATAGTGCCAACTTTAAAGTTTGTTGGAGCAGGAATAATGGTCTGGAGCTGTTTTTCATGGTTTGGGCCCCTTAGTTCCAGTGAAGGGAAATCTTAATTCTACAGCATACAATGACATTCTAGACGATTCTGTGCTTCCAACTTTGTGGCAACAGTTTTGGGAAGGACCTTTCTTGTTTCAGCATGACAATGCCCTGATGCACAAAGCAAGGTCCATACAGAAATGGTTTGTCGAGATCGTGTGGAAGAACTTGACTGGCCGGCACAGAGCCCTGACCTCAACCCATCAAACATCTTTGGGATGAATTGCAACGCTGACTGCGAGCCAGGCCTAATCGCCCAACATCAGTGCCCAACCTCACTAATGCTCTTGTGGCTGAATGGAAGCAAGTCCCCGCAGAAATATTCCAACATCTAGTGGAAAGCCTTCCCAGAAGAGTGGAGGCTGTTATAGCAGCAAAGGGGGGGACCAACTCCATATTAATGCCCATGATTTTGGAATGAGATGTTCAACGAGCAGGTGTCCACATACCTTTGGTCATGTAGTGTGTATGTGCCAGCTAGTTAGTGACTAAGAGTGTGTGTGTGCGTCTGTGTACGCCTATAAATGTGCCAGTTGATGAAGGTGTGTGTGTGCATGTGCCAGCCAGCATGTCTGTATTGCGGGCATCAGGACAGTAGTCTGGTGGTGGGGACAGTAGTCTGGTAGTGGTGATTGTGGTGGGGACAGTCTGGTAGTGGTGATTGTGGTGGGGACAGTCTGGTAGTGGTGATTGTGGTGGGGACAGTCTGGTAGTGGTGATTGTGGTGGGGACAGTCTGGTAGTGGTGATGGTGGTGGGGACAGTCTGGTAGTGGTGATGGTGTTGTGGACAGTAGTCTGGTAGGGGTGATGGTGTTGTGGACAGTAGTCTGGTAGTGGTGATGGTGGTGGGGACAGTAGTCTGGTAGTGGTGATGGTGGTGGGGACAGTAGTCTGGTAGTGGTGATGGTGTTGGGGACAGTAGTCTGGTAGTGGTGATGGTGGTGTTGGGGACAGTAGTCTGGTAGGGGTGATGGTGGTGTTGGGGACAGTAGTCTGGTAGGGGTGATGGTGGTGTTGGGGACAGTAGTCTGGTAGGGGTGATGGTGGTGGGGACAGTCTGGTAGTGGTGATTGTGGTGGGGACAGTCTGGTAGTGGTGATTGTGGTGGGGACAGTCTGGTAGTGGTGATGGTGGTGGGGACAGTAGTCTGGTAGTGGTGATGGTGGTGGGGACAGTCTGGTAGTGGTGATTGTGGTGGGGACAGTCTGGTAGTGGTGATTGTGGTGGGGACAGTAGTCTGGTAGTGGTGGTGTTGGGGACAGTAGTCTGGTAGTGGTGATGGTGGTGTTGGGGACAGTAGTCTGGTAGGGGTGATGGTGGTGTTGGGGACAGTAGTCTGGTAGTGGTGATGGTGTTGGGGACAGTAGTCTGGTAGTGGTGATGGTGTTGGGGACAGTAGTCTGGTAGGGGTGATGGTGATGTGGACAGTAGTCTGGTAGTGGTGATGGTGGTGGGGACAGTAGTCTGGTAGCGGTGATGGTGATGTGGACAGTAGTCTGGTGGTGGTGATGGTGGTGGGGACAGTAGTCTGGTAGGGGTGATGGTGTTGTGGACAGTAGTCTGGTAGGGGTGGTGGTGTTGTGGACAGTAGTCTGGTAGGGGTGATGGTGTTGTGGACAGTAGTCTGGTAGTGGTGATGGTGGTGGGGACAGTAGTCTGGTAGTGGTGATGGTGTTGTGGACAGTAGTCTGGTAGGGGTGATGGTGTTGTGGACAGTAGTCTGGTAGTGGTGATGGTGGTGGGGACAGTAGTCTGGTAGTGGTGATGGTGTTGTGGACAGTAGTCTGGTAGTGGTGATGGTGGTGGGGACAGTAGTCTGGTAGGGGTGATGGTGGTGGGGACAGTAGTCTGGTAGTGGTGATGGTGGTGGGGACAGTAGTCTGGTAGGGGTGATGGTGTTGTGGACAGTAGTCTGGTAGGGGTGGTGGTGTTGTGGACAGTAGTCTGGTAGGGGTGATGGTGTTGTGGACAGTAGTCTGGTAGTGGTGATGGTGGTGGGGACAGTAGTCTGGTAGTGGTGATGGTGTTGTGGACAGTAGTCTGGTAGGGGTGATGGTGTTGTGGACAGTAGTCTGGTAGTGGTGATGGTGGTGGGGACAGTAGTCTGGTAGTGGTGATGGTGTTGTGGACAGTAGTCTGGTAGTGGTGATGGTGGTGGGGACAGTAGTCTGGTAGGGGTGATGGTGGTGGGGACAGTAGTCTGGTAGTGGTGATGGTGTTGTGGACAGTAGTCTGGTAGTGGTGATGGTGGTGGGGACAGTAGTCTGGTAGGGGTGATGGTGGTGGGGACAGTAGTCTGGTAGGGGTGATGGTGGTGGGGACAGTAGTCTGGTAGGGGTGATGGTGTTGTGGACAGTAGTCTGGTAGGGGTGGTGGTGTTGTGGACAGTAGTCTGGTAGGGGTGATGGTGTTGTGGACAGTAGTCTGGTAGGGGTGGTGGTGTTGTGGACAGTAGTCTGGTAGGGGTGATGGTGTTGTGGACAGTAGTCTGGTAGGGGTGGTGGTGTTGTGGACAGTAGTCTGGTAGGGGTGATGGTGTTGTGGACAGTAGTCTGGTAGGGGTGATGGTGATGTGGACAGTAGTCTGGTAGTGGTGATGGTGTTGTGGACAGTAGTCTGGTAGGGGTGGTGGTGATGTGGACAGTAGTCTGGTAGGGGTGATGGTGTTGTGGACAGTAGTCTGGTAGTGGTGATGGTGTTGTGGACAGTAGTCTGGTAGTGGTGATGGTGTTGTGGACAGTAGTCTGGTAGGGGTGATGGTGTTGTGGACAGTAGTCTGGTAGTGGTGATGGTGTTGTGGACAGTAGTCTGGTAGGGGTGATGGTGTTGTGGACAGTAGTCTGGTAGTGGTGATGGTGGTGGGGACAGTAGTCTGGTAGGGGTGATGGTGGTGGGGACAGTAGTCTGGTAGTGGTGATGGTGGTGGGGACAGTAGTCTGGTAGTGGTGATGGTGGTGGGGACAGTAGTCTGGTAGTGGTGATGGTGGTGGGGACAGTAGTCTGGTAGCGGTGATGGTGTTGTGGACAGTAGTCTGGTAGGGGTGATGGTGTTGTGGACAGTAGTCTGGTAGGGGTGATGGTGTTGTGGACAGTAGTCTGGTAGGGGTGATGGTGATGTGGACAGTAGTCTGGTAGGGGTGATGGTGTTGTGGACAGTAGTCTGGTAGGGGTGATGGTGATGTGGACAGTAGTCTGGTAGTGGTGATGGTGGTGGGGACAGTAGTCTGGTAGTGGTGATGGTGTTGTGGACAGTAGTCTGGTAGGGGTGATGGTGGTGGGGACAGTAGTCTGGTAGGGGTGATGGTGTTGTGGACAGTAGTCTGGTAGGGGTGATGGTGTTGTGGACAGTAGTCTGGTAGGGGTGGTGGTGTTGTGGACAGTAGTCTGGTAGGGGTGATGGTGATGTGGACAGTAGTCTGGTAGGGGTGATGGTGTTGTGGACAGTAGTCTGGTAGGGGTGATGGTGGTGGGGACAGTAGTCTGGTAGTGGTGATGGTGGTGGGGACAGTAGTCTGGTAGGGGTGATGGTGTTGTGGACAGTAGTCTGGTAGGGGTGATGGTGGTGGGGACAGTAGTCTGGTAGTGGTGATGGTGGTGGGGACAGTAGTCTGGTAGGGGTGATGGTGGTGGGGACAGTAGTCTGGTAGTGGTGATGGTGGTGGGGACAGTAGTCTGGTAGTGGTGATGGTGTTGTGGACAGTAGTCTGGTAGGGGTGATGGTGTTGTGGACAGTAGTCTGGTAGGGGTGGTGGTGTTGTGGACAGTAGTCTGGTAGGGGTGATGGTGATGTGGACAGTAGTCTGGTAGGGGTGATGGTGGTGGGGACAGTAGTCTGGTAGGGGTGGTGGTGTTGTGGACAGTAGTCTGGTAGTGGTGATGGTGGTGGGGACAGTAGTCTGGTAGTGGTGATGGTGTTGTGGACAGTAGTCTGGTAGTGGTGATGGTGTTGTGGACAGTAGTCTGGTAGTGGTGATGGTGGTGGGGACAGTAGTCTGGTAGTGGTGATGGTGGTGGGGACAGTAGTCTGGTAGTGGTGGTGGTGTTGTGGACAGTAGTCTGGTAGGGGTGATGGTGGTGTGGACAGTAGTCTGGTAGGGGTGATGGTGTTGTGGACAGTAGTCTGGTAGTGGTGATAGTGTTGTGGACAGTAGTCTGGTAGGGGTGATGGTGGTGGGGACAGTAGTCTGGTAGTGGTGATGGTGTTGTGGACAGTAGTCTGGTAGGGGTGGTGGTGTTGTGGACAGTAGTCTGGTAGTGCAGATGGTGATGTGGACAGTAGTCTGGTAGTGGTGATGGTGTTGTGGACAGTAGTCTGGTAGGGGTGATGGTGTTGTGGACAGTAGTCTGGTAGGGGTGATGGTGTTGTGGACAGTAGTCTGGTAGTGGTGATGGTGTTGTGGACAGTAGTCTGGTAGTGGTGATGGTGTTGTGGACAGTAGTCTGGTAGTGGTGATGGTGGTGGGGACAGTAGTCTGGTAGGGGTGATGGTGGTGGGGACAGTAGTCTGGTAGGGGTGGTGGTGTTGTGGACAGTAGTCTGGTAGGGGTGATGGTGTTGTGGACAGTAGTCTGGTAGGGGTGATGGTGTTGTGGACAGTAGTCTGGTAGTGGTGATGGTGTTGTGGACAGTAGTCTGGTAGGGGTGGTGGTGTTGTGGACAGTAGTCTGGTAGGGGTGATGGTGTTGTGGACAGTAGTCTGGTAGTGGTGATAGTGTTGTGGACAGTAGTCTGGTAGGGGTGATGGTGTTGTGGACAGTAGTCTGGTAGGGGTGATGGTGTTGTGGACAGTAGTCTGGTAGGGGTGATGGTGTTGTGGACAGTAGTCGGGTAGGGGTGATGGTGTTGTGGACAGTAGTCTGGTAGGGGTGGTGGTGTTGTGGACAGTAGTCTGGTAGGGGTGATGGTGATGTGGACAGTAGTCTGGTAGGGGTGATGGTGGTGGGGACAGTAGTCTGGTAGTGGTGATGGTGGTGGGGACAGTAGTCTGGTAGGGGTGATGGTGATGTGGACAGTAGTCTGGTAGTGGTGATGGTGGTGGGGACAGTAGTCTGGTAGGGGTGATGGTGATGTGGACAGTAGTCTGGTAGTGGTGATGGTGGTGGGGACAGTAGTCTGGTAGGGGTGATGGTGTTGTGGACAGTAGTCTGGTAGGGGTGGTGGTGTTGTGGACAGTAGTCGGGTAGGGGTGATGGTGTTGTGGACAGTAGTCTGGTAGGGGTGGTGGTGTTGTGGACAGTAGTCGGGTAGGGGTAGGGGTGATGGTGTTGTGGACAGTAGTCTGGTAGGGGTGATGGTGTTGTGGACAGTAGTCTGGTAGGGGTGATGGTGTTGTGGACAGTAGTCTGGTAGTGGTGATGGTGTTGTGGACAGTAGTCTGGTAGGGGTGGTGGTGTTGTGGACAGTAGTCTGGTAGGGGTGATGGTGATGTGGACAGTAGTCTGGTAGGGGTGGTGGTGTTGTGGACAGTAGTCTGGTAGTGGTGATGGTGGTGGGGACAGTAGTCTGGTAGCGGTGATGGTGGTGGGGACAGTAGTCTGGTAGGGGTGATGGTGGTGGGGACAGTAGTCTGGTAGTGGTGATGGTGTTGTGGACAGTAGTCTGGTAGTGGTGATGGTGTTGTGGACAGTAGTCTGGTAGGGGTGATGGTGGTGGGGACAGTAGTCTGGTAGTGGTGATGGTGGTGGGGACAGTAGTCTGGTAGTGGTGATGGTGTTGTGGACAGTAGTCTGGTAGGGGTGATGGTGATGTGGACAGTAGTCTGGTAGGGGTGATGGTGATGTGGACAGTAGTCTGGTAGGGGTGATGGTGTTGTGGACAGTAGTCTGGTAGGGGTGGTGGTGTTGTGGACAGTAGTCGGGTAGGGGTGATGGTGTTGTGGACAGTAGTCTGGTAGGGGTGGTGGTGTTGTGGACAGTAGTCGGGTAGGGGTGGGGGTGATGGTGTTGTGGACAGTAGTCGGGTAGGGGTGGGGGTGATGGTGTTGTGGACAGTAGTCGGGTAGGGGTGGGGGTGATGGTGTTGTGGACAGTAGTCTGGTAGGGGTGGTGGTGTTGTGGACAGTAGTCGGGTAGGGGTGGTGGTGATGTGGACAGTAGTCTGGTAGGGGTGGTGGTGTTGTGGACAGTAGTCTGGTAGGGGTGGTGGTGTTGTGGACAGTAGTCTGGTAGGGGTGGTGGTGATGTGGACAGTAGTCTGGTAGGGGTGATGGTGTTGTGGACAGTAGTCTGGTAGGGGTGGTGGTGTTGTGGACAGTAGTCGGGTAGGGGTGGTGGTGTTGTGGACAGTAGTCTGGTAGGGGTGGTGGTGTTGTGGACAGTAGTCTGGTAGGGGTGATGGTGGTGGGGACAGTAGTCTGGTAGGGGTGATGGTGATGTGGACAGTAGTCTGGTAGGGGTGATGGTGTTGTGGACAGTAGTCTGGTAGGGGTGGTGGTGTTGTGGACAGTAGTCGGGTAGGGGTGGGGGTGATGGTGTTGTGGACAGTAGTCTGGTAGGGGTGGGGGTGATGGTGTTGTGGACAGTAGTCTGGTAGGGGTGGTGGTGTTGTGGACAGTAGTCGGGTAGGGGTGGGGGTGATGGTGTTGTGGACAGTAGTCTGGTAGGGGTGATGGTGATGTGGACAGTAGTCTGGTAGGGGTGGTGGTGTTGTGGACAGTAGTCTGGTAGTGCTGATGGTGTTGTGGACAGTAGTCTGGTAGGGGTGGTGGTGTTGTGGACAGTAGTCTGGTAGGGGTGATGGTGTTGTGGACAGTAGTCTGGTAGTGGTGATGGTGATGTGGACAGTAGTCTGGTAGGGGTGGTGGTGTTGTGGACAGTAGTCTGGTAGTGGTGATGGTGGTGGGGACAGTAGTCTGG
Organism: Salvelinus namaycush; assembly: GCF_016432855.1. Lineage (NCBI taxonomy): Eukaryota > Metazoa > Chordata > Actinopteri > Salmoniformes > Salmonidae > Salvelinus > Salvelinus namaycush. The sequence continues at coordinate 28,285,539 of NC_052331.1, forward strand.
TAGGGGTGATGGTGATGTGGACAGTAGTCTGGTAGGGGTGATGGTGATGTGGACAGTAGTCTGGTAGGGGTGATGGTGTTGTGGACAGTAGTCTGGTAGGGGTGGTGGTGTTGTGGACAGTAGTCTGGTAGTGGTGATGGTGGTGGGGACAGTAGTCTGGTAGGGGTGATGGTGATGTGGACAGTAGTCTGGTAGGGGTGATGGTGATGTGGACAGTAGTCTGGTAGGGGTGATGGTGTTGTGGACAGTAGTCTGGTAGGGGTGATGGTGTTGTGGACAGTAGTCTGGTAGGGGTGATGGTGGTGGGGACAGTAGTCTGGTAGTGGTGATGGTGTTGTGGACAGTAGTCTGGTAGGGGTGATGGTGATGTGGACAGTAGTCTGGTAGGGGTGGTGGTGGTGGGGACAGTAGTCTGGTAGGGGTGATGGTGTTGTGGACAGTAGTCTGGTAGGGGTGGTGGTGTTGTGGACAGTAGTCTGGTAGGGGTGGTGGTGGTGGGGACAGTAGTCTGGTAGTGGTGATGGTGGTGTGGACAGTAGTCTGGTAGGGGTGGTGGTGTTGTGGACAGTAGTCTGGTAGGGGTGATGGTGGTGGGGACAGTAGTCTGGTAGTGGTGATGGTGTTGTGGACAGTAGTCTGGTAGGGGTGATGGTGTTGTGGACAGTAGTCTGGTAGGGGTGGTGGTGTTGTGGACAGTAGTCTGGTAGGGGTGGTGGTGTTGTGGACAGTAGTCTGGTAGGGGTGATGGTGTTGTGGACAGTAGTCTGGTAGGGGTGATGGTGGTGGGGACAGTAGTCTGGTAGGGGTGATGGTGATGTGGACAGTAGTCTGGTAGGGGTGATGGTGTTGTGGACAGTAGTCTGGTAGGGGTGATGGTGATGTGGACAGTAGTCTGGTAGGGGTGATGGTGGTGTGGACAGTAGTCTGGTAGGGGTGATGGTGTTGTGGACAGTAGTCTGGTAGGGGTGATGGTGTTGTGGACAGTAGTCTGGTAGGGGTGATGGTGTTGTGGACAGTAGTCTGGTAGTGGTGATGGTGGTGGGGACAGTAGTCTGGTAGGGGTGATGGTGATGTGGACAGTAGTCTGGTAGGGGTGATGGTGTTGTGGACAGTAGTCTGGTAGGGGTGATGGTGATGTGGACAGTAGTCTGGTAGGGGTGATGGTGGTGGGGACAGTAGTCTGGTAGGGGTGGGGGTGATGGTGTTGTGGACAGTAGTCTGGTTGGGGTGATGGTGTTAGGCCTCTTCTGCCTATGTCTCCTTCCAGATGGGTCTACTTCCCAAATGGCACCCTTTTCCATATATAGTGCACTACTTATGGCTCTGGTCATAGCACAATATTGTGAATAGGGTGCCATTTGGCCTCTGTCGAGATGTTCCAGAATTGTCTAATGACCATAATTCCTCCCAGACCCCTGGAGATGGGGCCCATTAGACACACATCAGATTAAATGATTGCGTGTTGATTTTAGAGCCTTTTAATCCGTTTTCCTCTCCACCTGTCTCTCCGCCTGTCTCTCCGCCTGTCTCTCCGCCTGTCTCTCCGCCTGTCTCTCTCTCTCTCCTTGGTTTGGGCCCACAGTGAAATGGATATCTGGATCCCGCAGCCTTTCCACGCCGAGGTGCCCGCCGATTGGTGGGACAGCAAGGCAGACAAATCGCTGCTCATCGGTGTCTTCAAACACGGTAAAGCCCAACCCCTCCGCTTCACACACACACACACACACACACACACACACACACACACACACACACACATCCCTGGCTTCTTCAGCTTGATTGGTGTTCCCTTAGCGACCGCGGAGCACAGCTGGCTCAGTGAGACATCAGGTGATTGATTGGTGGCCATGTCCAGCCCCCCGAGAAGAGGCTGGCGGTGTTGTGGACGTGTTCTACTTCATGGTTAGACAGTGTTCTGTCCACCACAGTTGGTTGAAGCACTTCTGTTTAATCTCTTCTAGCTATGAGCTAGCTGGTTTACATTGGACCATTTGAATTGTATTACAGTGCCAAACAAGATAGAAGCTGTAATGATTTAATAGTGGTAATTATATTGATGGTGATTAATATTAATTTGGGATAATTGTCATTATTCTCTGTAATTGCCACCCTGTGCCTCAGCCCTGACGAGCATACACACACACACAGACACGGGCGCTGTCTCAAACACACATGGATACAATACAGCTAGCCTATAGTTAATCATAATCCTCATTCACTTGGGAGGCCTGGGGAGGATGCTGCTCTCTGCCTCACACACCCTACACAACGTACACACACACTGTCTCACACAACACTCACGCACACTCTCCAGGACTGCAAGAGGGAAGAGTGATGGCCTATAAACCCCCTCATGATTAGCGCTTGGCTCGGGGCGCAGCGGCGGTTAGGAACAATGTGTCACCGCATAAATCCTAATTGAAATGTGATGTTCTGCCGGGGGCTTTGGGGAGGGGGAGGGGGAGGGGGTTGATGGTCTGGTCTGCTCACTGTCACGGTTGTCCAGCCTGTGCCTCTCTCCCTCCCTCCCTCCCTCCCTCCTCCCACCCGCCGTGCTTAGTAGGATCTGCAGGCTCTTATCTGTTCTGCTTGGACGACTTCAACGGGCATCTCTCTCTCGTTCGCTGGCACACTTGGGCAAAGCCGCACACACACTTAGACACAGATTTTCTTCCCCACACACCCACTGACACAACCAGTCAGACACACACTCCAACAGGCGCTGCCCTCTGTCTGCATCTGGGCCCTGGGGTCATGCTTTCTGTTTTTCTCTCCTCTTCAGCTGCGTTTGATACGGATGGCAGTTGGGTTTTATTCTGATTGTGAACTTCATAATGGTTTAGTTTTATCTCTGTATGCAAGTGGATCCTTCTGGCGTTGTATTGCATTTCGTTATCTTTTATGATTGATGCTACGGTGTCTTTCGTGATTGACGGCTAGGTGTGTGTCGCCTGTATAGTTTCAATGTGAATTGTCATTCAAACTGGACTTAGTTCTAGGCCTTGTACCTGTGCATGTAGGTTCCCAGTCATAATAATTCAATAATCTCTCACCCACTCCCTCTCTCCTCCTCCCCCGATGTGAAAAGTAGAACTCAGTAATTCAATCACTGTCATACCCATTTTCTCTCATTCTCTTCCTGTCTGTCTTCCTGTCTGTCTATCCAGGCTATGAGAAGTATAACTCGATGCGTGCCGACCCTGCGCTGTGTTTCTTGGAGCGGGTGGGCATGCCCGACGCCAAGGCCATCGCTGCAGAGCAGAGGGGGGCGGACATGATGGCAGATGGTCCGGAGGGGTAAGACACTAGCCAATATTCACCACCACCACTTTTTTCCCCCTCCTCTTCTTTTCCACCTCCTGTCTCTCTCCATTTGTTCATCTTTTCTCTCTCACCACCTTTTTTTCTTTTCATTCCAACCTCCCATCTCCCTCATCTTTCCATTATCTTTCCCGTGTTCCCCTCTTTTCCCTGCTCCTTTGTTTCATTCTGTTTTTAATTTGAAGAGTAATTTCTCCCTCTTCTTTCTCTTTCTTTCATCCCCGTTTTCTTGTGTATACAGAGAGGATGAAGACCCAGAGTACAAGCCTCTCCGCATGACCTTTAAAGATGAGATGGAGGACTTCGCGAACTCACCCCTGGATGACAAAGAGGAGACTGTGGACGTTGAGAGTGGTGAATGTAAGTGAATGACTGGCCTGTCTAGCTTTGTCATACAGTGGGGCAAAAAAGTATTTAGTCAGCCACCAATTGTGCTGACTAAATAACAAAAGTTTCTCAATACTTTGTTATATACCCTTTGTTGGCAATGACAGAGGTCAAACGTTTTCTGTAAGTCTTCAAGGTTTTCACACACTGTTGCTGGTATTTTGGCCCATTCCTCCATGCAGATCTCCTCTAGAGCAGTGATCTTTTGGGGCTGTTGCTGGGCAACATGGACTTTCAACTCCCTCCAAAGATTTTCTATGGGGTTGAGATCTGGAGACTGGCTAGGCCACTCCAGGACCTTGAAATGCTTCTTACGAAGCCACTTCTTCGTTGCCCGGGCGGTGTGTTTGGGATCATTGTCATGCTGAAAGACCCCGCCACGTTTCATCTTCAATGCCCTTGCTGATGGAAGGAGGTTTTCACTCAAAATCTCACGATACATGGCCCCATTCATTCTTTCCTTTACACGGATCAGTCGTCCTGGTCCCTTTGCAGAAAAACAGCCCCAAAGCATGATGTTTCCACCCCCATGCTTCACAGTAGGTATGGTGTTCTTTGGATGCAACTCAGCATTCTTTGTCCTCCAAACACGACGAGTTGAGTTTTTACCAAAAAGTTCTATTTTGGTTTCATCTGACCATATGACATTCTCCCAATCTTCTTCTGGATCATCCAAATGCTCTCTAGCAAACTTCAGACGGGCCTGGACATGTACTGGCTTAAGCAGGGGGACACATCTGGCACTGCAGGATTTGAGTCCCTGGCGGCGTAGTGTGTTACTGATGGTAGGCTTTGTTACTTTGGTCCCAGCTCTCTGCAGGTGGGACCAAAGGTTGACTGCTATGATGACTGCTATGGTGTGTGGTCATCCACACCCCATCCCAAATTGGCTGCTGTGCCATTTCTTCCCCTTGCATTACTTGATATTACCACACTAGGTCCCCCCGTGTGGTTCTGGGAATTTTGCTCACCGTTCTTGTGATCATTTTGACCCCACGGGGTGAGATCTTGCGTGGAGCCCCAGATCGAGGGAGATTATCAGTGGTCTTGTATGTCTTCCATTTCCTAATAATTGCTCCCACAGTTGATTTCTTCAAACCAAGCTGCTTACCTATTGCAGATTCAGTCTTCCCAGCCTGGTGCAGGTCTACAATTTTGTTTCTGGTGTCCTTTGACAGCTCTTTGGTCTTGGCCATAGTGGAGTTTGGAGTGTGACTGTTTGAGGTTGTGGACAGGTGTCTTTTATACTGATAACAAGTTCAAACAGGTGCCATTAATACAGGTAACGAGTGGAGGACAGAGGAGCCTCTTAAAGAAGAAGTTACAGGTCTGTGAGAGCCAGAAATCTTGCTTGTTTGTAGGTGACCAAATACTTATTTTCCGCCATAATTTGCAAATAAATTCATTAAAAATCCTACAATGTGATTTTCTGGATTTTTTTTTCTCATTTTGTCTGTCATAGTTGAAGTGTACCTATGATGAAAATTACAGGCCTCATCTTTTTAAGTGGGGGAACTTGCACAATTGGTGGCTGACTAAATACTTTTTTGCCCCACTGTATATTACAAAACACCATTTGGGATAAGTGGAATAAAAAGGTTGAAAATAACATTTGCTAGCAATCTGATACAAATCAGAGGATCATTTACCATTCATCAGTCCATCATTTAAGTAATTTAAACATTTCTATTTTGTATCAAACAACCAATGTGCGCATCCAAAGAAACCAAAGTTGCTCTTCAGAATCATCTCAACGGTATGCAGACTCATTTAGTAGTCCTAATATTCCTCCTCCCAGCTAAACCAGGTGAGAATGTAGCAGGCAGCAGAGGGGCGGGTCGTCTGTACTGGCCGGCGGCCTCGGCCCTCACCGCTAGACTCCGCCGCCTCATCACGGCCTACCAGCGCACGCACAAGAGGGAGCAGCTCCGCCAGGAAGCCATGGCCCGGCCCGACGGACGCCGCCGCCGCCAGCCCCGAGAACATCTCTTCTCCATGGTCACAGACGGAGGAGGGGCCTACGTGCAGGAGGACGGAGCATTCATGGCAGAGGGAAGTCCTTATATGGCCAAGGGCGCCGCTTTTATGCCTGAGACGACGGGGCTCCTGGCGGAAGGAGGGGCCGCCTTCAAAGAGAGGCGTCAGAGGTATAGATCTCTGATGACTGATGCTGTACAAGATAAACCATTTGAACAGTTTATGATGACTTGTGTATAATAAACAGTAGAATTTGTAAGCCTGCTGTATAGAAGGCATTAGAACTACAAGAAGCTCTCGAATATCAACTGTTCCTGTTTGATCGTTTGAGAAGCCCTACTTCTAACTGTACTACAGTACCCACAATGCTCCAGTCTCCTTCAATACACTACGCATGCATTGGTTGTTGGATTAACCCTTCCCTTGTCTTGTTCCCTGAGGTGGACCAGGCGTGAGGAATCAGACTTCTACCGGGTTGTGTCCACGTTTGGTGTGATCTATGACACGGACCGCCAGCGCTTTGACTGGACCCAGTTCAGGGCCTTCGCCCGGCTGGACAAGAAGAGTGACGAGAGCCTGGAGAAATACTACTTCTCCTTCGTGGCCATGTGCAAGCGGGTGTGTCGCATGCAGGTCAAGGCCAACACAGGTAAGGGGCCTCAATTATCTAGTTCTGTTGTCTCCGACCACAACAACCCTCACTCATAGTTAAATTTGCTTGTGCTAAAGCAAAGGACCTTTCCCTGAAAAGACGGATAACAACTCTTCCTTTCTCCCCATCTCTCTCTCTCTATCCCTCCCTCCCCCCACCCTCCTTCCTCCCTTCCTCCCTCCTTCCTCCCTCCCTCCCTCCCACCCTCATCCCTCCCACCCTCTACTCCTTACCTACCCCCACCCTCCTTCCTTCCTCCCACCCTCTTACTCCTTACCTACCCCCACCCTCCTCCTCCCTCGTTTGTCTGGCAGAGCTCCCAGACCCTACCCTGATCATTGACCCCATCACGGAGGAGCGCGCCTCACGCACCCTCTACCGCATTGAGCTGCTGCGTCGCATTCGCGAGCAGGTGCTGCCCAACCCCCTGCTAGGTGAGCGCCTGCGCCTCTGCCAGCCTAGCTCCGACCTGCCCGAGTGGTGGGACTGCGGCCGGCACGACCACGACCTCCTCCTGGGCGCCTCCAAGCACGGCGTGAGCCGCACTGACTACCACATCCTCAACGACCCTGCGCTGGGCTTCCTGGAGGCCCACAGGAAGTTCACCAAGGGGGGATCGGCTGGGGTGCCTCAGCCGCCCCGCGATGGAGCTCTCTCTACTGCTTCTTCCTCTTCCAATGAGCAGGCCACAGCTACTGCTGGTGCTGAGAAATCCTTACCTGTCCAAGAGGACGAAGAAGGGAAGGAGATGAAAGAGGAAGGTAACGACATTCCATGTACTAAACCTGAGAAACCAGACGAAGGCAAGGAAGAAGAGATGGAGGCGAAGAAGGAAGAGAAGGCCGGGTCTCCCGTGAAGGTGAAGGAGGAAGAGAAGGCCGGGTCTCCCAAGAAGGTGAAGGAAGAAGAGAAGGCCGGGTCTTCCAAGAAGGTGAAGGAGGAAGAGAAGGCCGGGTCTCCCAAGAAGGTGAAGGAGGAAGAGAAGGCCGGGTCTCCCAAGAAGATGAAGGAGGAAGAGAAGGGAGAGGAGGAAGACAAAGAGGAGAAAATGGAGGTCAACGGCGACGCTGACGGAGAGACTTCCAAGGAGGCCAAACCCGAGAAAGAGTACAAAGCTCCCACTGAGACCAAGGACCAGGACAAAAAGCTGGACTTCCAGGAGAAACCAGAGTCTCCTAAAGCATCAGAAGAGCAGGGAACCAAGAAAGAAGAGAGAGATGAGAAAGAAGGAAGCCCTGCCAAGTCTCCTAAACCAGTGGCTGAGAAAGGGCCCGATGAGGAGAAGATGGAGGAAGACGACAAGTCTGAGAAGTCCTCTCAAGCTGAAGGTAGGTCCTACTCCTAACTCCATTGCTTAAAGTATTTTCACAAGGAAAAATCCCATTTTAGGGCAATTGGTGTTTGAATTCATTTTAAACCATCAACAGTGAGTCTGTAAAAGTCTAGACAAACAGTTGGGTCTACTGCTTTATGTTGAAGCCAGCCACAACAGTTAGTGGCGGTATGTAGTTGGTCTGCTTTAGATGGCATTTAGAAAGGACTACATGGCTGTGTGTTTGTATAATTAAGCTGCTTAGGCTTGCATTGAGGACACACTGTATGGTTCTCGTAGTATTCTGATGTGTAGTATTAAGGAAGTACTATATATGAAGCCATTTGTAGATTCTCCTGTGGCTTGTATTGACAAAGCACTATTGTTGTTTTTCAGCGGGCGCCACCTCAGAGCAGAAGAACTTTGACGAGGAGAGCAACGCCTCACTGAGCACCACGGCCAGAGACGAGACCCGCGACGGGTTCTGCCCCGAGGACGGAGAGCCCTCTGCCATCCCGGCCCTCCAGGAGAGAACCACCTCATCCTTCTGGCCCAAGGTTTGTAGTAAACGATATACATTCAGTCAGATATACATTCACATATGTATTAATGTAGTGGTGAATTATATGAATACACAAATGAAAACGCACGTTATGTTGACCAGTGACTCCCAATAATATATACAAATATATTTTTTTAAACATATGTATTCAAATATATAAAAACACACATTGTTGGAACTGTCAGTGGACGTTAGGCGCACACTTTATACATTGAGTGTACAAAACATTAAGAACACCTGCTCATTCCGTGACAGACTGACCAGGTGAATCCAGGTGAAAGCTATGATCCCTTATTGATGTCACTTGTTAAATCCACCAATCAGTGTAGATGAAGGGGAGGAGACAGGTTAAAGAAGCATTTTTAAGCCTTGAGACAACTGAGACATGGATTGTGTGTGTGACATTGAGGGTGAATAATCAAGATAAAAATTGTGCGCAACTCAATTTTAGGAAGGTGTTCCTAATGTTTGGTGTACATAAAGTACTCCTTGGACAGAGTGTTAAAGGGATACTTCAATATTTTGACAATGAAGCCCGTTATCTACTTCCCCGGAGTCAGATGAACTCGTGGGTACCATTTTTATGTCTGTCTGCAGTTTGAAGGAAGTTGCTAACTAGCATTAGTGTAACTGCTAGCATGCCATGCAATCTCCACAGACAAACATTGGCAGTAGAATGGCCTTACTGGAGAGCACAGTGACTTTCAACATGGCACCATCATAGGATGCCACCACCTCAAATTTCTGCCCTGCTAGAGCTGCCCCGGTCAACTGTAAGTGCTGTTATTGTGAAGTGGAAACCTCTAGGAGCCACAACTGCTCAGCTGCGAAGTGGTAGGCCACACAAGTTCACAGAATGGAACCTCCGAGTGCTGAAGCAATTAGCACGTAAAAATCATCTGTCCTTGGTTGCAACACTCACTACTGCGTTCCAAGCTGCCTCTGGAAGCAAGGTAAGCACATTAACTGTTTGTTGGAGCTTCATGAAAAGGGTTTCCATGGGCGAGCAGCCGCACACAAGCCTAAGGTAACCATGCGCAATGTCAAGCGTCAGCTAGAGTGGTGTAAATCTCGCCTCCATTGGACACTGGAGTGATGAATAATACGTCACCATCTGGCAGTCCGAACAAATCTGGGTTGGGCGGATGCCAGGAAAACGCTACCTGCCCCAATGCATAGTGCCAACTGTAAAGTTTGTTGGAGGAGAAATAAAGGTCTGGGGCTGTTTTTCATGGTTCGGGCTAGACCTCTTAGTTCCAGTGAATGGAAATCTTAACGCCACAGCATACAATGACATTCTAGACGATTCCAACTTTATGGTAAGTCTTTTCTTGTTTCAGCATGACAGTGCCACCGTGCACAAAGCGAGGTCCATACGGAAATGGTTTGTCGATCGGTGTGGAAGAACTTGACTGGCCTGCACAGAGCCCTGACCTCAACCCCATCAAACACCTTTGGGATGAAATGGAATGCCGACTGAGAGCCAGGCCTAATCGACCAACATCAGTACCTGACCTCACTAATATTCTTGTGGCTGAATGGATGCAAGTCCCCTCAGCAATGTTCCAACATCTAGTGGAAAGCCTTCCTAGAGGAGTGGCTGTTATAGCAGCAAAGGGGAGACCAACTCCATATTAATATCCATGATTTTGTAATGAGATTTTTGACAAGCAAGTGTCCACATACTTTTGTCAAACTGCACACACACACACATAAAAATGGAAGCCATGAGTTCCCTTTAAGTTCTGTATTGATACAACACAAATCAGTTTATGTAAAGAATTTTTGGAAAACAAGCAAAGCCCTGTTCAAGTCAGACATCACTCCATCATGAAAGTACTAGTCCAGTGCTCTAGTGGTATTCTATAAAAGGTTCCAACCCCTGCTCTAGAATTAACCCATTCCTCTTTGCTCTGTCCCGACCTTCCAGGACCGTGTCATGATCAATCGCATGGACAACATCTGCGATGCGGTCATCAAGGGCAAGTGGCCCGCCAACCGACGCCAGTTCTTCGACTTCCCGGGCCTGTTGCCTGGATACCCCGGCCCCATGACGTCTGAAAGCCCCATGCCGAGGCAGAGCCTGGCCGAACTGTCGATGGCAGCGGCCGCTCAGACCAGCTTCAGTGGCAGCGAGGACCTCACCCTCTCGCCCCAGGCTAATGTAAGTCGCTAGCTAGGCCTGAAACCGCTAACCGAAGACTCTATCCCTACCCTCCCAAAGTAGGTTTAGTTTGTTCTAACTGCACAATTTATCGAGATATTAGTCCTTCACAATAAATTGATTGAAGTTAATGTATTGATGCAGTCTGTAAATAGATATTCCTTTATTAATCATAAAAACACTTATTCCTTACATCATTGCAATTTACTTTCATTGATTTTAATTGTTGTTGTGATCACATCTTAATCATCCCTCTCTTCCTCCCTCCTTCCCTTCCTCCGTACAGGAGGATGCTCTGAGCATATCATTGCCGAAGCAGCGTCGTCGCAGGCGGAGGAAGGTGGAGATAGAGGCAGAGCGTGCGGCCAAGCGCAGGAACCTGATGGATATGGTGGCCCAGCTCAGAGAGTCTCACGCTGCAGAGTCCCAGAGCCAGGCCATGGATCTTACCAAGGCACGGTCTTTAGAATTAGGAATTAATACTAAATTCAGAAATGAGAATTATGCTTCACTTTTTACAACTGCATTGTATAATTTTTTTATTATAGTTTTGGGTCAGGTCCCTGATTTTCAATATTTTTAATCTCAATGGGATCATGTGTATGAGTAAAATGGATCCCATTAAAATAAAATGTATTTATCATAACTATTTATATAAATTAATCAAATATGTAAAGCACTATGGACTGTATTATATTAAAGTTTCCATTTTTGTTACGGGTATTGTATTTTAGTCTATTCGTTTACTCTAAAAGTTTCCATACTGGTTTATCTTTTCCAGGGTATTCTGCACCAGCACCACAAGTCTTCAGCGCCCTCCCCGGCGAGCTACTCCAGCAGCATGGTCTCACCTGCTGCCCTCAAGGCACAGATGGAGCTTCTGCAGCCGGCCACACCCTCCAGACACAGGGCCAACTGCTCATTGGCTGAGGCTGACCTGCCCACCAGGAGGAGGCGGGGCCGCAGGAAAAATGTGGAGGGGCTGGAGCTGCTGTTCATGAGAGGAGCCACGGTACAGGACTCATTACGTCAATAATTATAAAGAAAATACACAGATGGATATAGTTTTGAACATTTTTGTAAAATGCCCTGAACATTGTACATATTGGATCTTTTTGGGAAAAGGCATGCTTTCTCAATTAGACTAAACTACATTCAAATCAATTTGATAGGAATGAAAACATCAAATTACACTGAAGGAAAATGCAACTGTAAAGTGTTGGTTCCATGTTTCACGAGCTGAAATAAAAGATCCCATAAATATTCCATAATCACAAAAAGCTTATTTCTCTCAAATTTGGTGCACAAATTTGTTTACTTCCCTGTTAATGAGCATTTAATCTTTGCCAAGATAATCCATCCACCTGACATGTGTGGCATATAAAGAAGCTGATTAAACAGCATGATCATTACACAAGTAAACCTTGTGCTGGGGACAATAAAAGGCCACTCTAAAATATGCAGTTTTGTCACACAATACAATGCCACAGATGTCCAAAATGTTGAGGGAGCATGCAATTGGCATGCTGACTGCAGGAATGTCCACCAGAGTTGTTGCCAGAAAATTGAATGTTCATTTCTCAACCATAAGCCACCTCCAACGTAGATTTAGAATTTGGCAATACATCCAACCGGCCTCACAACCGCAGACCATGTGTATGGCGTCGTGTGGGCGAGCGGTTTGCTGATGTCAAAGTTGTAAACAGAGTGCCTCATGGTGGAGGTGAGGTTATGGGATGGGCAGAAATACCATGACGAGACCCTGAGCCCCATTGTTTTTAAGGTATCTGTGACCAACAGATGCATATCTGTATTCCCAGTCCATAGATCAGGGTCTAATGAATTTATTTCAATTGACTGATTTCCTTATGAGCTATGTAAAATCTTAGAAATAGCTGATGTTGCATTTATTCTTTCTCAGTATATATCTGATTAAAAATAATAATTAATAAATCACACACACATACTCTATAATTAAATTTTACATGGTAATGAACAGATCATGATTTAATTTTACATGGTAATGAACAGATTATGATTTAATTTGACATGGTAATGAACAGAGTTTCTCCTGCCTTCCCGCAACAGGAGGATTCAGAGAGGACCAAAGCTTCAGTGGAGGGGTTGCAGATGCCCCCACGTTCCCACCGCCACAACATTCCCAGCACCTCCGCCTGTGTCCCCTCTGTCAGCGCTATGGAGGACAGGGAGGCTGGTACCCCCTCTAACAAAGACCTGAGTGACTGGCTCAGACAGCACCCCACATACACCATGGACATGCCTACTGCGTACACACCAGTATGTACTAGACTTTTTTTGTATAAAATATTTTTTTATCAGATTTCCTTATCCAGTGGAATAATCCATTCATGTGGAATATGACTTAGCCTTTACCTTCAACCCCCTGTTCCCTTTCCTAAATCAATCTTACCACAACCCTTTCAGTGATTCAACTATGGTTACAAAATATAACATTTAGCTATTCCATTTTGTAACGGTTGTAGTATACTATAAAGTATTAAATCTCAGATGTCTGGTCCTGTCATAGTTCCTAAATCCTGTCGCTTCTCCCGTCTGCCTCACTGTAGAAGAGTGAGGAGATGCTCCTCTCCTCCCAGTTCCCCAAACCCAAGCAAAAGAGACACCGCTGCCGGAACCCCAACAAGATCGACATCAACACGCTCACCGGAGAAGAGAAGGTTCCCGTGATCAACCGGAGAAACGGAAGAAAGGTATGGGCTCATTTCGGTACAGAAAGGGTTGGGCTCATTTCGGTACAGAAAGGGTTGGGCTCATTTCGGTACAGAAAGGGTTGGGCTCATTTCGGTACAGAAAGGGTTGGGCTCATTTCGGTACAGAAAGGGTTGGGCTCATTTCGGTACAGAAAGGGTTGGGCTCATTTCGGTACAGAAAGGGTTGGGCTCATTTCGGTACAGAAAGGGTTGGGCTCATTTTGGTACAGAAAGGGTTGGGCTCATTTTGGTACAAATCAATTTTCACACATGTATTGGTCGCAACAGTTTCAAAGACCTAATTTGTCTTTTCATAGCAGAACTGAAGGTATTGGTAGCTTATGAACCATTTGTTCCATTTCTTTCCCAGATGGGTGGTGCCATGGCCCCTCCCATGAAGGATCTTCCCAGATGGCTCCTGGAGAACTCAGATTTTGCCGTCGCTCCAGACTGGACTGACATTGTCAAGCAATCGGTGGGTCATTTGTCATTCTCCTGTTTAGCCATCAAATGATTCCAATCAGCACTTGTTTTATATTTTGACTTTATCTGATGGAATTTCAACAAGCAGTTTGAACTCTGAGCAGAAATTGATGCCTAATCGGTAAATTGTCATTGACTGCCATGAGTGTAATGTCAAACTAACTGTGGTCTCCTCTCCCTTCCTTAGGGCTTCCTCCCTGAGGCCATGTTCGACCGTCTCCTGACTGGACCCTTGGTGCGTGAGGAGGGTGTCCGTCGTCGGGGAAGACGTCCCAAATCGGAGATCGCCAAGGCAGCAGCGGCCCAGGCTGCATCCTCTGGGGGCCTTAACCCCCTGCTGATAAACGGCCTGTTTGGAGGCATGGACCTCACCAGCTTGCAGGGCCTACAGAGCCTCCAGAGTCTGCAGCTGCAGCTCATGGGCTTCCCCGGCATGGGGGGGGCTGATGCTAAACACGCCTCGGCCATGCTGCCTCTCATGCTGCCTGGCATGGCTGGTATGGGCGGTCTGCCCAACATGTTTGGCCTGGGAGGCCTGTTCGCAAGCAACCTGGCTGCAGCCACGCCTGCTGCAGCCTCCAACGGCACCAACGACGAGGGCGATTCGGACGAGACATCGAAGAGAGACGCCAGGGAGGGTGGACAAGAGCAGGATGAGGAGAAGGACGACACTGGGGAGGAGGCAGAGTCGAGCAAGGCTAATGGGGAGGCCGCGGCTCTGAATGTGGCTGCTGCCGCTATGGCCGCCTCCGGCATGTCAGCTACCTCACTGGCCTTCAATCCCTTCCTGCTCTCCACCATGGCCCCGGGGCTCTTTTCCCCCTACATGTTCCTGCCCCCTGGCCTGGGAGGTCTCACCCTGCCTGGCTTCCCCCCCACTGCCCTGGCCGACCTGCAGAGTGCCATGGCTGGAGCCATGGGGGTTGCCTCTGGAGCTCAGGGCCAGGAGAAGGAGCCCGGCCAGGTTGCCCTGGATCGCCCTGCTGCCGCTACCGCAGACCCAGAGACTGCTGATGACAGTGACTCAGCTGAGAGCCTGGAGAAGACTGCAGAGTCGTCTGCGCTAGAAGATGAGGCCTCAGCATTAGCAGAGGAAGCCGACTCACCGGAAGACCTGGAGGCCGAGGAGGAAGGAGAGGATGCCCTTAAGGAGGAAGAGAAGAGTGACTGAATCTAACTGGCCTTTGACCCCCCCCCCACACACACACACACACACCAACTTGATATCCAAACATATGAATTTGTTTTTTCTTTTTTCTTTTCATTGTTTTTGTTTCTTTGACAGGTAAACATTTTAATCAGGGAGAGCATATGTAGCTAAAAGGCTCTTAATGTATTGTTAATGGCATAGTCAGGGAAAAAGCTAACTGAAGTAGAGTTTTGCGGATGTTTTAAGGGTGTTATTTTTGGTCTTTGTTCACTGAACGGTGCATTCTAGATGAAATGGGAAATTTCCTCAAATATTATTATAGGAATTAATCGTTCCAATAGTGCTATGCTGCTTTTCTGTTTCATTTATTATTTAATTTTTTGGTGGATATTGTGACAGTAAGTAGCATCTCGTAACTCTCCAGTGGCGTACAATTTAATGGCATTAAGCGTCTGTCTATATGCTGCTGATGAAAAGGATCATGGGTCATTTAGATTTTGCTGTTGTACTGTTCTGCTTTTAAGAGCAGGATGAAGTTCTCACAAATCAGATGGCCTAATAATCTGACTGTTCCCAGTCTCTCACTGACGATCACACACACACCCGTCAACACCCACACACACCCGACTGTCTATTCCTGTAGTCTTACACTCTAACAATCCAACCTGACTGTTCCCAGTCTCTCACAGACGATCACACACACACCCGTCAACACCCACACACACCCGACTGTCTATTCCTGTAGTCTTACACTCTAACAATCCAACCTGACTGTTCCCAGTCTCTCACAGACGATCACACACACACCCGTCAACACCCACACACACCCGACTGTCTATTCCTGTAGTCTTACACTCTAACAATCCAACCTGACTGTTCCCCCGTTTCAATCGGACGGTCCTACCGTCACCCTCCAACCGTTCCTCTCCCATTACCCTTCTCAGTAGCAGTTTTCTGTCTACTATTAACACCCATATTGTCTGACTCTTCCAAGTCACACTGGTTATAGAAACAGTTTTCCAGTTTCACAGCGACCGATGGTCCTGGGTCTCCTGCCTGTTTTTAGTCTGACACTGACAAAGCCGAGCAGAGGAGAGACCTCTCTCCAACAACGCGGAGGGAGACAGCAATAACCGAAGGCAGCTTTTGAATGTTTCAAACATCGCTCTCCCATTTAAACACAACTACAACCACAAGTGTTGGTGAAAAAGATAAATGAAATCGCATACAAATGATGACATTAAAAAGTTCTGCAATCTATTCGTCTCACTCTATTCCTGATGATGCACTGGTGTAAGAGTAAAATAATCAGGTACCTTTTATCTTTGAATGGACTTTTTGTTTCTTTTAGCCACCAAGCTGAACAGCATTACCTCAATTCTAACTAGCCTTGAAGTTTACAGACATACGTTGTAAATTGTTTTTTTGTGTCTGTTATTTTTTTGGAACATCGTATGATGAACTGTTGTGATGACGCTTTTAATAAAAGTGAATCATGATATTCGCCTAGGAAACCAAACCCAGAGTGCTTGTTGTGACTGTTTTGGAATTAGATGTTAAATGTAGATGTCTATTTTGAGTGTTAAATGACGTTGGTTGATTCATGGTGGTGATATTGTCAGAAAGCAGCAGAAAATGACGTAAATATCCCAGAATCTGAAAATAAAGGGTTAAGTGCAGATGGACCACTTTTCGCCAAATGTGTTCATTGCTTCTGTCTATTACAAATATCCACTAACAATTCAATAAAATCAACTACATTCACTTAAGAATCACGTCAGACATATTTAATTTCATAGCAAAATAATTGTCTGCACATGTAATTTTGCAAAACACTAGAACAGCCACACTATCCATCTACCCTAAGAAAGAAGGGGACACTTACCGAGAGAGTGGCTGATGGCCAGCTCTCCTCACCTGATCAGAAAGTCTTTATAGCTGAAAGCAATCTCATACAACCCTAATTAGTCCTTATCTTTATAGTCATGAGAAGGAGCCAATATGGATGTAGTGAGGCCATTTGAGAATTTCACCACAGTCATTGAGTCCTAAAGGTCATGAACTTGGGTTCTTACTGGGATGTTCTAACATATGCTTCATGATATGGTCTTTCAACAGATGCTTCCAAAGCAATGTACAGTGCATTCGGAAAGTATTCAGACCCCTTGACTTTTTCCACATTGTGTTACGTTACACCCTCATTAAAAAAAAAAAAAAATGGTATTCCCTCAATCTACACACAATGCCCCATAATAACAGCAAAACGAAATATAACATTTTCACAAGTATTCAGACCATTTACTCAGTACTTTGTTGAAGCAACTTTTGCAGCAATTACAGCCTCAAGTCTTCTTCTTCTTCTTGGGTATGACGTTACAAGCTTGGCACACCTGTATTTGGGAGTTTCTCCCATTCTCTGCAGATCCTCTCAAACTCTATCAGGTTTGATTGGGAGTGTCGCTGCACAGCTGTTTTCAGGTCTCAAGAGATGTTCGATCGGGTTCAAGTCCGGGCTCTGGCTAGGCCTTGTGCTTAGGGTCGTTGTCCTGTTGGAAGGTGAACCTTCGCCCCAGTCTGAGATCCTGAGCGCTCTGGAGCAGGTTTTCATCAAGGATCTCTCTGTACTTTGCTCCGTTCATCTTTCCCTCTCCTGACTAGTCTCCCAGTCCCTGCCGCTGAAAACATCTCCACAGCATGAAGTTGCCACCACAATGCTTCACCAGGATGGTGCCAGGTTTCCTCCAGATGTGACACTTGGCAATCAGGCCAAAGAGTTAAATTTTGGTTTCATCAGACCAGAGAATCTTGTTTTTCATGGTCAGAGTCCTTTAGGTGCCTTTTGGCAAACTCCAAGTGGGCTGTCATGTGCCTTTTACTGAGGAGTGGCTTCTGTCTGGCCACTACCATAAAGGCCTGATTGGTGGAGTGCTGCAGAGATGGTTGTCCTTCTGGAAGGTTCTCCCATCTCCACAGTGGAACTCTGGAGTTCTGTCAGTGACCATCGGGTTCTTGGTCACCTCCCTGACCAAGGCCCTTCTCCCCCGAATGCTCAGTTTGGCCGAGCGCCCAGCTCTCGGAAGTCTTGGTGGTTCCAAACTTCTTCCATTTAAGAATGATGGAGGCCACTGTGTTCTTGGGGACCTTCAATGCTGCAGAAATGTTTTAGTATCCTTCCCTAGATCTGTGCCTCGACAAAATCCTGTCTCGGAGCTCTACGGACAATTCCTTCAACCTCATGGCTTGGTTTTTCCACTGACATGCACTGTCAACTGTGGGACCTTATATAGACAGGTGTGTGTGCCTTTCCAAATCATGTCCAATCAATTAAATTTACCACAAGTGGACTCCCAAGTTTTAGGAACATCTCAAGGATGATCAATGGAAACCGGATGCACCTGAGCTAAATTGAGTCTCATAGCAAAGGGTCTGAATACTTCTGTAAATAAGGTATTTCTGTTTTATTTTTAATACATTTGCAAACATGTCTAAAAAACAGTTTTTGCTTTGTCATTATGGGGTATCGTGTGTAGATTGAGGAAAAACATTTATTCATTCAATTTTACAATTTTACAACAATTTTGCTAGGACTGTCTGGGAGTGGTCTGAGTGGGGAGGGGTCAACTCAGTGTTAGTTTGATCAGCTGTTGTGCAATATGATAAACACAGGAATAACAAAATAACAAAACATATTTGGCCCATGCAGGAATCTAAGATTTGTGCTCCAAACACCATGCTCCAAGCAACTGGGCCATTGGAGGCCCCATATGCTGGCTGGTGGCTGTCGGTCTGGTAACTCGGGCAGTTGTCATAAATGCCAGCTCTCCCAATGGACCTACTGATATGACACACACTGACAGGAGGGGCAGACGAGGCAGCCCGTGTGGTGGGGAGTTGGAGACCCTGTGTGTGTTTACTCTAGCGGATGGAGAGGGGACTGGTTTTCCTCTGACAAACGTCTCTCATAATTGTGAAGTGGGTCGTGAAATACATAGTTCTCCTGTGCTTTCCCAGCATTCATTGTGTCTGGGAAGCTTTCCGTGTTAGACAGGGACACTTGAAAAGGAAAAATAAACACATTTTTTTAAATAAAAAATCTAATCAAATTGTATTTGTCACATGCTTCGAAGCCAACAAGTGTACACTAACAGTGATATGCTTACTTAAGGGTACTTTTCCAACAATGCAGAGTTATAGATGAAAAAAAGGAAATAGTGACACGAATAAATACACAGTGAATAATAAATAACGAGTAAAAATAACATGCCTATGTACCAGAGGTGTGGACTCGAGTCACAAATATGATGACTTGCAACTTGACTTTGACTTTAACAGCAATGACTCGTGACTTAACTTGGACTGACTTGATCAATCAATCAATCAAATGTATTTATAAAGCCCTTCTTACATCAGCTGATGTCACAAAGTGCTGTACAGAAACCCAGCCTAAAACCCCAAACAGCAACCAATGCAAGTGTAGAAGCACGGTGGCTAGGAAAAACTCCCTAGGAAGAAACCTAGAGAGGAACCAGGCTATGAAGGGTGACCAGTCCTCTTCTGACTGTGCCGGGTGGAGATGTTCATAGATGACCAGCAGGGTCAAATAATAAGAATCCCAGTGGTTGTCGAGGGAGCAACAGATCAGCACCTCAGGAGTAAATGTCAGTTGGCTTTTCATAGCCGATGATACCCCCCCAAGCCCAAATATAAAAGATTATGCTATTAAAAAAAGTGTTCAGCACATCAACTCTTCATTTAATGGATTACAGTTTGAATCGGACAGCAGCCAATCAAATTGTGCGAGCTGAGAAATGTTGCGCATGGGAGTGCAGAGGAACGTCGGCAGGTGAATTCAGATGGAGCCCTTGGAAAGATGATACCCAAAATTATTATTTTCAGATATAAAGACTACGCTGTATCAACAAAAAACGGATTGCAACTTGCAAAACATGCAGGAAGAAAATGACAACTTTCAACTTTGTTCGACATTTGAAGCTGCACAAAGAACGGTAAGTCGTGGCTAATATAGCCAACAGCTATATAATTTATAACTTTGCTAGTGTAGGCTAACGTAATGTTAAATCAATGAGCCTCCACACAGTCAGTCAGTGCAGGAACGTGATCATTGCACCCAAGATTGAGCTACAACTGGCTAGGCAGTTGGTAGCCTAAATCCTGACTGATGTTACTACTGTTCCTAAAACCATTGACACACGTTAGCCTACTGTAACCACAGAGAGAGAGAGAGAGAGAGTGAGTGTGTGTTAAGGTTGGGCAATTGTGTACAAGCCTACATCGCCCGATTGCGCTCCCATAGTGATCCTCGATAGTCGATCGCTATGGGGGGCAGGTCTTTCTCATGGCTACCCATGTATTTCCATGGAAATATAGAGTTTGTTGGAAAGTAATAAAAATATATATTTTTAAAAGCATTTATGATTTGCGTAAATGTAATATACTAACTATTACTCTTGTTAAAAATATGAAATGGTATTACATTTGGTGAAGAGCACATTATGACTTGTTAGGACTCGAAACTCAAAGTTTAGGGCTTGAGACTTGACTTGAGACTTGTTGGTCTTGACTTGAGACTTGACTCGGACTTGCCTGTCTTGACTTGGGACTTGACTTGGGACTTGAGACTTACCTGTGACTTGTAAAACAATGACTTGGTCCCACCTCTGCTATATACACAGGGTACCAGTACCGAGTCGATGTGCAAGGGTACGAGGTAATTGAGGTAGCTATGTACAGTACATATAGGTAGGGGTAAAGTGATTAGGCAACAGGATAGATCATAGACTGAGCTGTAGCAGCATATGTGGTGAGTGGGAAAGTGTGTGTGTGTGGCATCAGTATGCATATGTACGCATGGTATGTGTGGGCGTGTGTGTGTTTTAGGGTGTAAGTATGTGTGAGTGTGTGGGTAGAGTCCAGCGTATGTGCATAGGGTTTTTTTTTTTTTTAAAGGTCAATGCAGGTAGCTCTCCCTCACCCTCCATTTGGCAAATCTGACCATAATACTATCCTCCTGCTTACAAGCAAAAACTAAAGCAGGAAGCAGCAGTGACTCGGTCAATAAAAAAGTGGTCAGATGAAGCAGATGCTAAGCTACAGGACTGTTTTGTTAGCACAGACTGGAATATGCTCTGGGATTCTTCCGATGGCGTTGAGGAGTACACCACATCAGTCACTGGCTTCATCAATTTGTGCATCGATGACGTCGTCCCCACAGTGACTGTACGTACATACCCCAACCAGAAACCATGGATTACAGGCACTATCCACACTGAGCTAAAGGGTAGAGCTGCTGCTTCCAAGGAGCGGGACTCTAACCCGGACGCTTATAAGAAATCCCGCAATGCCCTCCGACGAACCATCGAACAGGTAAAGCGTCAATACAGGACTAAGATTGAATCGTACTACACCGGCTCCGACACTCGTTGGATGTGGCAGGGCTTACAAACTATTACAGACTACAAATGGAAGCACAGCCATGAGCTGCCCAGTGACACGAGCCTACCAGACGAGCTAAATTACTTCTATGCTCGCTTCGAGGCAAGCAACACTGAAACATGCATGAGAGCTTCAGCTGTTCCGGACGACTGTGTGATCACGCTCTCCGTAGCCGATGTAAGACCTTTAAGCAGGTCAACATTCACAAGGCCACTGGGCCAGACGGATTACCAGGACGTGAACTCCGAGCATGCGCTGACCAACTGGCAAGTGTCTTCACTGACATTTTCAACCTGTCCCGGCCTGAGTCTGTAATACGAACATGTTTCAAGCAGACCACCATAGTCCCTGTGCCCAAGAACACTAAGGTAACCTGCCTAAATGACTACCGCTCCGTAACACTCACATCTGTAGCCATGAAGTGCTTTGAAAGGCTGGTCATGGCTCACATCAACACCATTATCCCAGAAACCCTAGAGCCACTCCAATTTGCATACCGCCCCAACAGATCCACAGATGATGCAATCTCTTTTGCACTCCACACTGCCCTTTCCATCCTGGACAAAAGGAATTTCTCTGTGAGAATGCTATTCATTGACTACAGCTCAGCGTTCAACACCATAGTGCCCTCAAAGCTCATCACTAAGCTAAGGATCCTGGGACTAAATACCTCCCTCTGCAACTGGATCCTGGACTTCCAGACGGGCCGCCCCCAGGTGGTAAGGGGAGGTAACAACACATCCGCCACGCTGATCCTCAACATGGGGGCCCCTCGGGGGTGCGTGCTCAGTCCCCTCCTGTACTCCCTGTTCACTCATGACTGCATGGCCAGGCACGACTCCAACACCATTAAGTTTGCCGATGACATAACAGTGGTAGACCTGATCACCAACAACGATGAGACAGCCTGTAGAGAGGAGGTCAGAGACCTGACAGTGTGGTGCCAGGTTAACAACCTTTCCCTCAACGTGATCAAGACAAAGGAGATGATTGTGGGCTACAGGAAAAGGAGGACCGAGCACGCCCCCATTCTCATTGACAGGGCTGTAGTGGAGCAGGTTGAGAGCTTCAACTTCCTTGGTGTCCACATCACCAACAAACTATCATGGTCCAAACACACAAAGACAGTCGTGAAGAGGGCACGACAAACCTATTAAAATCAAATCAAATTTTATTTGTCACATACACATGGTTAGCAGATGTTAATGCGAATGTAGCGAAATGCTTGTGCTTCTAGTTCCGACCATGCAGTAATATCTAACAAGTAAGTAATCTAACCTAACAATTTCACAACAACTACCTTATACACACAAGTGTAAAGGAATGAATAAGAATATGTACATAAAAATATATGAATGAGCGATGGCCGAACGGCATAGGCAAGATGCAGTAGATGGTATAGAGTACAGTATATACATATGTGATGAGTAATGTAGGGTATGTAAACATTATATAAAGTGGTTAGTGATACATTTATTACATAAATTTTTCATTATTGAAGTGGCTAGAGATGAGTCAGTATGTTGGCAGCAGCTACTCAATGTTAGTGATGGCTGTTTAACAGTCTGATGGCCTTGAGATAGAAGCCGTTTTTCAGTCTCTCGGTCCCCACTTGATGCACCTGTACTGGCCTCGCCTTCTGCATGATAGCGGGGTGAACAGGCAGTGGCTCGGGTGGTTGTTGTCCTTGATGATCTTTTTGGCCTTCCTGTTACATCGGGTGGTGTAGGTGTCCTGGAGGGCAGGTAGTTTGCCCCCGGTGATGCGTTGTGCAGACCTCACTACCCTCTGGAGAGCCTTACGGTTGTTGGCGGAGCAGTTGCCGTACCAGGCAGTGATGCATCCCGACAGGATGCTCTCGATTGTGCATCTGTAAAAGTTTGTGGGTGTTTTTGGTGACAAGCCAAATTTCTTCAGCCTCCTGAGGTTGAAGAGGCACTCTTGCGCCTTCTTCACCACACTGTCTGTGTAGGGTGGACCATTTCAGTTTGTCCATGATGTGTACGCAGAGGAACTTAATACTTTCCACCTTCTCCACTGCTGTCCCTTCGATGTGGATAGGGGGCTGCTCCCTCTGCTGTTTCCTGAAGTCCACGATCATCTCCTTTGTTTTGTTGACATTGAGTGTGAGGTTATTTTCCTGACACCACACTCCGAGGGCCGTCTCGTCGTTGTTGGTAATCAAGCCTACCGCTGTAGTGTCGTCTGCAAACTTGATGATTGAGTTGGAGGCGTGCATGGCCACGCAGTCATGGGTGAACAGGGAGTACAGGAGAGGGCTGAGAACACACCCTTGTGGTGCCCCAGTGTTGAGGATCAGCGGGGTGGAGATGTTGTTACCTACCCTCACCACCTGGGGGCGGCCCGTCAGGAAGTCCAGGACCCAGTTGCACAAGGCGGGGTCGTGACCCAGGGTCTCGAGCTTAATGACGAGTTTGGAGGGTACTATGGTGTTAAATGCTGAGCTGTAGTCGATGAACAGCATTCTTACATTAGGTATCCTCTTGTACAGATGGGTTAGGGCAGTGTGCAGTGTGATTGCGATTGCGTCGTCTGTGGACCTATTGGGACGGTAAGCAAATTGGAGTGGGTCTAGGGTGTCAGGTAGGGCGGAGGTGATATGGTCCTTGACTAGTCTCTCAAAGCACTTCATGATGACGGAAGGGAGTGCTACGGGGCGATAGACATTTAGTTCAGTTACCTTCGCTTTTTTGGGAACAGAAACAATGGTGGCCCTCTTGAAGCATGTGGGAACAGCAGACTGGGATAAGGATTGATTGAATATGTCCGTAAACACACCAGCTAGCCGGTCTTCGCATGCTCTGAGGACACGGCTGGGGATGCCGTCTGGGCCAGCAGCCTTGCGAGGGTTAACACGTTTAAATGTTTTACTCACGTTGGCTGCAGTGAAGGAGACCCCGCAGGTTTTGGTAGCGGGCCGTGTCAGTGGCACTGTGTTGTCCTCAAAGCGAGAAAATAAGTTGTTTAGTTTGTCTGGGAGCAAGACATCATGGTCCGCGACGGGGCTGGTTTTCCTTTTGTAGTCCGTGATTGGCTGTAGACCCTGCCACATACCTCTCGTGTCTGAGCAGTTGAATTGCGACTCTACCTTGTCTCTATTCCCCTTCTCTCTGCTACTGCACGGCAAGCGGTACCAGTGCATCGAGGCTGGAACCAACAGGACCCTGAATAGCTTCTACCCCAAGCCATAAGACTGCTTAACAAGACTGATAACTAGCTAATCAAATGGCTACCTGGACTAAATCAAATCAAATCAAATTGTATTTGTCACACCTGTTGTATTTGGCGCATGTGATAAATAAAATTTGATTTGATTTGTTGGAGCAGTGTGAGAATTGGAGTGCATCCAGGGTTTCTGGGATGATGGTGTTGATGTGAGCCATGATCAGCCTTTCAAAGCATTTCATGGCTATAGATGTGTGCTATTGGGCGATAGTCATTTAGGCAGGTTACCTTAGCGTTCTTGGACACAGGACAATGGTGGCCTGCTTAAAACAATTTGGTATTACAAATCGGGTCAGGGATAGGTTGAAAATGTCAGTGTAGACACTTGCCAGCTGGTCAGTGCATGCTCTGAGTACACATCCTGGTATTCCGCCTGGCCCAGCGGCCTTGCGAATATTAACCTGTTTAAAACTCCCTAAGTTTGATGTCCGCGCCCCTGCGGAAATCTAATCAGTCAGTTTAAGCTAGAGATATCTGTCTTCTCACAAAATCGTCTGTAGCATCCGAACGGTTTGGCCTAAAAACTATTTTGACTCCTCTATAGAAAGAGGAGACGCAGGAACACGATGGTGCTCTATGACCCCCACAAGTGACTCATCTGAAGTCGGTACAGCCGATCTGATAACTACTGTCTGCAGCGTCTGTACAGTTTGGGCTACACACTCTAATATGACCCCTCTGTGGAAAGGTGAGACTCTCACGAACATGTGCATGTCGGTTGTTTTGCTCTAGGATGCCCACAGGTCTTACAAGACTTGCCTAACCCCTTCTTTTTGGCACTTAAGTCTCCATATATACAGTGCATTCGGAAAGTATTCAGACCCTTAAACCTTTTCCACATTTTGTTACGTTACAGTCTTATTCTAAAATGGATTACATCGTTTCCCCACCCTCATCAATCAACAAACAATACCCCATAAGGACGAAGGAAAAACAGGTTTGTAGAAAATGTTTCACATTTATTACAAATAAAAAAACTGTAATATCAAATAAGTATAAGTACATAAGTATTCAGACCCTTTTCTCAGTACTTGTTCAAGCGCCTTTGGCAGCGATTATTCTTGGGTATAATGCTACAAGCTTGGAACACCTGTATTTGGGGAGTTTCTCCCATTCTTCTCTGCAGATTCTCTCAAGCTCTGTCAGGTTGGATGGGGAGCGTCGCTGCACAGCTATTTTCAGGTCTCTCAAGAGATGTTCGATCGGGTTCAAGTCCAGGCTCTGACTGGGACACTCAAGGACATTCAGAGACTTGTCCCAAAGCCACTTCTGCGTTGTCTTGGCTGTATGCTTAGGGTCGTTGTCCTGTTGGGAGGTGAACCTTGGCCCCAGTCTGAGGTCCTGAGAGCTCAGGAGCAGTTTTTCTCTCTGTACTTTGCTCCGTTCATCTTTCCCTCGATCCTGACTAGTCTCCCAGTCCCTGCTGCTGAAAAACATCCCCACAGCATGATGCTCCCACCACCATGTTTCACCGTAGGGACAGTGCCAGGTTTCCTTCAGATGTGACGCTTGGCATTCAGGCCAAAGAGTTCAATTTTGGTTTCATCAGACCAGAGAATCTTGTTTCTCATGGTCTGAGAGTCTTCAGGTGCCTTTTGGCAAACTCCAAGTGGGCCTTTTACTGAGGAGTGGCTTCCGTCTGGCCACTACCATAAAGGCCTGATTGGTGGAGTGCTGCAGAGATGTTTGTCTTTCTGGAAGGTTCTTTCATCTCCACAGAGGAACTCTGGAGCTCTGTCAGAGTGATCATTGGGTTCTTGGTCATCTCCCTGACCAAAGCCTTTCTCCTCCGATTGTTCAGTTTGGCCTCGCAGCCAGCACTAGGAAACATATTGGTGGTTCCAAACTTCTTCCATTTAAGAATGATGGAGACTACTGTGTTCTTGCGGACCTTAAATGCTGCAGAAATGTTTTGTACCCTTCCCCAGGTCTGTGCCTCGACACAATCCTGTCTCGGAGCTCTACGGACAATTCCTTCGACCTCATGCCTTGGCACTGTCAACTTTGGGAATTTATATAGACAGGTGTTTGCCTTTCCAAATCATGTCCAATCAATTGAATGTATCATAGGTGGACTCCAATCAAGTTGTAGACACATCTCAAGGATGAAACATGATGCACCTGAGCTCAATTTCAAGTCTCATAGCAAACCATTTCTAAAAACCTCTTTTCACTTTGTCATTATGGGCTATTGTGTAGATTGATGAGGAAAATGTTTCATTTAATCCATTTTAGAATAAGGCTGTAAGGTAACAAAATGTGGAAAAAGTGAAGGGGTCTGAATACTTTCCAAATGCGCTGTACTTCCATTCATTTTTTCAACTGGTACCGGGGGACCTTAAATACATGTAAAAAAAAAATGTTTTAAAGAAAGTCTTCTGATCTTCTTATATCTTTCAGATATAGGACAGACACTTCAGAACAAACTTCCTTTAGATTTTTTGGGTTTTTTGAACAACTATCTTTTGTCCAATGTAGTGAATCTGTTATTCAATGTGTTTGTGTGGGCTAATAGCACTAAGGCCAAATCCAATTTTTCATTAAAAAAAAAATTCTTCCCTGGCTTAGACAGGGCTTTGACTCTTATGGGTTAAAGGTCTTAATCACATCGCAACGGAGAGCGACATCACACAGCTGGTGCTCTCATGCATGGTTCAGTGTTGCTTGCCTCGAAGCGAGCATAGAAGGCATTTAGCTCATCTGGTAGGCTGCGTCGCTGGGCTGGTCGTGGCTGAGTTTCCCTTTGTAATCTGTGAGTTTGCAAGCCCTGCAACATCCTTTGAGTGTCAGAGCCGGTGTAGTAGGATTCGATCTTAGTCTTGTATTGAAGCTTTGCCTGTTTGATGGCCCGTCGGAGGTCGTAGCGGGATTTCTTATAAGCGTCCGGATTAGTGTCCAGCTCCTTGAAAGCAGCAGCTCTAGACTTTAGCTCAGTGCGGATGTTGCCTGTAATCCATAGCTTCTGGTTGTGGTATGTACGAACAGTCACTGTGGGGACGAGGTTGTTGATGCACTTGTTAACGAAGCCGGTGACCGATGTGGTAAACTCCTCAATTTTATCGGATGACTAATGGAACATACTCTGAAATATAAAAATCTTGAGCAACACACCAATGAATAATGACAGGTTAATTACTGCATGTTGTATTGTAAAATAATTTTATCTGATACAGTTGAAGACAGAAGTTTACATACACCTAGGTTGGAGTCATTAAAACTAGTTTTTCAACCACTCCACAAATTTCTTGTTAACAAACTATAGTTTTGGCAAAGCGGTTAGGACATCAACTTTGTGCATGACACAAGTCATTTTTCCAACAATTGTTTACAGACAGATTATTTCACTTATAATTCACTGTATCACAATTCCAGTGGGTCAGAAGTTTACATACACTAAGTTGACTGTGCATTTAAACAGCTTGGAAAATTCCAGAAAATGATGTCATGGCTTTAGAAGCTTCTGATAGGCTGATTGACATCATTTGAGTCAATTGGAGGTGTACCTGTGGATGTATTTCAAGACCTACCTTCAAACTCAGTGCCTCTTTGCTTGACATCATGGGAAAATCAAAATAAATCAGCCAAGACCTCAGAAAAAAATTGTAGACCTCCACAAGTCTGGTTCATCCTTGGGAGCAATTTCTAAACGCTTGAAGGTACCACGTTCATCTGTACAAACAATAGCACGCAAGTATAAACACCACGGTACCACGCAGCCGTCATACCGCTTAGGAAGGAGATGCGTTCTGTCTCTTAGAGATGAACATACTTTGGTGCGAAAAGTGCAAATCAATCCCAGAACAACAGTAAAGGACCTTGTGAAGATGCTGGAGGAAACAGGTACAAAAGTGTCTATATCCACAATAAAACAAGTCCTATATCGACATCACCTGAAAGGCCGCTCAGCAAGGAAGAAGCCACTGCTCCAAAACCGCCATAAAAAAGCCAGACTACGGTTTGCAACTGCACATGGGGACAAAGATCGTACTTTTTGGAGAAATGTCCTCTGGTCTGATGAAACAAAAATAGAACTGTTTGGCCATAATGACCATCGTTATGTTTGGAGGAAAAAGGGGAACGCTTGCAAGCCGAAGAACACCATCCCAACCGTGAAGCACGGGGGTGGCAGAATCATGTTGTGGGGGTGTTTTGCTGCAGGAGGGACTGCTGCACTTCACAAAATAGGTGGCATCATGAAGATGGAAAATTATGTGGATATATTGAAGCAACATCTCAAGACATCAGTCAGGAAGTTAAAGCTTGGTCGCAAATGGGTCTCCCAAATGGACAATGACCTCAAGCATACTACAAAAGTGGTGGCAAAATGGCTTAATGACAACAAAGTCAAGGTATTGGAGTGGCCATCACAAAGCCCTGACCTCAATCCCATAGAAAATATGTGGGCAGAACTGAAAAAGCGTGTGCGAGCAAGGATGCCTACAAATCTGACCCAGTTACACCAGCTCTGTCAGGAGGAATGGGCCAAAATTCACCCAACTTATTGTGGGAAACTTGTGGAAGGCTACCCGAAACGTTTGACCCAAGTTAAACAATTTAATAGCAATGCTACCAAATACTAATTGACTGTATGTAAACGTCTGACCCACTTGGGAATGTGATGAAAGAAATAAAAGCTGAAAGATATCATTCTCTCTCCTATTATTCTGACATTTCACATTCTTAAAATAAAGTGGTGATCCTAACTGATCTAAGACAGAGAATTTTTACTAGGATTAAATGTCAGGAATTGTGAAAAACGGAGTTTAAATGTATTTGGCTAAGGTGTATGTAAACTTCCGACTTCAACTGTATTTAAAGTTATTGCATTTAATATGACACAATGATAACAGCTTTAAATCAGTCTCCTTATAACCATATTCAATACACCCTCAATTCATGCATGTACTTATTAACAGGACAAACGTATTGCATTTATTCAAGGTTAAGTGTAGTGGAGGCTGAGTGTACTCTGTACTGTACGCTAGATTCAAAGAGAAGAATAATTACTGTAGGCTAGATTAGATTTCATTGAAGTGCAGGGCTCCCTCACATCCCTAATGTCACAAAGCACTTCAATACAACAAGGTCAAACCTTCTAAAAGCATGTCAAGATTGACAGAAGCAAGCTAACCTCCCTGATTCTGTTATTCAATGGTTTTGTATATAAACGGCCTCCTCTCCTAAATAGCTTCATTTTCATCTGCACTGATCCTGAAAACAAAGGATAGATGAAAGCAATGCAATGTCCTACTATAGAGAATCTCTCTTGTACTGTTCAGCTCTTTCACATAAGTGCAGATAAGGTGAAAGGAGACTAGGAGAGGAAACCATGATCACTATTGAGATGCAGCCTGTGACTGCTCAGTGCTCAGGATAGAAGGCTGGCCTGCTGGAGTGAGACTAATCCTAATGAGTTAATACACATCTGTGGATGCCATTTGGGCATACTTCTGCATGCACACACCTTTCCATTGGTCTGCATACAAACCTGGCTATAATCAAATCAAATCAATTTATATAGCCCTTCTTACATCAGCTGATATCTCAAAGTGCTGTACAGAAACCCAGCCTAAAACCCCAAACAGCAAGCAATGCAGGTGTAGAAGCACGGTGGCTAGGAAAAACTCCCTAGAAAGGCCAAAACCTAGGAAGAAACCTAGAGAGGAACCAGGCTATGAGGGGTGGCCAGTCCTCTTCTGGCTGTGCCGGGTGGAGATTATAACAGAACATGGCCAAGATGTTCAAATGTTCATAAATGACCAGCATGGTCAAATAATAATCACAGTAGTTGTCGAGGGTGCAGCAAGTCAGCACCTCAGGAGTAAATGTCAGTTGGCTTTTCATAGCCGATCATGAAGAGTATCTCTACCGCTCCTGCTGTCTCTAGAGAGTTGAAAACAGCAGGTCTGGAGCAGCAGCACGGCCAGGTGGACTGGGGACAGCAAGGAAGCATCATGCCAGGTAGTCCTGAGGCATGGTCCTAGGGCTCAGGTCCTCCGAGAGAGAGAAAGAAAGAGAGAAAGAGAGAATTAGAGAGAGCATACTTAAATTCACACAGGACACCGGATAAGACAGAAGTACTCCAGATATAACAAACTGACCCTAGCCCCCCGACACATAAACTACTGCAGCATAAATACTGGAGGCTGAGACAGGAGGGGTCAGGAGACACTGTGGCCCCATCCGATGATACCCCCGGACAGGGCCAAACAGGAAGGATATAACCCTACCCACTTTGCCAAAGCACAGCCCCCGCACCACTAGAGGGATATCTTCAACCACCAACTTACCATCCTGTGACAAGGCCGAGTATAGCCCACAAAGATCTCCGCCACGGCACAACCCAAGGGAGGGCTATCTCCAGCCAGCCCACCCATTCACCAGACAAAATACAATAGATATTGCGGACCTAGAACTGCCCAGTCTAGTTTTTCAACAGGAAGAATAGATATTCCAAACTAGATCTGGTCAGTCCAGTATTTCGACAGGCAAAATAGCTATTCCAGGCCTAAAGCTGCCCAGAGGTCCACCTCTCACCAGATACTGCTGCAGGCTGCAGCCCTAGTCAGTCCAGAAGGCTGTTTGTTGAAAGTGCAGACCATCCGGATAAATCCTAATTCAGCCCATCCATGGCGGCGGGGGCTCTGCTCCTCGCAGATAAAGAGCCATCTGCAATCGCCGTGATGACCCAGGGCCTCGCAGTCACGGCAACGTGATTGATCGCAGTAACCTGTGCTGGAGACACCGGTTGGTAGGGGTGGGAAAGGGGGAAGGAGAGAAAAGAGGAGGGGAAAGGAGGGGGCAGATGTCCTCCTCTCCATCTGAGGGGATTTAAAAGTGTCACACGCTCTCACACCACCCGGTTCCACGGGAGACGGATGAGTGGCACGTGACATTGAGGGCGGGCTGCATGAGGAGTATCTTGCTCCTGTCACTGCACACACATGCACACATGCACGCACGCACACACACACTTATACACTCACACCTCACACCAGGGGCGCAACTTTGGTTTTAGAAGTGGGGGGGACATAATTATTGTATTTTTTTATTGAGTCGGATAAACACTCCAAACAGCCTGTCCGACGCTCGGATGCGTCCGCATGGTCCTAAAGCACACCGTAGCCTCGTTTTGTATCACATTCCAATGATAAAACTGGGGGGACCAAAATGCCATTTCAGAAAGTGGGGGCACATGTTCCCCCTGTCCTCAGTGAAAGCTGCTCCCCTGCCTCACACATTCAAAGACCCACTGATGCGCACACACAAACACTCACACATTCACTTGGGGCAGTAAAACACACTCATGCTTACACGCGTGTACATAAGTTCCTCCCTCCTACATTTACATTTACATTTTAGTCATTTAGCAGACGCTCTTATCCAGAGCGACTTACAGTAGAGTGCATACATTTTATTACATTTTTACATACTGAGACAAGGATATCCCTACCGGCCAAACCCTCCCTAACCCGGACGACGCTATGCCAATTGTGCGTCGCCCCACGGACCTCCCGGTTGCGGCCGGCTGCGACAGAGCCTGGGCGCGAACCCAGCCCAGCCTGGGCGCGAACCCAGAGACTCTGGTGGCGCAGCTAGCACTGCGATGCACTGCCTTAGACCACTGCGCCACTCGGGAGGCCGACCTACACACTGACATTCATGCATGCACACTTTCTCACTTACAGAGAACCAACCATCAGGCCCTGGATGCTAGGTTAGGTTTCTGCTGAAAGAGCAACAGCACAAAACCTGTACAGTATTCACACTGCAATAGAAAACCCCTGTTAGTACTATTCACCTCCACACCTTGCTAATGCTCTTTGACTTTTCCTGTCAGCTGTCATTCATGCAGTTAGCCAGCATTATGGGAAGGTTTGGGTCAAGTATCATACTTAAGGGGTACAAACAAACTCTAGAATTTGATACAATCCCTGAAAACAGCACAAACTCTAGGATTTGTACAATGTACTTCTGTCCTATAATTCTACATTATTAGCCAATTGAATCTATGGTTTAAGATATGCTGCAGCACAACGCTGCCATTTGAATCAGGCCTGAGGTGGTGACTCATCATGGTTTCATTGATGGGTGTTGGCTCTTCTGTCCTTTTGGACTCTATGGAGTCACACACACACACACGCACCCACACACAGTCCTCCAGTACTGTCACTTAAGGCCTTCACAGTGACACCAGATTTCACTCTGAATTTTAGCAGCCACTCTAACTGTGAAAACCCAGAGAGAGAAACCAACCAGGGGCCTTTCACTCAATGGTCCTCCAGGGAATTTATAGTAGTAAAATTCTGCTTCCCTGTAGTTTTAGGGCCCGAGTGAGAAAACAGTATAGGGATATCTCAGGGATATTAAATCCTCTTTAGCCTTAGGAAGCCTTGGAAAGTGTCCCTCCTGTAGCTGTGAAATCTGAAAATAAACCATATTTCACAGCAAAGCTTCCCTGTAGCTCTGAGGCCCAAGAGAGACTGTGCTGTATTAGTCAGTGAAAGCATCTCTGTAGCTTGAAGGCCAGACTGACAAACAATATTATTCATAGAAATGAACGCAGGATTTCCCAAACTCGGTCCATGGGCCCCCTGGGTGCACATTGTGGTTTTTACCCTAGCATTAAACAGCTGATTCAAATCATCAACTCATCATCAAGCTTTGATAATATGAACCAGATGTGTAGTTTTAGGGCAACAAAAACTAAAGGTGCACCCCTTGGGGTCCCCAGGACTGAGTTTGGGAAACACTGAATTGGCATTGGGGGCACATATACAACTGTGAAATCAGAAAGAATCTGCATGTAACCATTAGGATTCCCTATAGCTTGAAGGCCTAACAAAGACTCAGGGCCCAAATCAATCCAAAATGGAAACTGGAATCCTGGAGAAAGTCAACAAATGACATTCTCCCCACGAGGTGGGAAAGTGTGTTTAATGAATGTACTGCTGAGTTGGGGCTAGATACAATCCCTAGAGCTGAAGAGCTGTGCTACAGCGGGATTGAAATGTCACTTCTGATTGAGCTGGAATATGCAGTGTTTACTGTGAATGCGGTCTCTGCGAATGTGCAAACTTTGCTTTTTAATTTCAATCATGCTGTAGCCCAGATCTTCAGCACTACGGATTGAATGGTTGCACATAATCCTTCACCACAAGCACTTTCAGATGTTTTTGACTTATCCCACAAATCTAGGGGCTGTGTTTGATTGGATGATATAAACCTTTGTATTTCACAGAGACATTCTGATGTAAATACTCCTACAAAATCAATAATCACTCATATCTCAAATCAACATATTCAAATCAACTTTCAACAAACAGGAGGTAAATCCCAGCATTCCAACATCCCATATCTTTGAGAGACCATTTGGATTAAGGGTGCAGTAATTCACAATAAAGACCTTATCTGGGCGCCGTATTTCACAGTAAAAGCAAGCCATGTCGATACTCTCATTACGCATACTTTACCTGGGCGATATCTGTCGCTCAGATTTTGGGACCTGGGTGTTAAATTAAAGGAGCGGCCCGGTGAAATATGAGCACAGGTTTTAGAGGCATCCGTCTTCAGGCAGCTGCTACAGTGTTTTATCATGTCTCTCTCTGTCTCATAAAGATTCTGCCCCATAAATTACCTCATCATGACACTGAATATTGATTGGGCCAAGATGGATCGCCACTGTGAGCTGAGCGATGTCCATACTCCCCAGTCTGTTTTGGGGCTTAATTGAGTTCTCTCTCTCGCTCTCTCTCGGAGGCAGATGACATGTGACATTCACAGCGAGCTCTGCCTGTCCTCCTGCCATTCCAGCTTTTTTCATGCTAATACTCCTCTCACACTCACACTGTCATTAGGAGGAGAAGAGGGCGCTAGGGCCCTCACACTGAGACTCCTCTCACACTGTCATTAGGAGGAGGAGAGGGCGCTAGGGCCCTCACACTGAGACTCCTCTCACACTGTCATTAGGAGGAGAAGAGGGCGCTAGGGCCCTCACACTGAGACTCCTCTCACACTGTCATTAGGAGGAGAAGAGGGCGCTAGGGCCCTCACACTGAGACTCCTCTCACACTGTCATTAGGAGGAGGATAGGGCGCTAGGGCCCTCACACTGAGACTCCTCTCACACTGTCATTAGGAGGAGGAGGGCAGCTAGGGCCCTCACACTGAGACTCCTCTCACACTGTCATTAGGAGGAGGAGAGGGCACTAGGGCCCTCACACTGAGACTCCTCTCACACTGTCATTAGGAGGAGGAGAGGGCAGCTAGGGCCCTCACACTGAGACTCCTCTCACACTGTCATTAGGAGGAGGAGAGGGCAGCTAGGGCCCTCACACTGAGACTCCTCTCACACTGTCATTGGGAGGAGGAGAGGGCAGCTAGGGCCCTCACACTGAGACTCCTCTCACACTGTCATTAGGAGGAGGAGAGGGCAGCTAGGGCCCTCACACTGAGACTCCTCTTACACTGTCATTAGGAGGAGGAGAGGGCGCTAGGGCCCTCACACTGAGACTCCTCTCACACTGTCATTAGGAGGAGGAGAGGGCGCTAGGGCCCTCACACTGAGACTCCTCTCACACTATCATTAGGAGGAGGAGAGGGCGCTAGGGCCCTCACACTCACACTGTCATTAGGAGGAGGAGAGGGCAGCTAGGGCCCTCACACTGAGACTCCTCTCACACTGTCATTAGGAGGAGGAGAGGCCAGCTAAGGCCCTCACACTGAGACTCCTCTCACACTGAGACTCCTCTCACACTGTCATTAGGAGGAGGAGAGGGCAGCTAAGGCCCTCACACTGAGACTCCTCTCACACTGAGACTCCTCTCACACTGTCATTAGGAGGAGGAGAGGGCAGCTAAGGCCCTCACACTGAGACTCCTCTCACACTGAGACTCCTCTCACACTGAGACTCCTCTCACACTGTCATTAGGAGGAGGAGAGGGCAGCTAAGGCCCTCACACTGAGACTCCTCTCACACTGTCATTAGGAGGAGGAGAGGGCAGCTAAGGCCCTCACACTGAGACTCCTCTCACACTGAGACTCCTCTCACACTGTCATTAGGAGGAGGAGAGGGCAGCTAAGGCCCTCACACTGAGACTCCTCTCACACTGAGACTCCTCTCACACTGTCATTAGGAGGAGGAGAGGGCAGCTAGGGCCCTCACACTGAGACTCCTCTCACACTGAGACCCCTCTCACACTGTCATTAGGAGGAGGAGAGGGCAGCTAAGGCCCTCACACTGAGACTCCTCTCACACTGAGACCCCTCTCACACTGTCATTAGGAGGAGAGGGGACAATAGTGTCAAACGCAGAGGGGGTGGTGTGTGTGGGAGAGGGTGAGTGTGCGTGTGTATGTGTGTGCGTGTGTTAAAGAAAGAATTTGAAAACAAATACAATTTTGATAAACTCTCATATCTACTGGGTGAAATACCACAATGTGCATCACAGCAGCAAGATGTGTGACCTGTTGCCACTAGAAAAGACTATTTATTTTCCCTTTTGTATTTGCACATTGTTACACTTTAAATAGCCAGGACTGTCTTTATTCTTTTCAAACTTGTGAGAGTAATGTTTACTGTTCATTTCTGATTGTTTATTTAACTTTAGTTTATTACAGCTGCACCATCGAGAGCATTCTGACGGGTTGCATCACTGCCTGGTATGGCAATTGCTCGGCCTCCGACCACAAGGCACTACAGAGGGTAGTGCGTACAGCCCAGTACATCACCGGGGCCAAGCTTCCTGCCATCCAGGACCTCTATACCAGGCGGTGTCAGAGAAAGGCCCTAAAAATTGTCAAAGACTCCAGGCACCCTAGTCATAGACTGTTCTCTCTGCTACCGCACGGCAAGCGGTACCGGAGCGCCAAGTCTAGGTCCAAAAGGCTTCTACCCCCTAGCTATAAGACTCCTGAACAGCTAATCAAATGGCTACCCAGACCTGAAAACACCATCCAGCCTGGAACTGAGTGAGTAATGTTTAGTCTGAAGCTATATTTTATTTCCAAAGCCAAGAAGAAAATACATTACATTACTTTATAAGGACTGAATGCTAAGTTAAGGCTACCAAGCTTGATACAACTTCAATTAGCACTGATGTGTCAAGTGAGAGGTGTCAAAGCCCTTTAGCCCAACAATGGCAGGAGCGTAGCACAGTCTACTCCAACCAAATGGAGAGGCCTTAGAAGCTGCCTCTCGCTGTTCAGAGGTAATTAAAATATGTAAAGAATGATAAGACACGAAAAGAGCACAAAATGAAGCTCCTTATGGAAAATCAAGAGACATTTTTTGCTGACTATTATAAAAATGGAACATCAGCAACCTCATCTTCCACACAGACCATCCCCTGGCATGGCACAATGCTATATTAACACTACCCCTCTGTTAAGAGGGTGGGGTGTTACAGACAGGTGGAAACTCAGGATACTTGACAATGAGGACTCTGAGTCAGCTAATATAAATCTCTATAAGTCTGGAACAGTATTGGTACAGGGCAACCCCAAACAGTTTCAGCTGGACTTTCACCTAATCAAAGAATTAGCTCAGCAGCAGAAGCTCTCCCCTGAGAAAGATCGGGTCAGACCAGACCTCTTCATTATATAACCCCACAGACAAGCACTCCATCATTGAAATGAAGGATAAATTCACCTAACTGGAGGTAAGGCAGGTGGAGCTGGAACAGCAGGTGATTACACTCCAGTCAGCACAGACCCAGACAACAGTCCAGGACAACAACACTCTCTTAACCAGACCCGGAGAGCTGGAGTTGGAGAGAGACATATCTGCACTCTGGACTGTGGTGAGACAACTTCCACAGGAGAAAAAGCAAGAGCAGGAGAAGAACAGCACTAGAGGAGAGGATCAGACTGCTGGAGGAGAGGGTGAGGGGGATGGCGTGTGACAGAGAACAACCTACTAGAGAGGTGGCCACCCCCGCAGAGAAGCCAGCAGAACAGCCCACCTCAGCTCGCGACAAAAGTCTCGACATCACAGCAGAACAGACAAATGAAGAACCCCAAGCCCAGGGGATCTCACCCCCTCTGAGCACCCCCCTCCTGTCAGCCACCCTGATAGCCCTCCTGACAACCCCCCCCACACCCACTGAGGACATACAGAAGACACAGATTGTACTCCTTATGGACTCTAACAGGAAATATATACAAGAAAAAAAACTTTTCCCAAACACAGTGTGTCTAAACTCTGGTGTCCAAACACCCAGCGCGCCCTAGGCCTTCTGTCTGAGGACCAACTAGGTTCACCCAGCCACATAATAATACACCCAGCGCCCTAGACCTTCTGTCTGAGGACCAACTAGGTTCACCCAGCCACATAATAATACACCCAGCGCACCCTAGACCTTCTGTCTGAGGACAAACTAGGTTCACCCAGCCACATAATAATACACCCAGCGCACCCTAGACCTTCTGTCTGAGGACCAACTAGGTTCATCCAGCCACATAATAATACACCCAGCGCACCCTAGACCTTCTGTCTGAGGACCAACTAGGTTCACCCAGCCACATAATAATACACCCAGCGCACCCTAGACCTTCTGTCTGAGGACCAACTAGGTTCACCCAGCCACATAATAATACACCCAGCGCACCCTAGACCTTCTGTCTGAGGACCAACTAGGTTCACCCAGCCACATAATAATACACCCAGCGCACCCTAGACCTTCTGTCTGAGGACCAACTAGGTTCACCCAGCCACATATTAATACACACAGGTATAAACAATCTGAGAGCACAGCAGGAAAGGGTGGCCACAGCACTCAAGGGAGTGATTGAAAAAGCTTCTTCTACTTTCCCCAACACAAGTGGTTATCTCCACCTTATCTCCACCTCCACCAGTGGTTATCTCCATACTTCTACCCCGCTACCATACAGCAGTTAAACGCAAGTATTTCCTGTGACTGTGCCTCAAAAACCAAATGTTTTCCTGGCCCACCACTCCACCCTGGACTTGAACAGCCTCTATGACCAGGTCCACCTCTACAAGGCAGCAGTACCCACCTTCGCCCGGACCCTAAAGGACATCGCTCTCAAACGCAGCCTCAACACTTCACACAGGAGCAATATATCTTTAAAAAAAAATATTGAACTTTTATTTAACCAGGTAAGCTAGTTGAGAGCAAGTTCTCATTTACAACTGCGACCTGGCCAAGATTAAGCAAAGCAGTGCGACACAAACAACAACAACACAGAGTTGCACATGGGATAAACAAACGTACAGTCAATAACACAATAGAAAAAAAGAAAGTCTATATACAGTGTGTGCAAATGGCGTGAGGAGGTAAAGCAATAAGTTGGCCATAGTAGCGAAGTAATTACAATTTAGCAGATAAACACTGGAGTGATAGATCCAATAGACCCCCCCCCCCCCCCCCCCGCCCCTCCAGACCTACACTTAGAGGACCTACATCCAGACCACAGCACCACCATCCACATCCACACCCCCCCAGACCTACACTTAGAGGACCTACATCCAGACCACAGCACCACCATCCACATCCACACCCCCCCAGACCTACACATAGAGGACCCAAGCCGAGAGGACTTACATCCAGACCACAGCACCACCAGCCAAATCCACCCCCCACCCCAACCAATCAACACCCCCCCTCCAAGTCAACCATGCCCACACCCCATTTAGGCCCCGTCAGATCAGACCTATGCCCCTCCTGCCCACCCCATGCCCCCCACTCCTGCAAAGAGGACCTCAACATGGAAGTCACACATATGCCAAGGCCTTGAGCAGGCAAACAGGCCCAACCCCCACTCGTACACTAGTCCAAGCCAATGGTATGTACCAGATGCTCAACAGGCTCTACTCACACTTACTGGCCTGAGGCCAAACCAACAACATTGGACACTTTATGGAACACAAAGCCTTCACTATCTTATCCTGGAATATCCAAGGCCTGAGGTCATCTGCCTTTGATCTAAAGAGCAGGAATCTGGATTTCATCAAAGAAATCGGAAATACAGACATTGTCATCCTACAAGAAACATGGTATAGAGGAGACGGACCCACTGGTTGCCCTCTAGGTTACAGAGAGCTGGTAGTCCCATCCACCAAACTACCAGGTGTGAAACAGGGAAGGGACTCAGGGGGTATGCTAATTTGGTATAGAGCAGACCTAACTCACTCCATTAAATTAATCAAAACAGGAACATTTGACATTTGGCTAGAAATTCAAAAGGAAATGATCTTAACAGAGAAAAATGTCCTCCTGTGTGCTACCTATATCTCCATACTTTAATGAAGACAGCTTCTCCATCCTGGAGGGGGAAATCAATCATTTCCAGGCCCAGGGACATGTACTAGTCTGTGGCAACATAAATGCCAGAACCCGGACAAGAAACTGACACCCTCAGCACACAGGTGGACAAACACCTGCCTGGAGGTGACAGCATTCCCTCCCCCATATGCCTCCCTAGGCACAACTATTACAACATAACCAGCCGCTCTGTCGCACGCTGGGTATGTACATAGTCAATGGTAGGCTTCGAGGGGACTCCTATGGTAGGTACACCTATAGCTCATCTCTTGGCAGTAGTACTGTAGACTACTTTATCACTGACCTCAACCCAGAGTCTCTCAGAGCGTTCACAGTCAGCCCACTGACACCACTATCAGAACACAGCAAAATCACAGTCTACTTGAACAGAGCAATACTCAATCATGAGTCATCAAAGCCAAAGGAACTGAGTAATATTAAGAAATGCTATAGATGAAAGGAATGTAGTCAGGAAACCTACCAAAAAACTATTAGGAAACAACAAATTCAATCCCTTTTAGACAACTTCCTGTACAAAACGTTCCAATGTAATAGTGAAGATGTAAACTTGGCAGTAGAAAATCTTAACAGTATATCAAATCTAAAAATTTCAAACAGAAAACCAAAGAAAATGAACAACAATGACAAATGGTTTGATGAAGAATGCAAAAACCTAAGAAAGAAATTGAGAAACCTGTCCAACCAAAAACATAGAGACCCAGAAAACCTGAGTCTACGCCTTCACTATGGTGAATCATTAAAACAATACAGAAATACACAACAGAAAAAGAAGGAACAGCACATCAGAAATCAGCTCAATGTAATTGAAGAATCCATAGACTCTAACCAATTCTGGGAAAATTGGAAAACAATAAACAAACAACAACATGAAGAATTATCTATCCAAAATGGAGATGTATGGGTAAACCACTTCTCCAATCTTTTTGGCCCTATAACAAAGAACAAACAGCAAAAGCGTATACATGATCAAATACAAATCTTCGAATCAACTATTAAAGACTACCAGAACCCACTGGATTCTCCAATTACCTTGAATGAACTACAGGACAAAATAAAAACCCTCCAACCCAAAAAAGCCTGTGGTGTTAATGGTATCCTCAATGAAATGATCAAATATGCAGACAACTAATTCCAATTGGCTATACTAAAACTCTTTAACATCATCCTTAGCTCTGGCATCTTCCCCAATATTTGGAACCAAGGACTGATCACCCCAATCCACAAAAGTGGAGACAAATTTGACCCTAATAACTACCGTGGGATATGCGTCAACAGCAACCTTGGGAAAATCCTCTGCATTATCATTAACAGCAGACATTTCCTTAGTGAAAACAATGTACTGAGCAAATGTGAAATTGGCTTTTTACCAAATTATTGTACGACAGACCACATATTCACCCTGTACACCCTAATTGACAAACAAACAAACCAAAATAAAGGCAAAGTCTTCCTATTCTTTGTTGATTTCAAAAAAGCCTTCGACTCAATTTGGCATGAGGGTCTGCTATACAAATTGATAGAAAGTGGTGCTGGGCTAAAAACATACGACATTATAAAATCCATGTACACAAACAACAAGTGTGCGGTTAAAATAGGCAAAAAACACACACACTTCTTCCCACAGGGCCGTGGGGTGAGACAGGGATGCAGCTTAAGCCCCACCCTCTTCAACATATATATCAACGAATTGGCGAGGTTACTAGAACAGGCTGCAGCACCCGGCCTCACCCTACTAGAATCTGAAGTCAAATGTCTACTGTTTGCTGATGATCTGGTGCTTCTGTCACCAACCAAGGAAGGCCTACAGTAGCATCTAAATAATCTGCACAGATTCTGCCAGACCTGGGCCCTGACAGTAAATCTCAGTAAGACCAAAATAATGGTGTTCCAAAAAAGGTCCAGTCGCCAGCACAACAAATACAAATTCCATCTAGACACCGTTGCCCTAGAGCACACAAAAAACAATACATACCTTGGCCTCAATATCAGCGTCACAGGTAACTTCCACAAAGCTGTGAACGATCTGAGAGACAAGGCAAGAAGGGCATTCTATGCCATCAAAAGGAACATAAAAATCGACATACCAATTAGGATCTGGCTAAAAATACTTGAATCAGTTATAGAACCCATTGCCCTCTATGGTTGTGAGGTCTGGGGTCCGCTCACCAACCAAGAATTCACAAAATGGGACAAACACCAAATTGAGACTCTGCATGCAGAATTCTGCAAAAATATCCTCCGTGTACAATGTAAAACACCAAATAATGCATTCAGAGCAGAATTAGGCCGATACCCGCTAATTATCAAAATCCAGAAAAGAGCTGTTAAATTCTACAACCACCTAAAAGAAAGCGATTCCCAAACCTTCCATAACAAAGCCATCACCTACAGAAAGATGAACCTGGAGAAGAGTCCCCTAAGCAAGCTGGTCCTGGGGCTCTGTTCACAAACAGACGGGGCCCCTGGACAGCAACACAATTAGACCCAACCAAATCATGAGAAAACAAAAAGATAATTACTTGACACATTGGAAAGAATTCACAAAAAAACAGAGCTAACTAGAATGCTATGTGGCCCTAAACAGAGACTACACAGTGGCAGAATACCTGACTACTGTGACTTACCCTAAACAGAGACTACACAGTGGCAGAATACCTGACCACTGTGACTGACCCTAAACTGAGAGTACACAGTGGCAGAATACCTGACCACTGTGACTGACCTAAAATGAAGGACAGCTTTGACTATGTACAGACTGAGTGAGCATAGCCTTGCTATTGAAAAAGGCCGCCGTAGGCAGACCTGGCGAGAAGACAGGCTATGTGCACACTGCCCACAAAATGAGGTGGAAACTGAGCTACACTTCCTAACCTCCTGCCAAATGTATGACCATATTAGAGACACATATTTTATTTCCCTTAGATTACACAGATCCACAAAGAAATCAAAAACAAACCCGATTTTGATAAACTTCCATATCTACTAGGTTAAAATCCCACAGTGTGCCATTGTAAATACAACCCATATTTATGTGTATTTATTTTCCCTTTGTACTTTAACCATTTACACATGGCTACAACACTGTATATATATCCATAATATGACATTTGTAATGTTTTTATTATATTGGAACTTCTGTGAGTGTAATGTTTACTGTTCATTTTATTCTTTATTTCACTTTTGTATATTATCTACTTAACTTGCTTTGGCAATGTTAACATATGTTTCCCATGGCAATAAAGCCCCTTGAATTGAATTGGGAGAGGGAGGACAGAGAGATAGAGAGGGAGAGAGAGAGAGGGAGAGAGAGAGAGAGAGAGAGGGAGGACAGAGAGAGAGAGGGAGGACAGAGAGAGAGGGAGAGAGGGAGAATGAGAGCGAGAGAGAGCGAGAGAGAGATAGAGCACAGAGACAGAGGACAGAGAGAGAGGGAGGGAGGACAGAGAGGGAGAGGGACGGAGGACAGAGAGGGAGAGAGGACAGAGGGAGAGAGAGACAGAAAGAGAGAGACAGAGTGGGAGAGAGAAGTATGAAAAAGTGTGTCCTATCTCCTGCTGCTCTCCTTTTCACCATGCTGACTAATGACCTATCCCCTCCCCCGAGCCTCATCAACCCCTCCTCCTCTCTCCATCCCCCCCCCCCTCCTCACGCCATCCATCCCCTCCCCTAACCACCCAGGACTCCGAGGGGGGAGGAGGGGTGGGGTTGTGACGTCCATGATAGGTCTTTCGATTAACCACATTGCTGTATAACACAAAGAGCCCCTCTGGCCGAGCCCCCTTCCAACAAAACAACTCTCCCCCTCTCTCACCCCCTACCTCTCCTCCCTCCCCCCTGCTAGTGAGCCTGTGCATAATGAGGGGGTGGAGCCGTGATATCACGGGGACAGAATGCTACTGGACAGGCTGTTAGGAACCCATCGCCGCTCCCCTGCTTTGAAGACGTGTTGCTCTGCTCTTTTTCTTCTCCTTTTCTCCTCCTCTCATGCTATAGGCCTACTGCCCTCCTTTCATCTCCAGTTAAAATGGACTCTTTCCCTCTATCGTTTCATCAGACTTGTTGCGTCCACTCCTCTCCTTTCCTCAAAAAGACTTGTTGCCGTCCTCTCCTTTCCTCAAAAAGACTTGTTGCCGTCCTCTCCTATCCTCAAAAAGACTTGCTGCCGTCCTCTCCTATCCTCAAAAAGACTTGTTGCCGTCCTCTCCTTTCCTCAAAAAGACTTGTTGCCGTCCTCTCCTATCCTCAAAAAGACTTGCTGCCGTCCTCTCCTTTCCTCAAAAAGACTTGTTGCCGTCCTCTCCTATCCTCAAAAAGACATGTTGCCGTCCTCTCCTATCCTCAAAAAGACTTGTTGCCGTCCTCTCCTATCCTCAAAAAGACTTGTTGCCGTCCTCTCCTATCCTCAAAAAGGCTTGTTGCCGTCCTCTCCTTTCCTCATAAAGGCTTGTTGCCGTCCTCTCCTTTCCTCAAAAAGGCTTGTTGCCGTCCTCTCCTTTCCTCATAAAGACTTGCTGCCGTCCTCTCCTTTCCTCATAAAGGCTTGCTGCCGTCCTCTCCTTTCCTTATAAAGACTTGTTGCCGTCCTTTCCTCTCCTTTCCTCATAAAGGCTTGTTGCCGTCCTCTCCTTTCCTCATAAAGGCTTGTTGCCGTCCTC
Organism: Salvelinus namaycush; assembly: GCF_016432855.1. Taxonomy (NCBI): domain Eukaryota; kingdom Metazoa; phylum Chordata; class Actinopteri; order Salmoniformes; family Salmonidae; genus Salvelinus; species Salvelinus namaycush. The sequence continues at coordinate 28,329,936 of NC_052331.1, forward strand.
TCCTTTCCTCATAAAGACTTGCTGCCGTTCTCTCCTTTCCTCAAAAAGACTTGTTGCCGTCCTCTCCTTTCCTCATAAAGGCTTGTTGCCGTCCTCTCCTTTCCTCATAAAGGCTTGTTGCCGTCCTCTCCTTTCCTCATAAAAAGACTTGTTGCGCTCTTAATTCTCCAGAGTATTTTCTCCTTATCCTTCTGTTCTCACTTTTCATTTAAAAGACACGTGGATCTATTTTCTCTACTCCAAAGTCCTCTATGATTGTTTTAGTGAGAGGGGATACATTATCAGTCCCAAATCAACTGCTAAGCCCTTCCCCTGGACACATGGATGTGAAAGGATGGCTATAACGTGGTTATAGCTCCACCTAGGCTTCCTGTGGGCTCAGTGAAGAGCTTTTCCACCACATTGTGTGCACCTATTCAATCCTTTGCGATAGGTGTATACCCTCATGAAAAAAGTACTATACAAAAACTATTTGTGCAGTGGTGACTATGTAGAGTTTTGTTGGAATTGTGTAGTTTATACTACTCAAGGTACACAAGTAGAGTTTTGTAATATTTATTAGGAAAACAGTCGTGTTTCCAGTAGTAATCAGGTAAAGACTTTTACTACTTGATGTTTGTATTAAATAAGTAGTCAAAACACTACAGCTTCACTACACAGGCTTTTCAATAGTAATCAGGTAGAGTTTTTACTACTTGTTTGTATGGTGAAAAACTACAGCCACACTACATCTGCTTATCAGTAATTATCAGTAATTATCAGTAAACTTATCATTAGAGTTTTGCAGCTTGTAGCCTCTGTTTTCAATTCAAATCAATTTAAGGGCTTTATTGGCATGGGAAACATATGTTTACATTGCCAAAGAAAGTGAAATAGATAGTAAACACGAGTCAAATAAACAATATATATATTTTTTTACAGTAAACATTATACTCACAAAAGTTCCAAAAGAATAAAGATATTTCAAATGTCATGTGTTTATGTGTTATCATGCTAGCTAATAAGTACAGTGCATTCGGAAAGTATTCAGACCCCTTCCCTTTTTCCTCATTTTGTTGCGTTTCAGCCTTATTCTAAAATTGATTAATAAAATAAATACTCAATCTACACACAATAACCCATAATGACAGAGCAAATGTTTTTCTTCTTCCAAATTTAAAATGTATAAATAACAGAAATACCTTATTTACAAAAGTATTCAGACCCTTTGCTATGATACTTGAAATTGAGCTCAAGTGCATCCTGTTTCCATCAATCATCCTTGAGATGTTTCTACAATTTGATTGGAGTCCACCTGTGGTAAATTCAATTGATTGAACATGATTTGGAAAGGCACACACCTGACTATATAAGGTCCCACAGTTGACAGTGCATGTTAGAGCAAAAACCAAGCCATGAGGTCGAAGGAATTGTCCGTAGAGCTCCGAGACAGGATTGTTTCGAGACACAGATCTGGGGAAGGGTACCAAAACATTTCTGCAGCATTGAAGGTACCCAAGAACACAGTGGCCTCCATTATTCTTAAATGATAGAAGTTTGGAACCACCAAGACTCTTCCTAGAACTGAGCAATCGGGGGAGAAGGGCCTTGATCATTGAGGTGACCAAGAACCCAATGGTCACTCTGAAAGAGCTCCAGAGTTCCTCGGGAAAACCTTCCAGAAGGATAACCATCTCTGCAGCACTCTACCATAAAGGCCTGATTGGTGGAGTGGCCAGATGGAAGCCACTCCTCAGTACAAGGCACATGACCAGCCCGCATGGAGTTTGCCAAAAAGCACCTAATGACTCTCAGACCATGAGAAACAAGATTCTCTGGACTGATGAAACCAAGATTGAACTCTTTGGTCTGAATGCCAAGCGTCACATCTGGAAGAAACCTGGCACCATCCCTACAGTGAAGCACGGTGGTGGCAGCATCATGCTGTGGGGATGTTTTTCAGAGGCAGGGAATGGAAACTCATCAGGATCGAGGGAAAGATGAATGGAGTAAAGTACAGAGAGATCCTTGACGAAAATCTGCTCCAGAGCGCTAAGGACCTCAGACTGGGGCAAAGGTTAACCTTCCAACAGGACAACAACCAAGACAATGCAGGAGTGGCTTTGGGACAAGTCTCTGAATGTCCTTGAGTGGCCCAGGCAGAGCCCGGACTTGAACCCGATCAAACATCTCTGGAGAGACCCGAAAATAGCTGTGCAGTAACACTCCCCGTCCAACCTGACAGAGCTTGAGAGGATCTGCAGAGAATGGGAGAAACTCCAAATACAGGTGTGCCAAGCTTGTAGCGTCATACCCAAGAAGGTTTGAGGGTGTAATCGCTGCCAAAGGTGCTTCAACAAAGTACTGAGTAAAGCGTCTGAATACTTCTGTAAATATGATATTTCCGTTTTTTTTATTTTATAAATGTGCAAACATTTCTAAAAACCTGCGTTTGCTTTGTCATTATGGGGTATTGTGTAGATTGGACATTTATTTAAAAATCCATTTTAGAACAAGGCTGTAACGTAACAAATTGTGGAAAAAGTCAAGGGGTCTGAACACTTTCTGAATGCACTGTAAGTACTGTAGGTCTACGTCAATTAGCATAAGTCTGCCCGAAAAATAAGATTATGCAACAATTCAATTATTCAAAATGAACTTGCCCAAAGTGAAGCAATAAGGAGCAATAAAAATAAATAAAATAAAAATCGCACAATACCCTTTAATACTTACCTATAATCCATGTTAGGCTACTATATAATAAAACGATAGGCCTGCCTGAACTTTTGGATTGAGAATCTCCACCTGCACCTGTGAACGGATGGACAACAAATGGCAAAAATGGATCTGGTTGAGGATTTCAAAGAAAGGTTTTCTGTGCCACATTCCGTTGCCAAAGGTTGTCAAACGTTGCAGACAGAAATGCCACGAATAGCGACGACATGATTCCTTATTGAACATGTCAGAGGCATGCTTGTTCGACATAGCATATTTCTTTCGGAACTTTACAAAACGTGCAATCTGGTGGTGGAACGAGGAACAAGGCATAGAAGTACAGTATATGGCAAGATCTTTTACAAAGGATATAGTTTATACTGCACACTAGGTTACACCAAAAGTGGGTCAGTAGAGTTTCTATTATTCTTGCTGCTTTACCTCTGTATCAAAGCTGCCTCGTATTGTGGTAATATTCTCAGATGATTGTGTAGTGCACTGGGTAACACTTTACTATAAGGTACCCTTTAATGGGGGGGGGGGGGGGATGTAAAGTCTAAGTAATTAACAAACAGACATTAACAAACAACTTTGGTACTTGCGAATGACTGGGTTTACATACTGACTCTTTTCAGACTTAAAGGGTAACTTAGTATAAAAGTGTTACCATGCATGGTTTGGTGGACTACTGTGCCCAGAAAGGGGTCAGCACGAGAATAAATTACACCATGGTGTTGTCCCAAACCTTTATTGCAGCCCCTCAACAGAACATTTACAGAAACTGTGACAGTCATCCAACCCTGCATACAGGATGCATTTTCACAATAATTTAAAAACTTTTTTGCCTATTGTAGTGATGTTTTCTGTTATTGCTAGTTGTGCAATGGCTTTCCCTTGGAGTTAATCAAGTCTGTTCTGAGCAGCAGTGCCCCACCTTTCACATATGGCTTTGAAAAAAGTTGAACACTTTCTTTAACATTCAGGAAAAAAAAGTTTTGATCCTAGAAAGTGTATTTTTATTTAAAAATCTAGAACAGATATCTATCTTGTAAAGTTTGTTATAATGTAAAATTAACACCACGTTAAAAATTCACATCAACTTCAAAAGTGTTAGGGAATAGAAAAATACCCATTAGTGTTATAGAAAAAAGACAAAATATGTCCTAGGAACTATATTGCAACCACTTGACTTGTTTTATATGTCAAAACAAACCGTTTTCCCCCCAGAAAAGATTTGCATTGCAGCATTTCCTACAGTCCATCACATTAAAATCAGCATCATATCATCTGGCACGCCCCTTATTACCACAATGCACAGAAAACTGCTACAATGGAAAGATAAAAAAAATAAAACACACCAATTTGAATTCACAGAAACATTACGGAGGAGTTTGAACACAGACTAAACACGTAACTCCTTCAAAAGAATAAACATGATCTTCACCCTCAAGTCCAGATCATGAGCTAGCATTGTCCTTGTAGTAAAAACAACAATGACAACATTAATGACAATAACGTCAATAGTAAATGCTAGCCAAATTCGAGCTGGGTGTCGTTAGGACATTAGAGTTAACAGGTTACACGGTCACATTCCATTCTAGATGTACTACAGCATTTCTCTTTGAACAGTTGGTTACAGTTGGTTTTAGGGGCTGCACTGAAACACATGCAGAGGGACAACAACAAGATGTGTTCCTGGTGTCTGCTAAAATCTTCCACAATCCCAGACATTCATAAATCTTTGTTCCAAATTAAGCACTTACCCTGGGCTAGAGCCAGTTAATATACAAGTGAAACTGTACATTTTGAGAGAAATGGAACAAAAGTTTATGAACATTGTTGACGCAGACTTTTGTTTTGTGTTTAAGTGTATTGAATTATGAATTTTGATTAATCAGATTCCTGTTGGACCAGGTGCGTGTGTGTGTGGCAGACCTATTGGGAGACTGGGTGGGGTTTCACCAGGAAACTGGGTGGGGTTTCACCAGGAGACTGGGTGGGGTTGTGTCAGACCGTTAGCCCAGAGCAGCTACATCCACACTGAGCTAAACCTAAGGGTTACGACCATATACTCCCGAGACCCTGCCCTTCCCTCGTCTCCCGGTATTTTTTTTGTATCTCTTTTTCCCAGAACAAAATAGCATACGCCAACATATCTTCCATTTGGATAGTTTACTTCCAACCCAAATACTGTCCAAAAGAGACAACAAAAAAGTTTAAATAAAATAAAACTCGCATTGCTAGAAAAGAAATGTGTTCCCATAGATCCTAAGAAATAGAAAAAGATGTTCACTGTTGTGGCTCGAGGTCTGAGTGAGTCAAAAACACTTTCAGTACTTTAAAAATATCAGAGAGTGAGAGGTACTAGGAGTTGGAACAAACAAAAACGAAATGAGGAAGAGTCTCAAACACATCTTAATGAGAACTACGGCTAATAGGGATTGTTTTTCAAAGCGATATGTCTACAGACAAACAATCGCACGCACACACAAAACATCTACACACATTCTCAGTCATACACACCAAAGCTCACACACTCGCCCAACACGTCACCTGACTTGTCCGAGTTTACCTTCCACGTGTAGTAGACTCACTACATACTGGGAATACAAAACTTAGAGTGAAATTGCCACGAAAGATCAGTGCAGCTTTGCATAATACCTTCATGTTTAACAAAAAAAAAACATAAAAAATGTTAAAGTTCTGACCCACGATTCAACAGGGTGAAACCACACTGCTGAACTCGGTTCAGACAAGCAAAGCAACACGTGCCTCTGCTTGTTATACACAGGGAAGGAAAAACAACCTACGACTGACATCATCTACCTACATCCGGAAGAGAAATTCATTGATACGTTCCAGTATAGGAAATGGGAATTCTTTAAACTAAAAATCATGGAAACAAAGTAGAACAGAAAAGAAAACAAAAAGGCAAGAGAGAAAAACAACATACTAATCAAACAAGTAATGGAACAGTGAGATTTTACACTAACGGAAGAAAAACTAAATTCTGAGTGTGTGAGTGAGAAAACGGAGACAGTGGCGGAAGTCGTGGCAACGCTACTCTTTCTCTGGAGGTGGGGAAGCACGGCTGCACGTGCTCAGTGGGCTGGTCCTCGCTCCGTCTTACTGCGCTGAGATCGCAGGCTCTACGTTTCTATGGGAAGAAGATAGTGACGTCAGTAAGTGACAGTGATGGAGTACAACAGCAGAATTCAAATCAAAGTTATCATTCAATTTAGTTAATATTTCAATTACAATCTTGTAGAGAAAATATTTAGACAACATAATGTACTAATACAATGGATATGATTACTACGTAATTATTACAAAATGACAGCACAATCAAATTGATAAAAACAGGCTTGATGCCCTCCATTTCAGTTCTACTCACATCATAAGTAATCTTGCAATAATTTGTTTAATAGGATCAAAAAAATCCTCTTAACTTCTTGAGGGCAGGGGGCAGCATTTTCACTTTCGGAACAATAGCATGCCAAAATTCAACTGCTTGCTACTCATCCCCAGAATATAAGATATGCATATTATTAGTAGATTTGGATAGGAAACACTCTGAAGTTTCTAAAACTGTTTGAATCATGTCTGTGAGAAGAACAGAACTTATGTAGCAGGCAAAACCCTGAGGACAAACCATTCAGAATTTGATTTTTTTTGATGTCACTGTCTTTTCAATTAGTTTTCTTAGACACCAGATTTCTAATGGACTTGCTTGCAGTTCCTACCGCTTCAGTTGCGTCAGTGTTTTCTTTTTGTATTGAACACAGATCATCCCGTCTTCAAATTGATCGATTATTAACGTTTAAAAATACCTAACGCTGTATTACAAAAGTAGTTTGAAATGTTTTGGTAAAGTTTACATGTAACTTTTGATATATTTTGTAGTGACTTGGCGAAAGTTGGAAGCTGTGTTTTTCTGGATGAAACGGTCCAAATAAATTGACATTTTGGATATATATCGACGGAATTAATCGAACAAAAGGACCATTTGTGATGTTAATGGGACATATTGGAGTGCCAACAAAAGAATTTCGTCAAAGGTAAGGCATGATTTATATTTTATTTCTGCGTTGTGTCGTGCTTGCAGTGTTGAATTATGCTACTCTCTTTGTTTACTGTTGTGCTATCATCAGATAATAGCATCTTATGCTTTCGCCGAAAAGCCTTTATGAAATCTGACATGTTGGCTGGATTCACAACGAGTGTAGCTTTAATTTGGTATCTTACATGTGTGATTTAATGAAAGTTTGATTTTTATATCATGTTATTTGAATATGGCGCGCTGTATTTTCCCTGGCTATTGGCCGGTGGCCCACCTGGCCCAGAGAAGTTAAACAATATGTAAATATGTCAAATGAGTGGAATTGCTCGAGCCATTTTATAAACTGTGTTTCATAAACCAGCCTCAAGGGGGAGCTACAGCCTACACTACAAATAGCTGCACTGGCCTTCATTACACACCACAAGGAAGAGTTAAGGGAAAAGTCTAAACGGGATCCTTGGCACATCCCAACTGATGTAACCCTATTGAAATGGAAATTTACGAGTTAAGTTTAAGTAAGGGTTAAGGTGAGGATCACGGCTAGCACTAGCTAAGAGTTAAGTCCTTTGAACAAAACCTATCTTGATAGGATTAATCCACTGACCAATAATTACAGTCAACATTGCTTACACAAAGTCCATATTAAGCTTCAACACAACACAATAAAACCATAACGCCAAATAGTGTGACCAATGGGTCTTCTCTTTGGCAGAACGAGCCATAAGGCCTACACATTTTAGACAACACTACCTATTGATCAAGCGTTTCCTACCTGGCATGGGCTTCGAAGTCAGGAATATCTTATCGTACAACATACAGACAGGCTATTTTTTGTCTGCTGTGGAAACAAGCCCAAAGGTCAGACTCACTGGAAAAGCTGGGTTTCTAGGGACACGTTTTCTTAGATAGCATGATACGATACTGTACTGCTGATTAATATCCAAAGGGAAAACATAACTTCTTATGGCTGCAGGGGCAGTATTGAGTAGCTTGGATGAAAGGTGCACAAAGGTGCCCAGAGTAAACGGCCTGCTCCTCAGTCATAGTTTCTAATATATGCATATTATTATTAGTATTGGATAGAAAACAAACTCTGAAGTTTCTAAAACTGTTTGAATTATGTCTGTGAGTATAACAGAACTCATATGGCAGGCAAAAACCTGAGAAGAAATCCAACCAGGAAGTGAGAAATCTGAGGTTGGTCGATTTTCAACTCATCGCCTATTGAAAACACTGTAGGATATGGATCTGTTTGCACTTCCTACGGCTTCCACTAGATGTCAACAGTCTGTAGAACGTTGAATGAAGCTTCTACTGTGATGTTGAGCCGGATGGAAGCTGTTTGAGTCAGTGGTCTGGCAGAGAGCCAGGTCCTGGTCACGCGCATTCCACATGATATCGACTTGCGTTCCATTACTTCTATAGACACAAAGGAATTCTCCGGTTGGAACGTTATTGAATATTTATGATAACAACATCCTAAAGATTGATTCTATACTTAGTTTGACAAGTTTATTCGACCTGCAATATAACTTTTTGAAGTTTTCGTCCGACATTCGCCTGGACCTGCACGAGCGTTTGGCTATGTGTACTAAACGCGCTAACAAAAGTAGCTACTTGGACATAAATGATGGACATTACCGAACAAAACGAACATTTCTTGTGGAAATGGGAGTCCTGGGAGTGCATTCCGACGAAGATCAGCAAAGTGAAGATTTATAATGCTTATGAGTTTTGTTGACTGCACAATTTGGCAAGTAACTGTATGGCTAACTTTTGTGGCTGAACGCTGTTCTCAGATTATTGAATATTGTGCTTTTGCCGTAAAGATTTATGAAATCATTAAGAACAAGTGTATCTTTAATTCTATGTAAAACATGTATCTTTCATCAAAGTTTATGATGAGTATTTATGTTATTTGACATGGCTCTCTGCAATTTCTCCGGATATTTTGGAGGCATTTCTGAACATGGCGCCAATGTAAACTGAGGTTTTTGGATATAAATATGAACTTAATCGAACAAAACATATGTATTGTGTAACATGAAGTCCTATGAGTGTCATCTGATTAAGATCATCAAAGGTTAGTGATTCATTTTATCTCTATTTCCGCTTTTTGTGACTCCTGTCTGGCTGGAAAAATAGCTGTGTTTTTCTGTGATTTTGCGGTGACCTAACATAATCGTTTGTGGTGCTTTCGCTGTAAAGTCTATTTGAAATCGGACACATTGGTGGGATTAACAACAAGATTACCTTTAAAATGGTATAAGATACATGTATGTATGAGGAATTTTAATTATGAGATTTCTGTTTGAATTTGGCGCCCTGCACTTTCACTGGCTGTTGTCATATCGAACCCGTTAACGAGATTGCAGCCATAAGAAGTTTTAAACAATGATTATGTACTCAGTACAGTAGGGCTACATCCAGCTGGAAAATGTAGATTCTGTGAAATGTAGATTCTTAGTTAAAGTTTACCTGTTGGCGCATCTTCAATCTGTTCTTCTACCTCGGTATACTCTTCTGTAGAAACAAAACAAACCACAGTTGGAACTAAAAAACAGCTTCAACAGTCTTGAGTACACTACAGAGCAGTACTACTGGCCATGCTTTCAGAGAACAGGATCAATGGCCACTATGAAAGAATACAACATACAGAGAAAAGCTGTCCCTAGTTAGAACATTCGACTGAGTTATCTTAGCACCAACCTGTGAACTCCTCAAATGGCTCATCAAAATCATCTACCTCCTCTGCAACAGAAAAGCAACAGTTGCAGTTAGTTGAGGGAGAGACAGAGACAGAAAGAGAGAGACATATAGACACAAAGAGACAGAGAAAGAGACACAGAGAGAAAGAGAGCACTGAAGAAAGAATGAACGTAAACTACTTTCACGGTTGCAACATCTGGAGGTACAGCTGAAGTTGGAAGTTTACATACACTTAGGTTGGAGTCATTAAAACTTGTTTTTCAACCACTCCACAAATTTCTTGTTAACAAACTATAGTTTTGGCAAGTCGGTTAGGACATCTACTTCGTGCATGACACAAGTCATTTTCCCAACAATTGTTTACAGACAGATTATTTCACTTATAATTCCCTGTATCACAATTCCAGTGGGTCAGAAGTTTACATACACTAATTTGACTGTGCATTTAAACAGCTTGGAAAACTCCAGAAAATGATGTCATGGCTTTAGATGCTTCTGATAGGCTGATTGACATCATTTGAGTCAATTGGAGGTGTACCTGTGGATGTATTTCAAGGCCTACCTTCAAACGCAGTGCCTCTTTGCTTGACATCATGGGAAAATCAAAAGAAATCTGGTTCATCATTGGGAGCAAATCCAAATGCCTGAAGGTACAACGTTCATCTGTACAAACAATAGCACGCAAGTATAAACACCATGGGACCATGCAGCCGTCATACCGCTCAGGAAGGAGATGCTTTCTGTCTCCTAGAGATGAACGTACTTTGGTGCGAAAAGTGCAAATCAATCCCAGAACAGCAAAGGACCTTGTGAAGATGCTGGAGGAAACAGGTACAAATTATCTATATCCACAGTAAAACGAGTCCTATATCGACATCACCTGAAAGGCCGCACAGCAAAGAAGAAGCCACTGCTCCAAAACCACCATTAAAAAAGCCAGACTACGGTTTGCAACTGCACATGGGGACAAAGATCGTACTTTTTGGAGAAATGTCCTCGTCTGATGAAACAAAAATAGAACTGTTTGGCCATAATGACCATTGTTATGTTTGGAGGAAAAAGGGGGATGCTTGCAAGCCGAAGAACACCATCCCAACTGTGAAGCACGGGGGTGGCAGCATCATGTTGTGGGTGTGCTTTGCTACAGGAGGGACTGGTGCCCTTCACAAAATAGATGGCATCATGAAGATGGGAAATTATGTGGATATATTGAAGCAACATCTCAAGACATCAGTCAGGAACTGAAAAAGCGTGTGCGAGCAAGGAGGCCTACAAACCTGTCTCAGTTACACCAGCTCTGTCAGGAGGAATGGGCCAAAATTCACCCAACTTATTGTGGGAAGTTTGTGGAAGGCTACCCGAAATGTTTGACCCAAGTTAAACAATTTAAAGGCAATGCTACCAAATACTAATTGACTGTATGTAAACTTCTGACCCACTGGGAATGTGGTGAAAGAAATAAAAGCTGAAATAAATAATTCTCTCTACTATTATTCTGACATTTCACATTCTTAAAATAAAGTGGTGATCCTAACTGACCTAAGACAGGGAATTGTTACTAGGATTAAATCTCAGGAATTGTGAAAAACTGAGTTTAAATGTATTTGGCTAAGGTGCATGTAAACTTCTGACTTCAACTGTATACGCTTGCATGTGCACATACGTAGTCACACACACACACACACACACACACACACACACACACACACACACACACACACACACACACACACCTGGAAGGTCTTCCTCCTCTTGAGTTTCTTCTGATTCAGCTTCTGCTTCCTGTTCAGACTCTTCTTCTTCTGCTGCTTCTTCTTCTACCTCTTCTTTGGAGCAAAGCAACAATGGATATAAGGAAACACCATTATTTTCCAAAAAACTGATTGAATCTATTATTTTCCAAAAGGTGACATAAGCAATGCAATGCAAAACCCATAAGCAATGCAAAACCCAGGAGACAGTGAGTGCCCTATTCACTACCGCAAGATGAGATGTGAGAAGGGCCTGTGCATGATCTCTCTACATACATGTAGCTATTTTCAGCAGATAATGTGTCATACACTTCAGCAATGCAGCACGAGCACTGGTGTTCAACAGTGCTCGTTCTGAGAGCAGTGTGAAGAAAAATGACTCGTCAGCACTTGAAAGGATTTTTGGTTCAATACTTTTTAGACCCAGATTAAGCCTACCTGGAATAAAGCCTATTGTTCTGTTCTGGATTATTTTTCCTTACCCTCTTCTGCTGGTGCTGCCTCCTCTTCCAATGTCTCCTCTGCTGCTGGCTCCTTCTCCACAGCTTCCTCCTCAACTGGTGCAGCCTCTTCTTCTGCGGGGGTGGCCTCTTCCTCAACAGCCTGTTCCACGGCAGCGACTTCCCCATCAACTGGGACGGCTTCCTCTTCAACGACCTCCTCAACAGGTTCATCCTCTTCATCCTCAGGTGCGGCTTCCTCCTTGACTGGGGCGGCTTCCTCTACAACCTCTTCCTCAATGGGGGCAGCCTCCTCCTCGAAGGTCTCTTCTACAGTGGTAACTACCTCCTCCACAGGAGCAGCCTCTTCTTCAACTGGTACGGCCTCCTCAACAACCTCCTCCTCCTCCTCTGGCTCATCCTCCAGTACTTCGGGCTCTTCCTCGATTTGAGGCTCATCCTCCTCGAAGGGAGCAGAATCCTCCTCGAAGGGAAAAGAATGCTCCTCGAAGAGAGAAGAATGCTCCTCGAAGGGAGAAGAATGCTCCTCGAAGGGAGAAGAATCATCCTCTAGAACTTCGGGCTCTTCCTCAAAGATTTCAGGCTCATCCACCTCAGGCTCTTCCTCCTCATCCACCTCAGGCTCTTCCTCCTCATCCACCTCAGGCTCTGTAGGGAAAAAACAGCGTTAAGCAATTTAGCTGATAACGTGGATTTCCTGACAAAGCCAACTAAAGCAAGTTTGAACATGACACTAAGTTATACGAGTCCATGATATTGGTTGACATTTTTCATTTTAAACTTGACAATTTCAAGCCACAATCCATTCAAACATCTTAGAAAATGTTGTCAAGCTCACACACACACCTGGTGGGAAAGCAGTAGCTTCCTCTGCTTTGGCGGCTTCGATCACTTCTTCAACAATGTGTTCTGGTGTGGCTGAAGCAAGGGGTAGCGGGGAGAGATAAGGGAGCAGAGGGGAACCGTTAAGACCATCCACCTGGTCCTTAACTTGAACTAAGGCATTACCTGGCATACTTCATAGTTTTCCTCTAGCACAGAACTTTTCAAATGTCTTCCTTGAGACACATTTAAGAAACTGCTAAGTTTGTGTCAATAAAGAATAAGTGTATGCTCCTTTATTAAAAGCTAAAATAAATCATGAACCTGTAGACCTACAGTCCAGAAACTGCAGACTAAAACCATGGTAGGTATAGCTCTGGTACATTAGTTTGTATTATGTCACAACAGGTATAGGTGTCTAATCGACAGTAGGTGAAAGCATGTCGTGTACACAGCAGTGCCAGGTATTTGGCAAAAACAGATTATCAGAGCCAATGGATAAATGGTATATGAGGCTTATGTCCCCTCAACCAATGACAGCCCCTCTGGGGAAACATGTATAGACTGGACAGGTGGCAGACATATGGAATTAAGAGTCTACATGTTTGTACGACGATTTTACTGGTTAACTCTTGACATAGATAGCTATAGCAGCACCATGTGGGTCTCTGGTGGTGGACACAGTTCTACTGATGCTAAAGGTTTCATAAAGACCATCCCTTAAGAGCGAGTCAGCCTTTAAGAGCGAGTCAACCTTTAAGAGCGAGTCAACCTTTAAGAGCGAGTCAACCTTTAAGAGCGAGTCAACCTTTAAGAGCGAGTCAACCCTTAAGAGCGAGTCAACCCTTAAGAGCGAGTCAACCCTTAAGAGCGAGTCAACCCTTAAGAGCGAGTCAACCCTTAAGAGCGAGTCAACCCTTAAGAGCGAGTCAACCCTTAAGAGCGAGTCAGCCTTAAGAGCGAGTCAGCCTTAAGAGCGAGTCAGCCTTAAGAGCGAGTCAGCCTTAAGAGCGAGTCAGCCTTAAGAGCGAGTCAACCTTAAGAGCGAGTCAACCTTAAGTGCGAGTCAGCCTTAAAGAGAGCTTGTGATATTCTAGTTATAATTTTGTCTAGTCCAGCCCACAGTTCAAATTCAATAAAAATAGTGAGGAATAACTTGCATGTTTAAGCAATTAGGATACTGCATAAACGTCTGACATGGGAAAGTAATATAATTGTAATACGAGGAAAATAGATAGTAGGCTATGTTTGAGTATGGTCACATTCTTAATGTACAGAAGGTATGCAACAGTGTGGTAGAGTGTCTGCTAAATGATTCAAATGTAAATGTGTTTGTGGCATCTGTATGGTGTTCAAGGGATTTGCCCACCACCGATGCTACCGGTGTATTCTCCTTTGGGTGGGTTTCATTGAGAGAGCATACAGGCACACATAAGCTACCTCTTATGAGCTTTGCCATCTACTACAATTAAATGCTGTTGTGTGTGTGCACATGTGTGTGCAGACCCGCAGGAGTTGTACCTTCTTCCACAGGTGCTGCAGGAGCCTCCTCTGGTGCTCCCTCTCTGCTAAAGACGACAGTAGCCTTCTCTTTCAGTCCTGGGGGTTTTACATGTGATGCAGGGGGATGAGGATGACATGGCAACAACTCATGTTCAGAAGAGCCTTTACGAAGGCCACAACTCTGTATGATGTATACTGTATTTGGTTAGGTGGCTTAGTAATATTCATGTATATGGCTAGTAATAATATAGTAACATTAGGATTGAGATCTAGGAGGTCTTACGTATCAACTTTTAGAAAACAAACATTCAAAAGGACAAAAATAAAAAGATAACATTTAAAGGCTGATTTGGGTTGACTTTTGCGCTTCAACACTGAATTTGTATTGTGTTCCAATATGCTGTGAAAAAGTGAGCTCTATAGTGCTAAGAGAGAGATCAGGATAGGAGAACAAAAGAGGAGTGTTCCAGTAGAAATGGGAGAAAGTTCCCTTTTCAACACAATGCATGTGATGCCCATTTGTGTAACACCAAAGTATCTTATTGAACCGTGTGAGACAAGTGCGCTTGAAGACAGGAAACCTTCAAGTATCCAGCAACTTTATTAACACGGAACACACACAGCTGATCCTTTCAAATCTATAATTTGCCCCTTTGATGAAATCACGACTTCCATCTCCACTAAATGCTAAATAAATGATTGCGTCCTTGTTCAATTCTACTAATGTATTCTAGATTGACTCTAAAAAGAAAGTAATCTTTCTGATGTAAGATTATAGCACTTTGTGGTCCTCTTGGCACCGTTTATTTAACAGTTCATACTTCTATAGAGGACAGCATTGTGATTCTCACAAGCAGGGAGTGGCTAAAACAATATGCACTATACATTGCGGGAATGGGCACCCTGCATACTAGGGGGTTTCCTACTCCCATTCGCAGAGGTTTGTAACTGGAGTGAGACCTCTCACAGGAGGGGTTTCTCATTAATCTTTTAACATCCTGTGTCACTGTCACCGGGGGGGTAGAATGATCACCGACATCAGTGCAGGTGTGAAGAGTCTCGCATCATTTCCTCACCCCCTTATCAGACACCTTGAGCTTTTTAGCAGAAGCTTTGGGGGCCTCTTTACTTTTGGCCTCTGCCTTCTGCCCCACTGCCTCTGCCCCTGAATTCTTCTCTGGCTTCTTCTCCTTCTTATCTTTCTTGCCCTTCTCTTTCTCCTGCTCTTTGTCTTTCCTAATCTTCTCCAAGGCCTTCTCAAACTCCTCCTTCTCTATCTTCTCCTCCTCCTCCTTCATCCTAGCTGCCACCGCCACCTTGGCCTTCTTTGCCGACTCATCCCTCGTCAGCCCCAGGACCTTCTCTTCCTCCTCCCTGGCCAGGATGTTCCTCACCTCGGCCAGCGCCATCTTGGCAATCTTTTTGGCCTCCACTCGCTCATGGATGATGGCTAGCTGCTGTTTCAAGGCCTCCCTCAGCTTCCAGCCCACATCTTTGGTCAGAGGTTGTTCTGGGATACGAGAATACCGTTTAGCTGTTAAAAAAAAAAATTGCCGCCAGGCTGCTAGGATCACACTGCAAGCATTTAGTAGGTTGCAAAGCACCCTGGGTATTTGGATTTGATGACTGGGAGTGTTGGATAACAGCAAGTGGCATCTTTCTGCACTTTAGAAAGGTGTCGCTAGAATTTACCCTGTCAAAATATAAGGTATATAGGGGTGTGGTCTGACACCTCTTACTCCACGGATGGGATTCAGTTAGTCCAACAGTTATATGATGCTGTCCAATATAACACCTAGCACACCACTGACAAGGTGAATTTCAATTATTTCATACCAAATACCCTATTACTACAAAAGCGGTAGTCAAATAGAGCATGCGGCTAGAAACCAATTCAAGCGTTTATGCCAAGAAGCCTAACCATAATTTTCATCAATTCAATTCAACATTAATTCAAACTTCATTCGACTAGTAAATACACATTCTAAAGACCACAATGTGGTTATTAGAACTAAAGCAAGACCTTTTTAGTTCAAAGTCTACTGTACACTGGAACACACACGGTTCCTCATGCAATACCTTTTTGGGCTTCTCTCTTGGCAGCATGTCTTGGCTTTTCATCTGAGGTTTAGGAAAACAACAAGTTAAATACGGTTATAGTCTCAGACGGGCGTATCTGCTTGGTACTCAACCACCAATAGGAACAGCCGAATCGAAAAGCCTACCAATAGTAGGGGAGAGCAACTGTTACAACAGAACAAAACCAAGCTCAACCAATAACAGATAGAGGGAAGTATTGTACCCCGCTCAGCTTTCACTGACACTATTGGCAAGCTTACACACAGGCAAATATTTATTATCCAGCGGGGCTAAGCTTTCACAATCTAATAGTAAAGCCTTCGACATACAGCTTTTGGAATATTAAGAGTAATTTGTACCATAGCAGCTGGGGTGTAGTTACAATTTAGGGGCAAATTCAGTATGATTTAAAAAACAAAATGAGCCAGACCTCAATCATATAGGCAAAACACGGAAAAGCTTACAAAATTCTACAACTAGGCAACCTACAAAGCAATCTGGACATTGATCCACGACCAAGTACCTTCTGTCGCCTTATTTTTCTTGAACTTTGTTTTTGGAGATTCTGTTTCAACTAAGTCGATAGGAAAAAGAAAAAACAATGACTACTGGAAGAAATCATCACCAACTTAGTCATGTTAAGTTTTCAACATTTTAGCAGGATATACAGGTTCTCTAACTAGCAGACCAGCTTTCCATGAATGTGATGCCATGCATTCACACATCTAAAATGTAGACATCTGGCTCAGTCAGCTACTCAGAGCTTCTTGACGTTTTACTCTCAGCAGAGATAATTGGGGGGGTACCTCTGTGTCTCGCTCTTTTCCGATCGCGTCGAGGTTCATCTGATATTTTTCAAAAGGAACATGGCATTAGTAGCTAACAATCAGGTGACCATTAAAAAAAAGATCTGAATATTTGACAACTCAAAACATGCCCATGCTACACCTCAAAGACAACACATGCTAACACACGCACGACTGCATAGTGCTTACCCATATGTCCTATTCTGATGGTTTCATTACATTACTTGTAGGAGTATGTACAACTCGGAAAGGACGACCACGTGAGTGTAACATGACTGTGTAAGGAATTTTACACCTAACCAATACATTTGGATTCATAGTCATTCAATTTGAGGATCATTGACCCTTCCGTCGATGGTGCCAAAGACCAAATGAAACAATAGATGGTAGTCCACCATTAACCTCACCAGTTGAACCTGTTATGTAGCTATACTGTCGTTGTTCAGTCATTGGACTTGAGCACCAAGTCAAGTCTAAATTATTGAAGCCAATATGAAATCTGAATGGGCTCCACCCAAAAGCTTGTTCAGCAGGTTTCTTGCATCTTTAACAGTGCTATTCCTTGTACCTTTTGTGCCAGACATTTGTGTTTGCTAATACTTACTAGAAGCCTGTGTTTGTTTACAAAAAAAACGTAGAATGTTGTCATAGATTACACATTCCTTTTACCATGCAACTACAAATGACTGGAACTTCACTCTCCAGCTGTTGAGTTCCACCTATAGGCTACAATGTTTATCATTTAAAGACTAATCTAGCTGGGTGAGTCTCTTTAGGGTGTGAGTGTGAGTCAGCACTGATCTGTTTCAGAGATCTGGGGTTGAGGTTATGACATTGGGGTTGACATGAGGATAATGCCATATCTTCTGTGTCTCAAATCAGGTAAAATGTTCATGGGGTGTGGAATTTGGTAAAAGTCCTTGAACTCATTTTAGCCATTGAGTCAGGCTCCAAATGCATGGAATCCTCAACAGGGAGCACACTTTCCCAAAACGACCTCATATTTCATAACCCTGTTTTAGGACTTCTAGACAATTGGTTTAAGGAACAGCCAAAAGCTACTTTCTCAAGGGGTTTGCTTTAACAAAAGAAATGATTAACACCTGTGTAATAAGTCCTTCATCAAGCCGGTCTCTGAATATCTAACAGTAGACGACAATATGTGCAGACTCTTGGCCAATACATAAAAATGCACTACTTATCCAGACACAAATGTACACTATTTGTATTGTGTTTAACAAATTGATGACGAAGACAAAAATGGAAAGACGGGGACAAATAGCTGACCTGAAGACGTTTAAAAACCAACAAACATGAAAAATTAATAGTAATCCTAACACGGACAAGAGACAAAGAAATACCATAACGAGGGAATGCGTCACTGATAATGTCTTAAAAAAATACCTTTCAACAAGCTTCAATAAACTAAGACGAAATGATGAACTCAAGTAAAAAAATACAAATATAATTCCTGCTAAGTGGATAAATATGTGCTGTGGTTAGGACCCTAGGGCATGCAGTAGTGTGGGTGGAAAAAGGAGACAACCATCTGTTGTCAAAGTGCAACTGTTCATTGCATAAGTTCCTAGTTTGCTGGGTATTGCAAGCAGTCTTCTCAGTGGAAACGCACATATCCTAGAAAAGCATTATTCTGCATTTGAAAGTGCTCCAAAAATCTTGAAGGCATTATAGTCTTCGTCCCTCTATAGGAAATCTACAAAAAGAGACTTGAGGGGTTGACTGTGCCATGATAAAACCCTTTAAAAAGTATTCTACTAGGGATTGGTGATTTTGAGGGCTTTTCCACAAACACTTGCTCCTCAAGCAATGGGAAACAAGTCTAAAGGAGAAACAAGTTGGGACCTCATACCAAGAGGGATATGGCTACTGGTTACTGGTTGTGGAGACCTAAGATCACACAACCCTTTCCCAGAACCCCGTCAGTCTGAGAAGTGCCAGCACTTTCTTCCTCCTCCTCCGCTGCTCCCTCCTCATCCTCAAATGGTTCAAACGGGTTTATGAGGCCATAGAGGAAGGTGAAGAAGCCTTGAAACCAATCAGAGCCCTCCTCCGCTAACATATCCAGGACCTCCTCGAAGGAGTCCGAGCTTTCCTGACTGCCATCTTTGGTCAGGCCTACGCAAAGAGGGGAAAACAAGGAAAGAGAGGAAGGGAGGGAGAAAAGGAAAGAGGAGAAAGATGTGGTAGAGCAGGAAAAAAGGAGGAAAGGAGAGGGTGGAAAGTTTTAAGCGAGGTTAGGCAGCAAGGGAAACTATATGTAGGTCTAAGGTCGCATGAAGCAGAGTTAGAAACTAAAGAGAGGAGAGGATAGCAATATAATAGCCTAGAGAGGGGCATGCAGAGGGACTCTACAGAATCTATCACTAGCAGCAGGGGGACAACAGCCGTGCCAGACAGGCAGTGGTCTGGGCGACAAAGCAGAGCAGGAGTCTTTATGGCAGAGAGCGGCAGAGGAGACAATATCAGAACATGGGACCACCTCTTTGGAGAAAACACTCCTGAAGTAAGTTCTCTCCCTTTTGTTTATAAAGAAAATAGCAACTTTAAGACATGACAAGTGACTTTGAGATGAGAGAACACCACATCTACGTCCTTGTTAAGTTATTCTTAAAGCATGCAGCAGTTTGGCCCTGTGGTAATTGTGGCGCATGTCTATTGATAAATGGATGTCATGTCAGCGGTGTGGGCCTGAAACACAACGGTCAGCATGGAATCCAATTCCAGACACCATTTCACACCATGCACATGCAGACCTCGTGGATTCATTGTTCAGTTCATTTGGTACAATTGACTAAAATAGTCTTGTGGTAGACATCCGGGATACCAAAGTCAGTCATGCAAAACAAAACCCAAATCAGTTAGTGGGAGGAGCTGCTCATTGGGATGGGCTCATTGTATTGACTGGAATGGAATCAAACACAAACAATATGGAAATCACATTTAACTCCGTTCCATTTCTGCCATTCCAGCCATTGCAATGAGCCCATCCTCCTATAGCACAGACCACCAGCCTCCCCTGATTATCACACAAACACGTCAATAAATAACAATCCAGTAAAATCGATGAACTTGCCTAGTAATACTTTAGCATCCTCCACATCGAAGTCACCATCTCCATCGGCGTCATAGGACGAAAGTTTACCTAGCAAAGAAACAGGAGTCAGTCTTTAGCCACGGGTCAATGGGGGCTGGGTATGAATGGTGAAATGAGGTAGGATAATACATTATGCAATTGAATCGAAAGCGGGATGTGGGAAACAATAGTATTTAAGTTATAATAACATGTTCATTGCCACTATTCTTACATGATTATTAGTATAATCATTAACATTCATTTCTGCATTTCCAGAAGTTACATCGTTAAATTGCTATTAATTATCATTAGCAATGTTATAATGAGCAATTATTTAAATGATCATACTAGCGTTTCTGGTAAAATCACATTAGCATTATAGTATCATGTTAGCGTTTCAATATTTATTTACTTTTAATTATGAGGTATAATCACAACATAGCGGGGCTAAGTATTATTTTTATAAATTGTCTAGCTCAGCATTAAAAAAAGAAAGGAAAATATTATTTTTCCAGCTTTGCATTACATTTGTTCATTTACATTGCATCTATGGCAGTGGAAACTTATTTAATTGGTATTAATAATTAGAAATACAGTGTGAAGGTAGTCTCTCCTATGACGTTAATTTAAGACTAATGCAAAACTTAAAATGAGTTATCTTTTCTTCGATAAGAATTGAGTCAAAAGCAAGTGATTAGATGACATGTATGGGAAACAAATTGATTATTTCAATTAGGACAGGAGGGTTAGTGAGTGAAATGGTTGACACGATCATTTGGGGGCATGATCATAGGCACAAATATCATACCTTGCAGTGTCTCAGAGAGGGTACTGTGCATGTCCTTTGCCTTGGCTGCATGCAAGATTAAGACCAGACGAAAACATTCACATTAGAGAAATGACAATATTTAAACATGAATCCAAACATGATTAGTGTACAGGCATATTCCGAGCCACACACTGAGCATGTGCACACATGCACCAAAGGTAAAACAACATCAAGGTTGAAAAGCACTCCGTATCACTTGCTGCTTGCTGTAGCTAGTAGGAAGTGTAGCCTTCCTACAGTTAACAGTTGTTTTTCGTGTCACGGTGTCACTTACCGATGGTGCCTTGGTAGTCGACCAGGTCGAAGTAGACGACGGCCACGGAGGTCCAGACCCCCAGGAGGGCCAACACCATGAACCAGGTGAAGAAGGAGCTTCCACCTGCTCCCTCAGGCTTCTTGCCATTCTTACTGGCTAGCTGTGCTTTGCCTTCTGTAATGGTGGGCGAGAGAGAAAAGAGTCAGATCTGAAGCCAATACTGTACAGGATAACGGCTTCACGCAAATTCACACAAATGCAATTTGTTCCATTTGAGTTGTGAGATGGTCAAAATACAGGCCTAAATGTTATCCCAATCAGAAAGCCTTTGTAGTTAAAAGAAGCTGACAGCTAAGAGAGAAACTGCACCATAATACTTTAGATTATATGTTGTTTTGTTATTGCATTCATATACAAAAAAAGGAAGTAAATGGGTAAGAATAGAGAAAACCCATGCCACTGACTACTTTTTTTGCCACTTACAAGACAAATGGTATATAAAGTATTGCCTAAAAATAGCACGAAAACCAAATGAATGCCACAAACCTCACGAGGATTAAACATAGGCCGAGAGTTTTCAAGTAACTGAATTATAATTCAGTGTGTGAATGTTCAAGCAAAAGCCCAAAAATCTATGGTTGTCCTTAAAGGCAACAATACAAAATCAGTAGAGTAGCTAGTTATTCTGGGTGCATTTGACACTGTACACAGAGCACTATGGGTAAAAATATCAATGTATTCGAAGAGATGGCAATGGAAGAATGAACAGGTGCCGAGTCCCCTACCCTCAAGCTAGGTCAAACCATTCACACATAGGCAGATGCACCATATTCAGATACACAGCACCTGCTCATGTCAATGTCGTGACAGTTATAAAAATATGTCTCGGTAAGTCCCAACAAAATATCCCCTTGCCCTCTGTCATAATTAATGCACCAATTAGTCAACTTCACTTTTTTGCAAATCCATCCACACACTACAGTTTCTGATGTTTCATTCTAAAAGTTAAATAAAGTTGTTCCACATCTGCACCAAAACCAACCCAAACACTAGGCCCAATCTTTATCCACAGAGCTGTGTCCTTTGTTCTTCTCGTCCCTAAGCTGAGCAGAACAAAAGCCAAAGTATTAACCCAAGGTCTGGACCCCTCAGAAAAACAACGGTTTCTCTACCATCACCAAAAGAAGATGCCACGGGTCGAATCAACGTATATATCTATATATTCCTCATTCCGGATGAAGTTCTTATGTGACAGCGTCGCTCCATCTACCTTCGGTCTGTTCGACAACCATTGCGGGTTCAAGCACCCGGGTGGGTTCGACTATTGGCTCTTCCATCTGTGCAGACTGCCCCTGACCAGTCCGATTGGGAAAAGCCTCCGTGCGTCTCTTATCACCCTTATACTTCCTTCCCCCAAACCTCTGTGCCCTCCTCCTCTTTTTGTTCCTGGCAAACTCAGCTGGAACCTGATATGGGACCTGAACCAGCAAATAGGGCTATTTTTAGAGCTGTCCTCTTGTCCAGCCAGAAGACATTCAGGCACTCATATGGAGAGGCTCTGTTAACACCATGCCAACGGGACATTACCCAGCATCCCTCTTGGCTGTCATTATAGTGCTGCCTCTCGGGCTGGGAATTGCCAGGGACCTCACGATATGATATTATCTCGATACTTAGTTGCCGATATGATTTTTGTATTGCGATTCTCACAATTCAATATGTATTGCGTATTGCGATTTGATAATGCGATTTGATGTTCCAAACATATTGCTCACTATATGCCTGCTACAGAGAGAGCGCATGAAAAATTTAGTTTTGATTAGTCATGGAAATAAGTGCTGAAAAAAAATGTTGGCTCACTATTTAAAAATGGATGATCAAACTAGCCTTCGCTAATGCTACTTTGCAAAAGAATTATGAATAAAATCGATACTGTATCGATTCGCCCCCCTCCCCCATCACCAGCTGCCTCCCGCCCCAGTAACAATAGAACAGCATCAGGTAGAGAAGGGGAGCTCTTTACTAGGAGAACTGACTGACACCTAATCACACACACACTACCGTGTGATTGAGCAGACTGAGGGAGAGGGATTTAAAGGCTACAGGCCACAGGCCATGCAAATCCTGGCTTTCAGTGACTTTGCCTGGTTGCCAGGGGGATACTCGTTAGCCCTACATGGGCGGTTTAAGCAGGCTCTTAGAGAGAATGGAGGCATTTAAAAACTGCCGACTACTCTGCCTACTCAGGAAATGAGGGACAACGCCTTTCACAAATGTACCTTACCTGCGACAAATGTACCTTACCTGTGACATAGGACAATCTGCTGAAAAACAGTGTGCAAGTTGGGGGAAGGGGTTGGGTTATTTTTTGTGTTAAATGTTGCTCATCCAGAACATCACTCACATGACCACAAATCATAGCAAGAAACAGCAAATGCATAAATGCACAATGAGCCACACATTGCCAAGCACACATGAAAATCACATTAAAATACGTGGGAGGCTGTACAAACAGCTGAAACAATCAACCTCTAGGCAGGCTAATCTGTCCGAAACCTGGTCACTGTTCGAACCTTGGTCAGAAAGTTGTTGGTCATGTTAAAACCAGAATCTTTTCGCACTATTTTCATCTGTTTGGTTTAAAGTATTTGCTACTCGATGTAGGCATACAGTTCTGAACACTAAGCCTACACAATATTACAACAGAATGAAAATAGCCTAAGTGGGCTTACAAATCAGATGCAAACAAACCTTCTAAACAGTTTGCAATCCTCATGAGAACATTGGTACTGACAATCCTGAAAAGGGTGCTGCCCTAATCTAGCAGATCTGGTGCTCCTGTCCCGAGCCATTCGTGCAGGCGTTTACTGCACACCATTCCCTACCAACTCTCTGGAGAGCCTCATAACCAACTCCCCCCTACATTTACATTGTAGTCATTTAGCAGATGCTCTTATCCAGAGCATTCATCTTAATATAGCTGGGTGGGACAACCACATATCTCAGTCATAGTAAGTCCATTTTTCCTCAAAGTAGCTTTCAGCAAAGTCAGTACTAGGAGGAAAAAGTTAAGATTACCAAATGAATAAGGCTGCCATTGTGTACTACCTATCACATACATGTATTAACACACACACATCCTCTGATGCAAAACTAACATTTACAGTGAGAATGTATTCAACACACACGCACCGTGTCTTTCAGCTGGATGCTCCATGACCACAACACCTCAGTAGTTCCACTGTAACCTCTTTTCAAATGTTTAGTAAGTTAGTTGGAGGAAACGGACTCCCTCTCCCTGTTCTCGGTCTCTGCTTGTCGTTTGTGAGTACATATTGTTCAGTTTGAGCTTACATAAGGATCCTGTGGAATGTCTGCTTTGACACACTCCCCTTCTTTTCTCTCTTTCAAACATACAAACACACCCTCAAAACACACACCATGACATTTTGGGACAGAAATTGGTGGCTATTGTCAAGGTGACAAGATAATGTTACTCCCGTCCTCAATCCCCCCACCCCCAGACTCTCCCAAGGCCAGTTTGATCTAATCGTGATGTGTTCAGTTTTCCAGAGAATGCCCTCAGGTTATAACCATAAAACCTGCTTGGTATCCAACCCACACATGGTGCCCCACCCTTATACACCTATACACTGTAATGGTTTGGTTAAAAGGGCCAGTCCCAAGTCACCAAGTCCACAGATAGAGTTAAAAGAGACTCCAGACCAGATACAGGGTTACCATATTGCTGAAAGCTCCTTCTAAACACATGGAGCCAACACACTAGTTTGCATGCATAACCAAAGTGACCTTTAGTGATACTACTCACATTACCAGTAACGTAACAGCACTGTGATAGCCCATATAATGCTATGTGGGAACATCAGGAAATTAGCCTAACAATGGTGCTTAGTTGAAATCTAAAATGAATAGTGTTGCACGGTATAGCCGAAACGTCGGTACTTTTTCGATACTAGAACATGAATAACGGTTCAGTACTAGAAATATTTAACTTTCAGTCTGTCAAATTTGTCTCGTCATATACGGAATACAGATTGAGAGGATGGAATCTGTCTAGTAATTTGTCTGAATCTTCTCAAGGGGGCGGTAGTAAGCTAGCTAGGCTACTTGTCTTCTCAAGGGGGCAGCAGTAAGCTAGCCAGGCTACTTGTCTTCTCAAGGGGGCAGCAGTAAGCTAGCCAGGCTACTTGTCTTCTCAAGGGGGCAGCAGTAAGCTAGCCAGGCTACTTGTCTTCTCAAGGGGGCAGCAGTAAGCTAGCCAGGCTACTTGTCTTCTCAAGGGGGCAGCAGTAAGCTAGCCAGGCTACTTGTCTTCTCAAGGGGGCAGCAGTAAGCTAGCCAGGCTACTTGTCTTCTCAAGGGGGCAGCAGTAAGCTAGCCAGGCTACTTGTCTTCTCAAGGGGGCAGTAGTAAGCTAGCCAGGCTACTTGTCTTCTCAAGGGGGCAGTAGTAAGCTAGCCAGGCTACTTGTCTTCTCAAGGGGGCAGCAGTAAGCTAGCCAGGCTACTTGTCTTCTCAAGGGGGCAGCAGTAAGCTAGCCAGGCTACTTGTGCATGATGCTGACAGCGCACGCGAGTCACTTTTGAGAAGCAAGCCAAACTTCTGCGAAGCTAGTGAGAGAGAGAAAATGCAACAGCATGACTTCTAACGAAACATCATACCTCCACGTCCGCAGCTTGTTGACTGGCTTCAGAAGCTAACTATAGAAATACTTTGCTTAGCGAGCAGATAAGGGCCAGCCCACCAAAACAACTAAGCAAAATGTGTTACAAAGCCGTGCAGTGCAAGGGAGGTTGAGTTCCAAAACAACATAAAAAACGATTTCACACATGACATTTGCATTGTAACGTTATTCTACTAGCAACTGAATTAAAATTATTTTTGAGTGACAATGTCATGAAAATATCTTAAGTATGAAATTCATGTGAGCATTTTAAATATGATTACAACCCAAAAGTCACGTGAAACACTTCCCATTTGTCTGGGCTTGCTAACGCCTAGGTATAATAAGAACTAGAGACCGTGTCCAATATGTCAGATGTTGTTTTAAACGTAATCTACTCACGTTCACATACGCCGATTCATGGACCATCTATATCCGGGTTGCATTCAGTTTACACGGCCCATCTTCACACACGCACTAGTAGGGCTGGGAATGGCCAGGGACCTGACAACACGATGTTATCACGATACTTAGGTGCCAATAGGATATATGTATTGCGATTACATACTGTGATTTTATTGCGATTCGATGTTCCAAACATATTGCTGCTGCAGATGGACAAGAGAGAGCCATGAGAAGTTTTGATCAGTCATGAAAATAAAAGTGCTTAAAACAAAATTAGCTCCCTATTTAAAAAGAGAATGGAGAACAACTTATGAAGAAAGTAATCATTTTGGTGCAGGTACAGCAAACTAGCGCAAAATAATATTACGATAGTCAAAAAAATGTATCCTGATATTGATCCCACCCCCCATCACTACGCACTAGAACAGTGCGCACAGGGAGCAGCGACGACGTCATCACGTCATCCAAAAACATGGCCGACATTGGATGAATATAAAATGTTAATATCTTCGGTTGTGAGTGAGGGAAAAAATAAAAATGGACCTCAGTGACAATTATTTGAATAATGCAATGGATGTTTTGTGCACAAAGGTGATAACTAAAGTGTCTTATTAGGAATTTTATAATCTGACTTTGCTATGTGGCTGTCTAAGGAAATTATCTTTCTGGGCCGGGCGTCAGTTAAACTGAAGTAATGAAGAGAAATTGTAGGAGCGGTAGCCAGCCAGCAGCCCTGGGCGGAGCACTGCACCCTGGGAGATGAAATGCACTCTGGGAATCGTATTATGCGGTGTAAAATCCAATGTATTTCTATGCTGTGTAGACTACTGCAATAGCCTACAGAAGCTTCAGAAATTAGCTTCAGCGTTTGACATTTATTATTTATTTAATACATTAAATTATTTAGCTGTAATGAACAATGAATCATAGGTCTAATGAATGTAATTTGACCCAATATATACAGTGCATTCAGAAAGTATTCAGACACCTTAACTTTTTCAAGAACAAATTACATTACAGCCTTATTCTAAAATGTATTAAATAATCCCCCCCCCCCCTCAATCTACACACAATACCCCATGACAAACTTTTTTTTGCAAATTTGGCAAATGTATAAAAAAAATAAACAGAAGTACCTTATTTACGTAAGTATTCAGACCCTTTGCTATGAGACTCAAAATTGAGCTCACGTGCATCCTGTTCCCATTGATGACCCTTGAGATGTTTCTACAACTTGATTGGAGTCCTCCTGCGGTAAATTCAATTGATTGGAAATCATTTGGAAAGGAAATCTGTCTGTATGAGGTCCCACAGTTAACAGTGCATGTCAGAGCAAAAACCAAGCCATGGGGTTCGAAGGAATTGTCCGTTGAGCTCCGAGACAGGATTGTATCAAGGCACAGATCTAGGGAAGGGTACCAATACATTTCTGCAGCATTGAAGGTCCCCAAGAACACAGTGGCCTCCATCATTCTTAAATGGAAGTCGTTTGGAACCACAAAAACTCTTCCTAGAGCTGGATGCCCGGCCAAACTGAGCAATCGGGGGAGAAGGGCCTTAGTCAGGGAGGTGACCAAGAACCCGATGGCACCTAAAGGACTCTGACTATGAGGAAACAAGATTCTCTGGTCTGATGAAACCGAGATTGAACTCTTCGGTCTGAATGCCAAGCGTCAGGTACGGAAGAAACCTGGCACCATCCCTACGGTGAAGCATGGTGGTGGCAGCATCATGCTGTGGGGATGTTTTTCAGCAGCAGGGACTGGGAGACTAGTCAGGATTGAGGGAAAGATGAACAGAGAAAAGTACAGAGATATCCTTGATGAATTATTCTAAAATGTAGAAAATAATACAAATTAAGAAAAACCCTTGAATGAGTAGGTGTGTTCAAACTTTTGACTGGTACTGTGTATATATAGTAATATCTTATGTATGTGTAATTACTTGGTACATTATATTCAATGGTGTAAAGTACTTGAAAAAGTGCAGCAAAAAAGTATTTGCCCCTTTTTCATTTTTGCATATTTTCTATACTGAATGTTATCAGATGTTCTACCAAAACCTAATATTAGATAAAGGTATCCTTTACAAATAACATAAAAAGATATATACTTATTTTATTGATTTAATTAAAAGTTATGCAACAACCAGTTCCCTTGTGTGAAAAAGTAATTGCCCCATTACACTCAATAACAGGTTGTGCCACCTTTAGCTGCAATGACTGCAACCAAATGCTTCCTGTAGTTGTTGATCAGTCTCTCACATCGCTGTGGGGGAATGCAGAACTGCTTTAACTCAGGGACAGTTGTGGGTTTTCAAGCATGAACTGCTCGTTTCAAGTCCTGACACAACATTTCAATTGGGATTAGGTCTGGACTTTGAATCGGCCATTCTAAAACTTCATATTTGTTGCTTTTTAACCATTTTCATGTAGACTTGATTGTGTGTTTTGGATCATTGTCTTACTGCATGACCCAGCTGCGCTTCAGCTCACAGACGGATGGCGTGACATTCTCCTGTAGAATTCTCTGATACAGAGCAGAATTCATGGTTCCTTCTATTAAAAGGCAAGTCCTCCGGGTCCTGAGGCAGCAAAGCATCCCCAAACCATCACACTACCATCACCATGCTTGACTATTGGTATGAGGTTCTTACTGTGAAAGGCAGTGTTTGGTTTTTGCCAGACATAAAATGGGACCCATCTCATCCAAAAAGTTGATTCAAGTTTGCCAGAAAATAACCTGGAAGCACCTGGATGATCATCAAGACTCCTGGAAGAATGTTCTATGGATGGATGAGTCAAAAGTATAACTTTTTTGACGACATGGGTCCCATTATGCCTGGCAAAAACCAAATACTGCATTTCACAGTAAGAACCTTATACCAACGGTCAAGCATGGTGGTGGTAGTGTGATGGTTCAGTCTATACTGAAAGTGCATATGACATTTTAAGCACAAGAAGTGTTCAAGTTCAACTTGACTATATTGACTGGAATCTGTGCCCAACTGTCTTTACTAGTATTACTGGTGCACAATGCTATCATTCATTACGTCAATGGTTTGATTAATCTGATAAAATAATCAGGATCGAGGGAAAGATGAATGGAGAAAAGTACAGAGAGATCCTTGATGAAAACCTGCTCCAGAGCGCTCAGGACCTCAGACTGGGGCGAAGGTTCACCTTCCAACAGGCCAACGACTCTAAGCACACAGCCAAGACAAAGCAGGAATGGCTTTAGGACAAGTCTCAATGTCCTTGAGTGGCCCAGCCAGAGCCCAGATTTGAACCCAATCGAACATCTCTGGAGAGACCTGAAAATAGCTGTGCAGCGACACTCCCCATCCAACTTGAGAGGATCTGCAGAGAAGAATAGGAGAAACTCCCCAAATACAGGTTTGCCAAGCTTGTAGCGTCATACCCAAGAACACTCGAGGCTGTAATCGCTGCCAAAGGTGCTTCAAGAAAGTACTGAGTAAAGGGTCTGAATACTTATGTAAATGTCATATTTCTGTTTTATTTTAAATAAATGCGCAAACACAAAAAAAACTGTTATTGCTTTGTCATTATGGGGTATTGTGTGTAGACTGAGGGGGGAAAAAACTATGCATTTCAAAAGTCAAGGGGTCTGAATACTTTCCGAATGCACTGTGTGTGTATCTATCTATCTCACGGTGGTAAGGGATATGAACTAACAGGTTATAAACAACGCTATTACCACATAGGTTGTAATATGGCTTTTCTTCCTGACTTGGCTTCCTCAGTGACTTTATCCACGCACCGCTACTGTCAGAATACTAAACTTGGTATGAATATTTTAAAAGGCAAATAGCTAAAATAATCTCAAAACCACATTACTGACTCTCCATAAAGACTAGCTTGTCTGTCCTTCAATAGTTGTAGAACCCCGAAATGCATAACCATAGTTCAAATTGAACAAACCGTGTCCTGGCTCTGAGATGCAGCAGGCCTACATAATGTACACGGGACTCTAGCAATAAAATGGGCAGTTAACTCTTATCCAAATATTGATACTTCTGTGTTATCAATTCAATAGCAATCAAATTAACTCCAGCATCAGTGAGGCAAAAACAAACATTTAGAGCATGTGGGAAGTTTATACAACATGTTCCAATCCTGCCACTCTTGTACAAGTAAGCTATAAAACATCCCATACAAACAAGCTCACACCACACATGCAAGATTATTCCTCAAGAATAGTATCTAGTTTTGACTAAATCCACTGCAAAGAAAAAACATGTTCACACAGGTCAGGGCAAGCAGTTGTTGCCTTTACCAGTTCTTTGGCCTTCGTCCAATCACACCAAGCTTCTAAGAGATGAGGAAGCCTGGGATGGGGCAATTTCATAAAAAAAAATATATATATCAATTTGATAATACATAATAAAATGTCCATAGAAAACCATTGTAGAATATCAATGACAATCAAACCTCTAAACAAACAATATGGTGAAAGAATGTACATTCAAAAGAAAACATTTGGTTACATACATTTTTAGATTGGTCATAAAGTACAGAATTTGACTTGGCATATACTTTTAACTGCTTATTACATAACCATAAATGCAGAATCGAAAACAGCTTTCGCTTTCATGTATCAATAAGTCACATCCCTATACCCATAGGCAGGCAGTTCATAGTCAGACGTTGGGCAGTGAGTATGAGGGCCTGTTCAGGGCGGTGCAACGTAACCAATGTTAACTCATAAATGTATGACAGATGCTTCTCGGTCGTGTAGAATAGTAAATTATGTCACCTCTAGATATTACACTACATTTCTTTCTGCAACTTCCTGAACAGTTCACCTAGTGAATATGCCCCCGTACAACGGTCAACATACATGAAGGGGGAGGCGCCTT
The DNA here is from genome assembly GCF_016432855.1 of Salvelinus namaycush. NCBI lineage: Eukaryota > Metazoa > Chordata > Actinopteri > Salmoniformes > Salmonidae > Salvelinus > Salvelinus namaycush. The sequence continues at coordinate 28,360,967 of NC_052331.1, forward strand.
GTCTTGTGAAATACTCTGATAACTGTACATAAAGTTTTTTTTAAACATTATTTTACCTTTATCACTTAACATACGACGTGTGTAGACCCATCTTCAACTCATTTGCAACCACTAAATTGATGTAACGTTTGTAATTCATTTCTTGATTACTTTTCTAAACGTTCTAGTATTGCAGCTCAGTCAAAAGCCTGGCCCGTAATATTCACACTGATATGATCGATATGAATAGTGGCCTGATGATTATCATATTTCTTTAAAGAGTACAAAACAGTGGACATCGGGCGTTCTGTATCAGACGAATGATTTAGAAATAAAGTTCTATAAGTAGCCTAGCCTAAAGTAGGAAGGGCACTGAAACTGATGTTATGAGATTATGCCAATAATTTACTATGTGCAACACATTCTACGGCCCAAGGCCACGTGTCACAATGCAACTGGAGTTTTGCAAAGGGGACATACATTTAGCATGACTCGTAGGCTACATGTAAAGCCCGCGCCCCCTTGCAGTCTGTCTGCCCTTAAACCACTAGTTAACGTTTAAAGTATGGGGCTCAGACCACGCCATTGTAACTTATTATCTTGATAACTTGGGGAGCGGCGCCATATTATTAAAACGTCTCCATAGGGGTCCTGGTTTGAAACCGCGACGACGATAGAAGCCACGTGTAACCCCTCCCACGTTCTTCCATTATTGACACGTGAACACTTGGAGAAACGACCAAAAACTAAAAAAGGGGACGATACCATCGTCTACTGATGTAGTTTCTGTTGTAGTCTACGAGGAAGATATTTAATTGGCCTTGCTGCGTACAATGCAATAATTGGGAACGATATGACTCAAAGTCCTCATTTGTGCACAGGCCACTCAATTGTAATCAAAAATTGACCTGATACTCTCATGCTATGCTTTGCAACCTAACGAATTGCAACAGTGCTTCAAATCGAACGAATGCCTCGTTCGTTATACAATGTAGCAGAGAGGCAAAGCCTCTATCATCTGGATACAAAGACACTTGTGACGTCTACTATAACTCGACAAATGTATAGTTGATGGTGACTCCATAAAAAGGGACACAATTGTTTGGTAACTTTTTGGGTATATTGTGGACGTTGTGCTACATCTTGTCCAGTTATGGGTCTATAGTATTGTAGGCTAACTTGCATTGCCTAAATGCCGGCCGATTAACTTTCAAAGGCCTTCTGTAGCCAAGTGAAGGTTGGTTGCATGCACCACTGCCATTACTGAAATTGAAATTACGAACCTTTCAGTTTCTGTCCTCGTGGGTTTTTCTTCGTGACCATGGCTATTCGAAGTTGCTTGAATTCAAGTGGAAATTAAAAATTAGCGAGCGTCACTGTCAATTTCTTGCATTAAAGGTGGCCCAGTAGAAATCAAATCTCTCTGCCCTCATAAACCGAAGCCCATAGCAACCCCGTCGACTTTTGAGTGACTGCGCCCTCAGCCAGTGCGGGTTTTACGAAGACAAGATGGGCGGAGAAAGGGAAAATGTCGTCCAATTCGCTTTCAGAGGATGTTGTCTTATTCAATCGTGTGGATACCCGCAGGTTAGAACCACTTCGCCCATGGTCATGTCTAGATGGGATACAGTTTTTCTCGAATTTGACCTCAAAAGGAGGTTTTCGCTAACCCGAACCTTAACTATTTTCCTAACCTTGACCTAATTCTTCGGACCTGATACGTTAATTATCCTAACCTGCTGCGTAAATTCTCGTAAACCTGCTACATAAAGTCAATTTTGACAAAAGTTGTATCCCTTCTAGAGAAAGCCCTCGTTCATTCCCGTTTTTTTCTGTACTGGAACGTGGCAAGATAGAAGATAAATCCATCGCGAGACCAGACGGTGTTCATCACTTTATTACGTAACTTATGTAATCACGGAGCCATAGTGCAGTTGTAAACAGTTTTTAACAAATATGTCGCTTAAAGCCACGTTGCCTTGTGACGGAATTTTATTAATGCATGTTAGATGTGCATTTGATAGAAAGACCTACTAAAAGTGAGTTATCACAAACAAGACGAGAGACTGTGTGTAGAGAATGGCCGTGTTCGAGAGAATCAAAACCGTAATGTGTCATGGGTAAATTATGACTGACTGATCTACAAATAATAATGAGTAGTTATTATTGATGCAAGGTTTGTTGTAGATCAGTCAGTCGGCAGTCGCCTGCACGGTCTGCTCCAATTTCGAACAAGCCCAATTAATTGCATAGCCTAGTAGCTTCCATGAGCTCATTAGTGTTTGCGCACTTAAATCCAGTGTCAGCGCAATGCTGATTCTGCTCTAATTCTTCAGAAACGGATATCTATATTTATCAAAGTAGAGTACTCCCTTCATGCACTGCAAGTATGCGGTAGTATACAAATAATGACTTTCCAGTTGAATATTCAATTATATGATGTACACTTGTGCTAAGCTTGCGCCCACGTGCCCAGTCATGCAGGAGTCCACATCATCCTTAAATGGGTTCGTGGCAGGCAGAGAATTCTAGACATGCTTTTCAGGAATACAACTGCACATGAACATAATGGACAATTGTTGATTGAAGTAGGGAAATGTGTGTGTGTGTGTGTGTGTGTGTGTGTGTGTGTGTGTGTATATATTTACAGTACCAGTCAAAAGTTTGGACACACCTACTCATTCCAGGGTTTGTCTTTATTTTTACTATTTTCTACATTGTAGAATAATAGTGAAGACATCACAACTATGAAATAACACATATGGAATCATGTAGTAACCAAGAAAGTGTTGAACAAATCAAAATATATGTTATACACTGCTCAAAAAAATAAAGGGAACACTAAAATAACACATCCTAGATCTGATTGAATGAAATATTCTTATTAAATACTTTTTTCTTTACATAGTTGAATGTGCTGACAACAAAATCACACAAAAATGGTCAATGTAAATCAAATTTATCAACCCATGGAGGTCTGGATTTGGAGTCACACAAAATTAAAGTGGAAAACCACACTACAGGCTGATCCAACTTTGATGTAATGTCCTTAAAACAAGTCAAAATGAGGCTCAGTAGTGTGTGTGGCCTCCACGTGCCTGTATGACCTCCCTACAACGCCTGGGCATGCTCCTGATGAGGTGGCGGATGGTTTCCTGAGGGATCTCCCAGACCTGGACTAAAGCATCCGCCAACTCCTGGACAGTCTGTGGTGCAACGTGGTGTTGGTGGATGGAGCGAGACATGATGTCCCAGATGTGCTCAATTGGATTCAGGTCTGGGGAACGGGCGGGCCAGTCCATAGCATCAATGCCTTCCTCTTGCAGGAACTGCTGACACACTCCAGCCACATGAGGTCTAGCATTGTCTTGCATTAGGAGGAACCCAGGGCCAACCGCACCAGCATATGGTCTCACAAGGGGTCTGAGGATCTCATCTCGGTACCTAATGGCAGTCAGGCTACCTCTGGCGAGCACATGGAGGGCTGTGCGGCCCCCCCAAAGAAATGCCACCTCACGCCATGACTGACCCACCGCCAAACCGGTCATGCTGGAGGATGTTGCAGGCAGCAGAACGTTCTCCACGGCGTCTCTAGACTCTGTCACGTCTGTCACATGTGCTCAGTGTGAACCTGCTTTCATCTGTGAAGAGCACAGGGCGCCAGTGGCGAATTTGCCAATCTTGGTGTTCTCTGGCAAATGCCAAACGTCCTGCACGGTGTTGGGCTGTAAGCACAACCCCCACCTGTGGACGTCGGGCCCTCATACCACCCTCATGGAGTCTGTTTCTGACCGTTTGAGCAGACACATGCACATTTGTGGCCTGCTGGAGGTCATTTTGCAGGGCTCTGGCAGTGCTCCACCTGCTCCTCCTTGCACAAAGGCGGAGGTAGCGGTCCTGCTGCTGGGTTGTTGTCCTCCTACGGCCTCCTCCACGTCTCCTGATGTACTGGCCTGTCTCCTGGTAGCGCCTCCATGCTCTGGACACTACGCTGACAGACACAGCAAACCTTCTTGCCACAGCTCGCATTGATGTGCCATCCTGGTTGAGCTGCACTACCTGAGCCACTTGTGTGGGTTGTAGACTCCGTCTCATGCTACCAGTAGAGTGAAAGCACCGCCAGCATTCAAAAGTGACCAAAACATCAGCCAGGAAGCATAGGAACTGAGAAGTGGTCTGTGGTCACCACCTGCAGAACCACTCCTTTATTGGGGGTGTCTTGCTAATTGCCTATAATTTCCACCTTTTGTCTATTCCATTTGCACAACAGCATGTGAAATTTATTGTCAATCAGTGTTGCTTCCTAAGTGGACAGTTTGATTTCACAGAAGTGTGATTGACATGATTGACTTACATTGTGTTGTTTAAGTGTTCCCTTTATTTTTTTGAGCAGTGTATTTCCGATTCTTCAAAGTAGCCACCTTTTGCTTTGATGACAGCTTTTCACACTCTTAGCATTCTCTCAACCAGCTTCATGAGGTAGTCACCTGGAATGCATTTCAATTTACAGGTGTGCCTTGTTAAAAGTTATTTAGTGGAATTTCTTTCCTTCTTAATGCGTTTGAGCCAATCAGTTGTGTTGTGACAAGGTAGGGGTGGTACAGTATACAGAAGATAGCCCTATTTGGCAAAAGAAAGCCACTCCTTGGGCTACAATACCTATTTTGCTAATTGGCCTGGACCCCTTTTACTACCGACACAGAGCCCCGCCGACCTATCACGACTGGACTACCGATGTAATTCACCCGAGGTTTTTTTTCTACTGTCTCCTCCGTCGTGACGTCCCCTGAATGCCCATCTGTTAGCCTGCTAGCCGCGGCCTGCTAGCTGTCTAGAGCGTATCGGACTGTTAGCTGAAGAGGCCCATCGGACAAATTCTTTGGCCACTATACCTTTTTTGCCAATTGGTCTGGACCCTTTTACCGCACGGAGCCCTGCTGATCCATGACGACTCGTCTGACGACGTAACAGCACGCGGGGGCTACAACAGACTTCTTCCGTCGTGACATCCCTCTAAGGCCCTTCTGCTTGCTTGCTAGCCCCGGCCCGCTAGTTGTCTGAATCGCCGAGCTACTCACTGGACACTCACTGGACCCCTATGATCACTCGGCTATGCATGCCTCTCCCTAATGTCAATATGCCTTGTCCATTGCTGTTTTGGTTAGTAATTATTGCATTATTTCACTGTAGAGCCTCTAGCCCTGCTCAATATGCCTTAGTTAACCCTTTAGTTCCACCTCCCACACATGCGGTGATCTCACCTGGTTTAAATAATAATAATATCTCTCTCATCGTCACTCAATGCATAGGTTTTCCTCCACTGTATTCACATCCTACCATACCTTTGTCTGTACATTTTTCCTTGAATTTATTCTACCGTGCCCAGAAACCTGCTCCTTTTACTCTCTGTTCCAAACCCACTAGACGACCAGTTATTTTAGCTGTACACTTATCATACATCTCCTCTGTTCCTCTGGTGATGTAGAGGTTAATCCAGGCCCAACATTAGAAGCCTCCTCACTAAGTTTGTTTTATTCACTGCTTTAGCACACTCTGCCAACCCGGATGTCCTCGCCTTGTCTGAATCCTGGCTTAGGAAGACCACCAAAAACCCTGACATTTCCATCCCTAACTATAACATTTTCCGACAAGATAGAACTGCCAAAGGGGGCGGAGTTGCAATCTACCGCAGAGATAGCCTGCAGAGTTCTGTTTTACTATCTAGGTCTTAAAAATCCACCTTTCCAGAAACAAGTTTCTCACCATTGCCACTTGCTATAGACCACCTTCTACCCCCGGCTATGCCCTGGACACCATATGTGAATTGATTGCCCCCCATCTATCTTCAGAGCTCGTGCTGTTAGGTGACCTAAACTGGGACATGCTTAACACCCTGGCCATCATACAATCTAAGCTTGATGCCCTCAATCTCACACAAATTATCATTGAACCTACCAGGTACAACCCCAAATCTGTAAACATGGGCACCCTCATAGATATCATCCTAACCAACCTGCCCTCCAAATACACCTCTGCTGTCTTCAACCAGGATCTCAGCGATCACTGCCTCATTGCCTGCACCTGTAATGGGTCTGCGGTCAAACGACCACCCCTCATCTCTGTCAAACGCTCCCTAAAACACTTCAGCGAGCAGGCCCGGGTATCCTGGAAGGATATTGACCTCATTCCGTCAGTAGAGGATGCCTTGGTTATTCTTTAAATGTGCTTTCCTCACCATCTTCAATAAACATGCCCCATTAAAAAAAAATTGAACCAGGAACAGATATAGCCCTTGGTTCACTCCAGACCTAACTGCCATTGACCAGCACAAAAACGTCCTGTGGCGTACTGTATTAGCATCGAATAGCCCCCGCAATATGCAACTTTTCAGGGAAGTTAGGAACCAATCTACACAGGCAGTTAGGAAAGGAAATGCTAGCTTTTTCAAACAGAAATTTGCATCCTGTAGCACAATCTCCAAAACGTTCTGGGACACTGTAAAGTCCATGGAGAATAAGAGCACCTCCTGCCAGCTGCACTGAGGCTAGGAAACACTGTCACCCCCGATAAATCCGCGATAATTGAGAATATCAATAAGCATCTTCTACAGCTGGTCATGCTTTCCACCTGGCTACCCCTACCCCGGTCAACAGCCCTGTACACCCCACAGCAACTTGCCCAAGTCTCCCCCATTTCTCCTTCACTCAAATCCAGATAGCTGATGTTCTGAAAGAGCTGCAAAATCTGGACCCCTACAAATCAGCCGGGCTAGACAATCTGGACCTCTCTTTCTAAAATGATCAGCCGAAATTGTTGCAACCCCTATTACTAGCCTGTTCAACCTCTCTTTCGTATCGTCTGAGATCCCCAAAGATTGGAAAGCTGCCGTGGTCATCCCCCTTTTCAAAGGGGGAGACACTCTAGACCCAAACTGCTACAGACCTATATACGTATATCCTACCCTGTCTTTCTAAGGTCTTCGAAAGCCAAGTTAACAAACAGATCACCGACCATTTAGAATCCCACCGTACCTTCTCCGCTACGCAATCTGGTTTCCGAGCTGGCCATCGTTGCACCTCAGCCACGCTCAAGGTCCTAAACGATATCATAACCGCCATCGATAAGAGACAATACTGTGCAGCTGTGTGCAGCTGTATTCATCGACCTGGCCAAGGCTTTCGACTCTGTCAATCACCACATTCTTATTGGCAGACTCAACAACCGTGGTTTCTCAAATGACTGCCTCGCCTGGTTCACCAACTACTTCTCAGACAGAGTTCAGTGTGTCAAATTGGAGGGCCTGTTGTTCGGACCTCTGGCAGTCTCTATGGGGATGCCACAGGGTTCAATCGTCGGGCCGACTCTTTTCTCTGTATACATCAATGATGTCGCTCTTGCTGCTGGTGATTCTCTGATCCACCTCTACACAGACGACACCATTCTGTATACTTCTGGCCCTTCTTTTGACACTGTGTTAACCACCCTCCAGACGAGCTTCAATAACATACAACTCTCCTTCCGTGGCCTCCAACTGCTCTTAGATGCAAGTAAAACTAAATGCATGCTCTTCAACCGATCGCTGCCCACACCTGCCCGTCCGTCCAGCATCACTACTCTGGACGGTTCTGACTTAGAATATGTGGACAACTACAAATACCTAGGTGTCTGGTTAGACTGTAAACTCTCCTTCCAGACTCACATTAAGCATCTCCAATCCAAAATGAAATCTAGAATCGGCCTCCTATTTCGCAACAAAGCATCCTTCACTCATGGTGCCAAACATACACATGTAAAACTGACTATCCTACCGATCCTTGACTTTGGCGATGTCATTTACAAAACAGCCTCCAACACTCTACTCAGCCAATTGGATGTAGTCTATCACAGTGCCATCCGTTTTGTCACCAAAGCCCCATATATTACCCACCACTGCGACCTGTATGCTCTCGTTGGCTGGCCCTCGCTTCATATTCGTCGACAAACCCACTGGCTCCAAGTCTTTGCTAGGTAAAGCTCCGCCTTATCTCAGCTCACTGGTCACCATAGCAGCACCCACCCGTAGCATGCACTCCAGCAGGTATATTTCACTGGTCATCCCCAAAGACATTTCCTCCTTCGGCCGCCTTTCCTTCCAGTTCTCTGCTGCCAATGACTGGAACGAACTGCAAAAATCACTGAAGCTGGAGACTCATATCTCCCTCACTAACTTTAAGCACCAGCTGTCAGAGCAGCTCCCAGATCACTGTACCTGTAAATAGCCCATCTGTAAATAGCTCAACTACCTCATCCCCGTACTGTTATTTATTTTATTTATTTTGCTCCTTTGCACCCCAATATCTCTACTTGCACACTCATCTTCTGCACATCTATCATTCCAGTGTTTAATTGCTATATTGTTATTATTTTGCCACTCTGGCCCATTTATTGCCTTATCTCCCTTATCCTACCTCATTTGCACACACTGTATATAGACTTTTTCTGTTGTATTATTGGCAGTATGTTTGTTTATTCCATGTGTAACTCTGTGTTGTTGTTTTTGTCACACTGCTTTGCTTTATCTTGGCCAGGTTGCAGTTGTAAATGAGAACTTGTTCTCAACTAGCCTATCTGGTTAAATAAAGGTGAAAAAAAAAATATATATATAATCGCTGCCAAAGGTGCTTCAGGAAAGTACTGAGTAATGGGTCTGAATACTTATGTAAATATGGTATTTCAGTTAAATATGTTTTTTTTAGCAAAAAAAATGTTTTTTTGCTTTGTCATTATAGGGTATTTTGTGTAGATTGATGAGGGGAAAAAACGATTTAATCAATTAATCAATATGGCTGTAATGTAACAAAGTGTGAAGAAAGTCAATGGGTCTGTGAAACATGGCATTTCCATTGACAGGATCCTACTGAAGAGGACTGACCACCCCGCAGAGCCTGGTTCCTCTCTAGGTTTCTTCCTTGGTTCCTGCCTTTCTAGGGAGTTTTTCCTAGCCACCGTGCTTCTACATTACTTGCTGTTTGTTTCTGTATAGCACTTTGTGACATCTGCTGATAATACATTTGATTGATTGATCCTGACTACTAGGTTGTGTTATTATATGTACAGAACCAGTCAAAAGTTTGGACACACCTACTCATTCAAGTTTTTTTTGTGACTATTTTCTACATTTTAGAAAAGTAGTGAAGACATCAAAACTATTAAATAACACATATGGAATCATGTAGTAACCAAAAAAGTGTTAAACAAATCAAAATATATTTTAAATTCTTCAAAGTAGCCACCCTTTGCCTTGATGACAGCTTTGCACACTCTTGACATTCTCTCAACCAGCTTCAAATTCCCACATATGCTGAGCACTTGTTGGCTGCTTTTCCTTCACTCTGCGGTCCAATTCATCCCAAACCATCTCAATTGGGTTGGAGTCGGGTGATTGTGGAGGCCAGGTCATCTGATGCAGCACCATCACTCTCCTTCTTGGTCAAATAGCCCTTACACAGCCTGGATGTGTGTTTTGGGTCATTGTCCTGTTGAAAAACTAATGACAGTCCCACTAAGCGCAAACCAGATGGGATGGTGTATGGCTGCAGAATGCTGTGATAGCCATGCTGGTTAAGTGTGCCTTGAATTCTAAATAAATCACTGACAGTTTCACCAGCAAAACACCGACACATCATCACACCTCCTCCATGCTCCATGCTCCTCCATGCATGAACCACACATGCGGAGATCATCCGCTCACCTACTCTGCGTCTCACAAAGACACGGCAGTTGGAATAAAAAAAATAAAATTGGACTCATCAGACCAAAGGACAGATTTCCACTGATCTAATGTCCATTGCTCGTGTTTCTTGGCCCAAGCAAGTCTCTTCTTCTTATTGGTGTCCTTTAGTAGCAATTTGACCGTGAAGGCCTGATTCACACAGGCTCCTCTGAACAGTTGATGTTGAGATGTGTCTGTTACTTGAACTCTGTGAAGAATTTATTTGGGCTGCAATTTCTGAGGCTGGTAACTCTAATGAACTTAACCTCTGCAGCAGAGGTAACTCTGGTTCTTCCTTTCCTGTGGCAGTCCTCATGAGAGCCAGTTTCATCATAGTGCTTGATGGTTTTTGCGACTGCACTTGAAGAAACTTTCAAAGTTCTTGAAATGTATCGGATTGACCCGCCTTCATGTCTTAAAGTAATAATGGACTGTCATTTCTCTTTGCTTATTTGAGCGGTTCTTGTCATAATATGGACTTTGTCTTTTATCAAATAGGGCTACTGTAACGCACGTCGTCTGGAGAAGGAGAAGAGGACCAAGGTGCAGCGTGGTAAGTATTCATAATACGTTATTTTAATAAATATGAACACTCTAACCAAACCGACAAACGAACAGTTCTGTAAGGTGACGACAAACACTAAACAGAAAATAACCACCCACAAACACAGGTGGGAACAGACTACCTAGTATGCTTCTCAATCAGAGACAACGATAGACAGCTGCCTCTGATTGAGAACCACACACGGCCAAACACAAAGAAATAGACAACATAGAACACCAGACATAGAACGCCCACCCAAACTCACGCCCTGACCAACCAAAATAGAGACATAAAAAGGATCTCTACGGTCAGGGCGTGACAGCTACCTTCTGTATACCCCCCTTACCTTGTCACAGCACAACTGATTGGCTCAAACGCATTAAGAAGGAAAGAAATTCCACTAAATAACTTTTAACAAGGCACACCTGTAAATTGAAATGCATTCCAGGTGACTACCTCATGAAGCTGGTTGAGAGAATGTCAAGAGTGTGCAAAGCTGTTTTCAAAAGAAAGTGTGGCTACTTTGAAAATATATATAAAATATATTTTGATTTGTTCAACACTTTCTTGGTTACTACATGATTCCATGTGTTATTTCATAGTTTTGATGTCTTCAGTATTATTCTACAATGTAGACATGTTTTTAAATAAAGAAAAACCCTGGAATGAGTAGATGTATCCAAACTTTTGACTGGTACTGTGTGAACTTATAGTATGTGAATCTGTCACATTCGTCTCTTCTAGTCTGTCTGGCTGTCTGGGCCTCAATGCCAAGAACAAGACAGATTTCTCTTGATCCTCCAGAGGATTAAATTGGTAATTTTAATAATAATTTTGGTCTGTAAAATAGTCAATTTAATAAAGATTATATTATCTTGATAGTGGGTTTATGGAGGTGTGTACAGCTCATGGCGTCAGGTCTAATAGTAGGCATACTTACGAGTAATTTGACAATGAGTATTGATAGTCCTAAATATTTTACGGAATAGTAAAGAGAATTCAGGATGTGGAGATACTAACTCATAAGCGTTTGGACTTTCCCCACTAGATGGCAACACAAGACCAGTTAAATATCCAGTAACTACCATTCTGTGACTGATTATGTTTCTATGCTTTTGAGCCTAGTCATTTTATGAAATGTCATGGAAAACGTTGTCTGTGGACACTCAAATTCTTTCCACTGAAAGTTCTTCCTCCATATTCATTCACCAGTGAAGGGAATTCCATAGGAGGAAAAACAGTTGCACTCCCCTCTACAGGGCAATTTTCATAAAATAACTAGATAAATACATGGTAATAGACTCATGCGTTGTTTTCCTTCCCACTTCTATGTATTTCTATCGATTAGAGCAGAGGGCATAGACTGAAATTCTGAAAACCTGGAAGTTAAAATATAATTGGTAAGAACAAGCAGTGGTGGAAAAAGTACAAAATTGTCATACTTGAGTAAAAGTAAAGATACTTGAACAGAAAATAATTCAAGTAAAAGTCACCCAGTAAAATACTACTTGAGTAAAAGTCTAAAAGTATTTGATAATAATAATAATTTCAAATTCTTTATATTAAGCAAACCAGATAGCACCATTTTCTTGTTTTTTAAATTTACGGATAGCCAGAGGCACACTCCAACACCCAGACATAATTTACAAATTAAAAATGTGTTTTTAGTGAGTCCGCCAGATCACAGGCAGTAGGGATGACCAGAGATGTTCTCCTGATAAGAGTGTGAATTAGACAATTTTCCTGTCCTGCTAAGCATTCAAAATGTAACAAGTGCTTTTGGGTTTCAGGGAAAATGTATGGAGTAAAAAGTACATTATTTTCTTTAGAAATGTAGTGAAGTAAAAGTTGTCAAACATATAAATGGTAAAGTACAGATACTCAAAAAAACTACTTAAGTAGTACTTTAAAGTATTTTTAAAACATTTACAAATGTCAAGACAATGAGGGTAATATTAATTAGATATTTTAATAAAATATTCACCTTCTATAGGGCATTCAATTACAGCGGTTTAGTAAACTTTTAATAGTGCAAGTTGTTTAATTACAGTACTATTCCAATAGCTAATAATAGTAGGAAAAGTAAACCTTTGCCATATGAGGAAGCAAGATGACGGTCTATCAGGAACCACTGAATGACGCAAAGCTTACAAAAGTTCTTTAAAATTACTGGTATGTTCACATTTCCTCAATGCAATGATATTGGTCATACAGATGTAGCAAGCAATGTGTTCCAACATGCCTCAAGTAGAATATCAAGAGAAACACAAAGAGGCACTTCATCAAAAATAATTTTGCTCGTCTTGCTCCTAAACTCCAAACAAATGGACACAAATAAAGCATAACTGAACATTATTAAATCAAGCCATCCAAATGTGATGAAATCTCCTCAAACATGGACAGAGGGCTTGTTTACTGAGTTTACTGAGGGCCCAAGGTCAGGAGGGGAGAGAGCCCAGCCAAAATCAACACAGTAGACTGAGAAAGATCCCAGCCAGGCTCAACACAATGTTGTGAGAGAACCTAACTAAGCTCAACACACTGCCCCTCTGGACGGCTTTGAGATCTTTGGACTGTTTCACATAAAGACAGGGAATGGACTTGAGCAGTGGATGCTGCTGAAGGGAGGGCAGTTCTTAACAATGGCTGGAATGGAGTCAATGGAATGGTATCAACCATATGCAAACCACACGTTTGATGTGTTTGGTACCATTCCATTGACTCCATTCCAGCCATTATGTGCCGTCCTCCCCTCAGCAGCCTCCACTGGACTAGAGATTCTGTAATAACATACAGAGACGTATTTAGCACTTCTCTCATCTGAGTGAGAGAGATGTTGAAAACATTGTCATTTTTTAAAATCTCTCCAATTTTGCTACAATGGGAACATTTCTGAGGACACCTTTCTTTCATAATCTTCTGTGAGAAAAAGACAAAACAGCAAAGAACTGAATCAATTTCCTCTGAGTTTGCTACTACAGACTGGACAAAAGATATTCAGGGATTTTTGCTATCTTGTATTATCAATCTGGGTTAACGGATCTTTCCAAGAACAGGCTGGCTCAGCTTATACTGATTTGAGTAAAGAACTAAGCTCTTCGTAATTAATTAAAACACCAATCATTGTATAAAAATATACTTCACTACTACAGTAGACATTCACAGAATTGTACAAATAGCTAAAATATGTCTTTAATCTTGCCTTTTGTTTTAACACATTATGGTAGCAGACAGTTGGTTGAGTAAAGGGGGATACCTAGTCAGTCTTACAACTGAACGCATTCAACTGAAATGTGTCTTCCGCATTTAACCCAACCCCTCTGAATCAGAGAGCTGCGGAGGGCTGCCTTAATCAACACTTTTGCACCCGGGGAACAGTGCGTTAACTGCCTTGCTCAGGGGCAGAATGACATTTTTTACCTTGTCAGCTCTGGGATTCGATCCAGCAACCTTTCGGTTACAGGCCCAACGCTCCCACCCGCTAGGCTACCTGCCGTCCCAATAATATAAATGTTTGCAAAACCTATAAAACAGATGAGATGGAGAAAAGTAGTCTAGGCCCAATTCCAATGTGTTATTACTTAAACACAATGTGTTATTATACTATTTTGAGCACTAGCTCCTACCGAGCATCCCTCATCATCATCCTATCTTTTCATCGACTACTGGTAAAAACTTTAAATAAATAAACAGGATACTCATGTAAACTCAAAACTAGCAGACAATCTTGGACCGAGAGCTCAAGTTGTGCACCCCAACCATATCGATTGGACTTCCCTTAAAAAAGAAGGTGAAGGAAGGAATAAGAAATTGGAATTGGACTTCAGAAGGATGCTACGAGTTGTGTGGTTGGTCAGTGAGATGCACTCTGGGATGTGTAGTCTATGGGGAGTCAGGAGCTGTAGGCAGACTGGCTGTCAGGTTCTGGGTCAGAGGTGACCTCATCTCCTGCAGGGTAGATGGAGAGCTGGGTGAGGAGTTCCTCAGACTGCAGGATGTGGGAGGTCCACTCCTGACACACCTCTTCCATGGAGGGACCGCTGCCCCCGTACTCCTGGGGGAGGATGTCTTCGGAGAAGAAATCCCTCAGAGTCTCTTTGAAGGTGCTGCCATGCATGTGGATCTAGGAGTAAGACAGGAGGGCATTGACATGAATTAGTATCACTGCCGTCATGATCAACATTGTTGTCACTATCATCAGAGACATCATCATCATGGGTTATAAGAACCTACTCTAAACAACATCGAAGGTCGCTAACATCAACTCCATCACTCCCGTTAAATGTATGAAAGAGATGTATCCAGGTGAAACAAAAGTCAGTGCAAGAACGTGAATGATGAAGCATGGCGACTGACCCGCTGTTTAATCTTATCAGGCAGAAATGGGCGGAGCATGGCGAAGACGGGTCTGAAGAATATGGGCTCGTTGATCAGATGGATTCCTCGCACCTTCAGAGGGAACGAGTCCTGAGGAGATCACATTTAAACAGAGGCTTAAAGGTACACTCAGCTAGATGATGTTGCAACGAGCAGCACCGCAGATATTGAGATGAGCGGGATGCAACACTTTGCTCTCACACAGTCACACAAAGTATCTGTGCATGTGCACGGGTGTGCTTCCCACTACAACAGAGGAGAAGTTCAGCCTCACACTACAACGCTCTTAGTTGTTGCGGATATTGACTAATTACTGTTGTTTACTTTGTGCATCTACATCATCTTGCTGATTCTACCTTTAGTACAGTATTATTACAGACTTACAGTATAGCTATTGTGTATAGCTATATTCTGTAAGAGTAACACATGAGATTTCTGCAACTCTGGATCCAGAACTAACCTTATCCTTAGACCTTTACAATTACTGATCATGTATTCTAACACTTATCATACAAAGATTATTTCTCAAACCAGCGGACGGGCCCATTAAAACAGTAGTTGAAAATGTTGAGTGTCCTAATGGACATGACCCAGTTCAACAGATAACCTACCGTGAGCACAGAGGAGATCCTCTTGGCCAAGGAGGGGTTGATCTGGAGGGCGTGAGCGAAGCACCATCCCTGCATGTCAAAAATGGCTTTTAGTCCATTCCTCTGGGTCTCCGTCTCCTGGACGATCAGCTCAGATGTGATCAGACTGACACGGAACACCTCGTACACTGTGAAGTCTTTGGGGTTCCACTGGCCTGAGGAGAAAAGCCAATGCATCTCAAATGACAACATATCAAATGACACCCTATAGATAGCCCTCAAATTCAAATCTTGACCTCGAAGCCAGTTCCACTGCTTAAAAAAAAATGTATTCCCCTCTAATCAGGGACTGATTTAGACCTGGGACACCAGGTGGGTGCATTTCATTATCAGGTAGAACAGAAAACCAGCAGTGCTCCAGACCTCATATGTTAAGAGTTCAATATCCCTACTATAGAGTATACTATATTGAAGAGTATTCCATCTCCTTACATAGCCTTTTACACAGCCATGAGCAGATTAGTCCTTTTGATTTATGTTCAAAGCACATTTTAGGTGGTTTTATGCAGTGGTACCGCTTGCCTTGCCTGACACCCAGACCACACCCTATGAGACCGTAGAGGTGAGAACTAACCGATCCTATAGATGAGCACTCTGCTGCCGCTGAGGTCCCGGTCCCTCAGCACTCCATGGTAGTTATTCTGGAGGAGTCCCAGGACAGAGGACGGCTGCAGGTTGGCACTGATCTCTGGGCACTCTCTCCTCCAACGCTGGTAATTAACGAGTAGCTATAGATAGAAAGAGAAAGAAAATACATATTTTGGGGATTGCAACAGAGGACCCTCAGCCAGCTGTCAGCCTGTCAAATCATGTCAGGCTGTGTGGGCACTGTTAAGTGCCAAGCTGGTAAATGTTTCCAAACCTATGTGCACTGACTGACATTTGTAGGCTATGAACAGGATACAGGGCTACAGGCATGAACTATGCCACACATTTTGTTGAATGCAGCTAAGACACATACAAACATTAACTTACACTAAGTAACCCAAGTGTTTAACCCATTAATGATACAAAATAATTCACTCTCCTATAAACCTATGCCTGCATTGCCTATCCTACAGTGAATGTTAGGTTTGGAGAGGTCCAAAACGTTCAACTAATGCAAAGCAAAATTTATTTTTTGACATGCTTTTTGACATTATCTATGCATGTGCTGCAATCTGGTCGTTTAAAACTTCCTCACATAGCGACAACCTGTAGCCCAAATAGTTTATTTCCCCCGTTACTCCAGTTGGCATGGACCCAACTTTCTTTCAGTGACAAACAGTCTTTGAGTCCAAGTTCTAAACAAGTGCGATTGGCATCGAAACCCAGCTAGCACATAACGTTCTGAGAACCATGTTTCTTTAAGCTTAGTCTTATGGTTATTTTGCATACAACCTTCGCCACAATTTTCTGGAAATGGTGCAGGATAACCACATAAGGTTCTGAGAACTATGTTTCTTAGATGGGAATTTCAGTACTTCAGCTTAACATTTTCTACAGATTATCATGGTTCTATTTAAAGTCATGTTTTTTAAACACTAAGGAAACTTTTCAGAAAAAACACATGCTACAAAAACATAAATGGTTGCATGATTAATGCCTAGCAAATTAATTTCCATGTGCCCTATCTGTGCTGGGAGTTCAAAATAGTTCAACTAGGCTATCAGTTTTACTGAGTTATTGAAACATGTTATCAGAACATTAATTATCTTCAAATAACCTATAATTTCCATTCTCAGAAAGTTCATAAAACCTTCTAGGAAAATGTTCAGGGAACCATAGTAAAACATTCTCAGAACCTCCCTGCAATCTAAAAAATAACTCTATCAATAGGCGAAATTTTAACTTCTGTTCTCAGAACATTTAAAACGTTTTCAGTTTTACCGGTCAGAACACTTACGGCTTCGTTCCCAGAACCAATGGGATACCAAAAACGTACGTTCCCACAACTTCCAAGGAACCAACGTGCTAGCTGGGCAACATCTCAATATCTTTAACCCACCGAGATACCAACCTTCAGTGACAGCTCAACATTAAAGTCTCTCGCTCGCAGAAACTTTATTAGAAAACTTTCGGACCAATTCAAGCTTTGCTGCGGGTCGATGATGTCTTTCTGTGCCCTCTGTCTCAGTTCTAATAAATAAGGTTTGACAAAGTTGGAGTCGTCGGGCAAACTATTTAGGTCTCCCTCGTAATCCGTGTCCTCTCCGGACTTCATGTCGGTACTGTATCACATTTCACGCCCATCACACACAAAAGTAAGTTACTCAATTGACATAAAGGAGAATGAAGAAATTTCCTTCGGCGCAATCTGAATAGGCTACTGAAATAGTCTCGCTCGTCAACACGCACGCGGCTCACTTACTCACCTCTGTACAACAAGGCAAATACTTTTAGCGCGTGTCGACGAAAACAAGGCTGTACAGCCTTTTACTGGTCAGGGGTAAAACTATGTTTTCAAGTTCTTGTCGACCTAAAGTCCACTGCCATGATACGTGGCAGTAGGGCAAGACAGTGGAAAAATTAGTCCAGCGACTTGAGAAATGTTTCAGCTATTAGACTAAATAAATTGTTCCATTATGCTACAATTCAAACACTCAAATAAGGCAGGCTAGTGTCGTCTATACATTTTATTTAACAGGCAAGTCAGTTATTAAGAACAAATTATTATTTACATTGACGACCTATACCGGCCAAACCCGGACGACGCTGGGCAAATTGTGCGCCGCCCTATGGGACTCCCAATCACGGCCGGTTGTGATACAGCCTGGAATCGAACCTGGGTATCAGTAGTGACGCCTCAAGCATAAAGATGCAGTGCCTTAGACCGCATGCATCACTCCCTAAACGGAATGAAATACTTCCAGTGGAGAATGATCAGGAATAGATTGTACCGCTACAAACGGGCTGTAAAATGTTATTTTTTCTAGACTAAGTGTATCCCTTGTTATAAAGTGTTTCAACGTTCTTCCACGAAAGGGCGGTGTCGTATTGACCACATTTGATAGCGGACGTCTAGGCATGGGCATATTTTTTCTCTTACACCTATTAAAAAGGTTTCAGCCTGCCAAGCATGGGCAAGAAACGTTGTCTATTACTTTGAGTAAGCTATAAGAATACATTTCTTTGACACCTCCCTATGCAAAAGAAACCAAATATATAGCAAAATGTTCTCACCATTAGGCCAGCTCCATTCAAACATTATGGAATAGAATGCCCTCTAAAGGTAATAGAAAAGCGCCACCTGCAGGACAAAGAAATAGTGGAAGAGAATGGATAAAGAGGAAATAAACAGCTACAAGTACAGATATGTGTTGACTTTTTTTAAACTCAAAAACCATGTAACAGGGACAGGGAGTCGATCCAGGCACCTCAGTTAGCATCGAATGCCAAATGCATGAGGAGTACTCTTAAGGTAGTAGTTACAGTGACCAGGGGTACAGGGTATGATGACAGTACATAGGGCGAGCATGTTAAAAAAACGGAACATAAAAACACAACGCTGGCGAGACATATGGGACATGGGCAACAGTCCGTTTCATATAGTTCATACAGGGCCCTTCCTTCACTTGGGTTTTTTCAGTCTTTATAGCGTTCTAGGCAGAAGGGAAACACTGTAACTTTCTAAAGAGCTTTGTTTTGGTCCAGGCTTTTGGTACAGTAGGTTCCACTCTTCTTCCATAGGAGGATCTATTTGAGTGACAGCTCTAAGAGATCAAGTGATCCAATGAGAAGCGACAGGGAGACAGGTCCAGTGCAACTCCACCCTTAGCATTCATAGCTGGAACATACTCCAAGCAAGGTGTTTGGGTGTGTGTACAGGGTATAATTGTAAGCAGGGTGTGTGTAAGCACTTTAGAGAAAATGTGCATTAATATTTACAAGGCTTTGTATGTGTGTGTGTGGGCCCTCCAGCTCACTCTCTCAAGGGTGAGATGTTACTTTAGGAATGTAACAAAAGGATACAGATATTCTCTATTTCCCCCACTAGGTTCATTGGTTGACCTAGGTGGTACAGTCTCCAGACCTGTAGAGACCACAATATTTAAAAAAGTAACAACAGGTGACCATCACAATCTTTTCAAGGGGCGGGGGACCCAAGGTGCACAGTGTGTTGAATTGTTACTAGTTCTCATTGGGCCCCAGCTTCTGCGTTTCTGTTTATTCTGTGTCTACTATGGTTCTTTTTAGCAGCTAAAGTGCATTTCTGGCAAATCATTCAGATGAGGTGACTAGTTAAATAGGAACTATTTGATCTACAACACACTGAGGCCATATGAAAACCAACAGTTTGCCCTGAGGCACTGGGGTCCCTCCTCCCTCTGCTGCAAACATCACTTTATACTTATGACTTATTACAGGGATAATGCATGGCTGTTATTGCTAACCAGCTCCATTCAAGTCTAAGAGCCTCCGAGGTCGGCTCCCTTTGAGCTGGTCATGACATGGTCGACAAGAAAGCTCAACCATCCCAGGGACATATCTGAAATGGCACCCAATTGCCTATATAGTACCCTAAGTTAAAAATAAGTGCCCTATATTGGGAATGGGATGTTATTTCGGATGGAGCCACAAATCGAACACCATGTTGTCTTTATGTGGTTATCTTCTTCATCACATTATTTAAGACAAGTTCCCCCAGACATTTAAGCTCCATCAGGCTTTCCACAATCACTATTGTGGTTGACCTCTACACTACGAAATGCAGCTTGAACTTAAAGAAGTATGGGCCAAATCCTAACCTGAGATACACCTGGGTTAACTCAAACCTTTGAATATTGTGCATTAATGTCAATGGGAGACGAGTTATCCGGGCATATCAAGTTAGGATTCTGCCCTAAATGATTGCTTATATCTTTACAGGGTTAGTAAATCTACCAGGGCACACAATGGGGGTTAAAACCCTCAGGTGGCTTTTGGGAGAGGCAGGAATTCTAGGAAATTGTGTTTACTCAGTAAGAGTAGCTTAATGAAGCTCTAGTTCTAATGAAGCTTTTGCCTTCATTAGAACTGAGAATATGCATTGAATGCATTCTAATATTAAAGACTCCTTAGGTGAGTCACAGACACTTCTCTTCGGGACTAAATGTGAGAACGCACACACATCGTGTTTGTTGGCTGGAATTACTAACAGAACGATACATTCAACAAATGACCCAAAGTGAGAAGTGTTCAAGCTAGGAACGAATAAAAACTATTGAATGGATGGAATGACTTATATTCCTCTGTAGCAGAAATCTAATGATGTTTTATAATTTAATTTCACTGAAAATATTAATTTGTTATCTAGTAAAAAAAAAAAAAGACGCTACACACCCAGGAAGTGGACATCAGGATGGGTGGATCAGAATGGAGATGATTGGTTGGTGAAGAGGCCAATCCCTGCACACCCCCAGACATACGCGACACCTGACTCCTAACTGGCATTGGGTGTGCTGCCCTGAGATCTAATGGAATGGAACGGATCACGAACACCACAGGGCCCTAAAGATGGATAAACTGAAGTTGACAACAGAGATCTGCGTTATGCCGCTTAGTGGACACAAGACTGCGAAGCAACGCAGATAGAACTAAGATGTCTAGAACAGAAGGTATATATTAAAAAGTGAGTAGGGCTCTGATTTTCTCCTGACCATGTGACCTGACAACTCATGTCACATGACCAAGAAAAAGTGAGGGCTGATAATAGTGAAATATCTTCTATAGATTCTATTTATATCTGCTGTGCTATGTGACTTACGGAGGCGTGCCGTGGAAGCACAGTCCAGCTCTCAATGGAATGTTGCAGATATTTGGCTAGCTCTGAGAAGAGCAAGCGATATAACGATAGTAGAAAATCCTGCCATTCTCACACAGTTTACTGAGATACTGCATTAGCTCACACTGGTATCTAAAAAGACAAAAGACTAGATTTGGCATGAAAGTAAACATAATGTTATAGTTAACCCAGATTGGAAGGTTCTGAAGACAGCGAAGGGTGTGGCTTGTTTTAAGAGAATTGTCTACATCGGAGCCTCCTGAGGGTTTTTGAACATACAAAGTCCTTTTATAGGAAGAGATGGCCTAAAAACATTGGTCTCTGATCAGACTTATATTCAGGCCGACCCACTTAACCATTAGAATGAATCCCAATCCCCAACAGGTCCTGGAACAGTTCTTATGGGCAACGTCAGGCATACACTTTAGAAGCCATTTCAAATCAGAAACACCCATTTTGTTTTTAATTTTAAAAAATCACTCCCAAAATGTTTTAGGCATCTCTCCCCTCGCATAAATAACAATTAAATGTACATTCAACAAAATAAAATAAGAACCAAGGTATTCGTGGAAGAACTTATAGCACATGGAAAGAACAGCCACATTAATATATAGTCATCTTCATCATCATGTTCATCAAAACATGGAATGAGGAAGTCAAAGAACCAGACTGATCAGACACTCCTCTGCAATCACTGTTCAGAGTCCAACGCTCTCTGTCTTTTTTTATATTCGATCATTTCTGATTAGCCATCTTGAAATCAAAAGTTAGTCCACCCGTTTGTTCTTCCTGATATCTACATCAACATGTACAGTCTTGTTGTTTCGTCTCTTTCCCATGAATCTGAAAAATAATGGGTGACGTCAACTCAGTACTAAATGGTCCATGAATGTAACAAAAACAAAGTGGCTTAAAAGTAGCTGTTCCAAGGTGTGTGTGTAATATTTTGTTCCTCTACCTACTCCTATATTCATGTCTTTGTACTCACTCTCTCTGTGTGTGTGTGTGTGTGTGTGTGTGTGTGTGTGTGTGTGTGTGTGTATGTCAATACATGTAAGGTGCAGATAGGCAGCTCTGTGATGGACTGATTGGAGAAGCTGACAAGGGGGCAGGTCAATCAAACGATCGATCGACTGATTGATGGGGGAGGAAGGGGGTCAGGGGGCGTGCTCCTAGGAGGGGCGTGGTCCTTTAAAGAGGTTCTGAACCCATGCTATGGATGCAATGGGTCTGGCCTGATGTCAGGTGTCCTCGTCAGTGTCCTCGATGAGAACTTTGGTGTCCCGGGTCTTGGTCCTGAGAGGGAGAGAGAGAGAAAGTTTAGTAGAGGGCAACACAGCCATAAGTTTTATATAAGGTGTGTATGTTATTACCGTACTGGGAAGCAAGGCGAGGCCGTCTTAGGGACATGCTGTAGCTTTGTGTGGGTGTGTATGCATGCCAATGTGTGTGTGTAGCTCTTCTATAACCGTACTGGGAAGCGAGGCGAGGCCGTCTCAGAGACATGCTGTAGGAGCGTTTCCAGTTCTTCTTGCCTAGGCGGTTCCGGACTCCATCCTCCTGGTCCATCATCTGCTCCAGCAGCGTCTGGTCATCAGCGTTCAGTGGAGCCACTGAGATGTCCCTCACAGCTCGGAACTCACCACAGTTATTCAGGTGCTCGTTCTCCAGACGGAAGAAGTTCCAGACAAAACGTCTGCAGTGGAGAGGGGGAGGAAGAGAATAGCAAGTGAAATATTGTTGAGGTGTTTCAATGTTCGTATGGGAAGAGAGAATTATGTATGAAATGTCCTTGAGGTATTTAGTGGCTAAATGTTTGCCTTTTAAAATCTTCAGGAGAAAGAGCTCTACATAGAGGTCACCACAATAGTAGTCAGCCCTGAAATGTCCATTTACAGGAAATAAGATATTGGCAAAGAAAAAGGGTGTTTGAGAGACAGAGGGTAGGGAGAAATAAAGTGAAAAGAAGAGAGAATGCAAAGAAAATATAGAACCCGAGACAGAGAGAGAACGACAGAGAGAGGAATGCTATTTGGCCCTAAACAGAGAGTACACAGTAGCAGAACACCTGACCACTGTGACTGACTCAAGATTAAGGAAAGCTTTGACAATGTACAGACTCAGTGAGCATGGCCTTTCTATTGAGAGGCCGCCGTAGGCAGACCTGGAGCTCAAGAGAAGACGGGCTTATGTGCGCACTGCCCACAAAATGAGGTGGAAACAGATGCACTTCCTAACCAAATGTTTGACCATATTATAGACAGATATTTCCCTAAGATTACACAGACCCACAAAGAACTCCAAAACAAATCCAATTTTGATAAACTCCCATATCTACTGGGTGAAATACCACACGAAAAGGGCAACGAGTGAAGAACAAACGTCATTGTAAATACAACCCATATTTATGTTTATTTACGTTCCTTTTTTTACTTTAACTATTTGCACATCATTATAACACTGTACATAGCCATAATGACATTTTAAAATGTCTGTTCATTTTTGATTGTTTATTTCACTTGCTTTGGCAATGTCAACATATATTTCCCATGCAAATAAAGCCCTTTGAATTTAATTGAGTGAGAGAGGGGGAGGTAGAGCGATGTAGAGCGAGGTAGAGAGATGTAGAGCGAGGTAGAGAGATGTAGAGAGATGTAGAGAGATGTAGTCTGTTCTCACCTGAAGACCTCCAGAGGGGCTAGGATGGTGGCCAGGATGTCTGCAGCAGAGGGTATCCCACTGACTGTGCTCAGGGAGAGGGGTATCGTCCAGGCAAAACGTAGCAACACATCCTCCAGTATGGCACAGTAGTAGTAGGCCTGAACACACATCAAATAATCACATACAAACCTTCTGAAATAATGGGCCTGAAAATATTTTTATGATGATTTACTACATTATCAGACACTTCTCTGTTCCTCTTTGAGGCATAGGCTTTCCCCAACAATACACACACACACACACACACAAAGGTTTGGGGTCACGTAGAAATGTCCTTGTTTTTGAAATACATTTTTTGTCCATTAAAATAACATAAAATTGATCAGAAATAGTGTAGACATTGTTAATGTTGTAAATGACTATTGTAGCTGGAAACGGCAGATTTTTTAGGGAATATCTACAGAGCCCATTATCAGCAACCATCACTCCTGTGTTCCAATGGCACGTCGTGTTAGCTAATCCAAGTTTATCGTTTTAAAACGCTAATTGATCAGCTTCATCAAATAGTACCCGCAAAACACCCGTCTCAACGTCAACAGCGAAGAGGCAACTCCGGGATGCTGGCCTTCTAGGCAGAGTTGCAAAGAAAAAGCCATATCTCAGACTGGCCAATAAAAAGAAAAGATTAAGCTGGGCAAAATAACACAGACACTGGACAGAGGAACTCTGCCTAGAAGGCCAGCATCCCGGAGTTGCCTCTTCGCTGTTGACTTTGAGACGGGTGTTTTGCGGGTACTATTTGATGAAGCTGCCAGTTGAGGACTTTTGAGAAACAGACGCCTCACACTAGACACTCTAATGTACTTGTCCTCCTGCTCAGTTGTGCACCGGGGCCTCCCACTCCTGTTTTTATTTCTGGTTAGAGCCATTTTGCGCTGTTCTGTGAAGGGAGTAGTACACAGCGTTGTACGGGATCTTCAGTTTCTTGGCAATTTCTCGCATGGAATAGCCTTTATTTCTCAGAACAAAAATAGACTGATGAGTTTCAGAAGAAAGTCTTTGTTTCTAGCCATTTTGGGCCTGTAATCAAACCCATAAATGCTGATGCTTCTGATACTCAACTAGTCTACAGAAGGCCAGTTTCATTGCTTCTTTAAATCAGCACAACACTTTTCAGCTGTGCTAACATAATTGCAAAAGGGTTTTCTAATGATCAATTAGCCTTTTAAAATGATAAACTTGGATTAGCTAACACAACATGCCATTGGAACACAGGAGTGATGGTTGCTGATAATAGGCCTCTGTACGCCTATGTAGATATTCCATTAAAATAAAAATCTGCCGTTTCCAGCTACAAGTCATTTACAACATTAACAATGTCTATCTACACTGTATTTCTTATCAATTTGATGTTATTAAAATGGGGGAAAAAATTGCTTTTCTTTCAAAAACAAGGACATTTCTAAGTGACCCCAAACTTTTGAACGGTAGTGTATATATATTGAACAAAAATATAAACGCAACATGTAAAGTGTTGGTCCCATGTTTCATGAGCTGAAACAAAAGATCCCAGACAGACATTTTCCAATTGCACGAAAAGCATATTTGTATCAATTTATTTGAAAAAGAATTTGGCAGAATGTCCAACCGGCCTCACAACCACAGACCACGTGTGTGGCGTCTTGTGGGCCATACAGCGGTGTGCTGATGTCAACATTGTGAACAGCGTAGCCCATGGTGCGGTGGGGTTATGATATGGGCAGGAAAAAGCTACGGACAACGAACACAATTGCATTTTATTGGTGGCAATTTGAATGCACAGAGATATTGTGACGAGATCCTGAGGCCCATTGTCGTGCCATTCATCTGCTGCCATCACATCATGTTTCAGCATGATAACGCACGGCCCCATGTCGCAGGGATCTGTACACAATTCCTGGAAGCTGAAAATGTTCCAGTTATTCCATGACCTGCATACTCACCAGACATGTCACCCATTGAGCATGTTTGGGATGCTCTGGATTGACGTGTACGACAGCGCGTTCCAGTTCACGACAATATCCAGCAACTTCGCACAGCCATTGAATAGGAGTGGGACAATATTCCACAGGCCACTGATCAACTCTATGCAAAGGAGATGTGTTGTGCTGCATGAGTCAAATGGTGGTCAAACCAGATACTGACTGGTTTTCTGATCCACACCCCTACTTTGTTTTTTTATGTATCTGTGACCAACAGATGCATATCTCTATTCCCAGTGATGTGAAATCCATAGATTAGGGCCTAATTCAATTATTTCCTGATATATGAACTGTAACCCAGTAAAATCTTTGAAATTGTTGCATGTTGCATTTATATTTTTGTTCATAGATGATTAAATCAATATTTAACATTTTGGTTGGTATAGCTTTTTCCCCCAAAGGTGCATACTAACTTTCTGGGGGTAGACGATCTCCTCTCGGAGTAAGGTGTTATCGCCTGCGTTTCGGTCAAACAGGCCCCAGTCCATCTTCAGGTCCCACACCAGGGTGTAACAGGAACTGACTATGGAACAGCCAATCAGCAGGTAGAAGAAGATCTTAGCTTCGTTGTGACTCGCAGCTAGGAGAGAGGCATACCAGTTTGACACCAAAATATTGAAAACACAAACATATTGACAAGGTCAAATTAATAAGTGTGTAAACATTGTTTCACCCTCATTAAACACCAATGGTATTCACTAAGTTGAAGGCTTATATTTAGGATAATGTTTTTCAGCTTTGTCATAAACATTTTCAAAAAAGTCTATAATCTTATTCAATTATTTGATATATTTGACATGTGATAAGGTCACACAGAGGGCCAAAGATTATTAAATACACCAGTGATAATCTGAGGTACCCAAAAGAGCCACTAGATATCTTGTGCTAGGTTATATAAAATCCTTGAAAGAAACCAAAATTCCGGTACTTTACTGGTAAACTTCTAAAGTTTCCAGTAATATACCATCCCTTTGTAACTGTACTAATGTCTGAGGAGTACACTAGTACAATACAGTATCACGACACTCACAATTCTCTTTGTGAGTGCTGTACAGGGCAGCGAAGGTGACCACGAAGAAAGTGGTCGAGTATTTCCCGGCGTTGACCAGGTGAGGGAAAGCCCGTTTGGAGTCACGGTAACGGCGCAGACACTGCACGAAGCGGAACCACGCCGGTAGACACTGGATCACGGCCCGCACACCGTACGAATAGGAGTGACACACGCCTCCACCTATCATAATACACATTGATTAGAAATGAACAGATCAAATCATGCGCACGGTATATGAGTAGGAGTGACACATGCTTCCATCTATCACAATGATTATCAGTCAACCAATAAAATCCGCCGAATATGTTCCATTGAAATTCCCCTTTGGATGAATTAGACATTTTCTTTATAGGAATGCAATTCAATATACACAAATGACTTGAGTTTAAAATGGAGTTGACTCCAACACTTCTCACCCATGCAATCAATAACATAAACGTGATAAAACATGTGTTGGAACAGGGTTAGGTGGTGGTGGTGTGTATGTTTGTTTGGACTGGATAATGTTTGTTGTGTTTGCATTATGTGTGTGTGGACTAGGCTATGTTTGTTTGGACGAAAGTCTTGAGGGTATGTTTAGTGTGGGCTAGATCAGGCTGTAGGCTTGTTTTGGCTGAGCTTTGTGTGTTTGGATAAGGCTGTGTTGAGTTGTGTTGTGTTTAGTTGTGTGTGAGAAAGAGATATATACAGACAGAGAAAGGAGAGAGGGACAAAGGAGGAGAGAAAAATAAAAGTAACCATCAGAAATAAGAAAAGCCCCGATTGAAGGTCTGAAACTCTAACAAGCTTATTTTCAATGGAGCTTGGAGTGTGTATTTGTGTCTCCGTGCTTGTATGTTGGCATGTGTATGTGTGTGTATCCATGTGTACTCATGTATCCATTGCTTACTGTCCTGCAGTAGCCCGTCCTGTTGCTTCCAGTCGAGCTCGAAGCTGTAGAAACAGATGAGGTACTCCAGGTCCATCAGAACCACCCCTAGAGAGTTGAGCTGGTCAGCCAGCCAGAAGTCTGCAAACTCTACCCTGTGGAACGGGGCTGTCACCACACGGAACTGGAGGAGAGGGAGGGAGGGATATGGGAAAAGTAGAGGGGGGGCAGAGAGGGAAATAGAGAGAAGGAAACAGAGAGAGAGAAAGAGAGGGAAACAGAGAGAGAGACAGAGGAAAATAGATAACTATATATTACTGATCAGGATACAGAATACACCACTTGGCAACGTCAAATGTCAATATTTTTCCCCCATCATGATGCCAAGTACATTCAGACATGTTCAGCAGCTTTCTGAGCGTCTCACCAGCAGTTTGAGGAGCCAGAAGCGTGACTTGTAGTAGAGGGTCTTGAAGGGGTTGATGAGGAAGAGTAAGAAGAAGCCGTAGAGGACCAGCGGGTTGGCCTGCATGGGCACCAGAATGGATTTGGAGAACAGACAGGAAAGGATGCTCACACACCACAGCACCCCCAGGAAACCAGCAATCTATGTGTAGGAGAGAAGAGAGGTTAATTGGTGTTGGAATTTGATTGCATTTTCAATCTATTACTGTGTCATTCCATTCTACTGCTTATTGCTTTGGCAACAGTTGATTGCTAATTTCATATCAATAAAGCTAGTTTAAATTTGAGACAAAGAAAGAGAGCGAGAGATAGGTGGAGAAAGAGAGAGAGATAGGGGTAGAGAGATGGGGGAGAGAGAGCGAGAGATAAGGGGAGAGAGAAAGATAATTCAAACAAATTACTTGATACTAATGTGAAAATAAAAGATTCAGTAACACGACAATAAATGTGAACACAAACAACCACATAGTTACAACTAATATCCATGGCTGTATGAATAAAACACAATCAGTATCCAACCACTGTATAGAGGCCCAAACTCCTACCTCAAAGAGGTGCTGGTGGGAGAGGTTGTTGCGTGGGTTGAGCTCGAAGATAAGCACGTGGTTAACCCCTGCCTGGCGCCAGCCGTACGTGTTGATGCCCAACAGGAAGAGGAACTCGATCAGCAGGAAGCCGCCGCGGTAGATCCTCACCAGTGGCCACACGTTGGCATTCTCTATCACAACCGCAGCTAGCGGGCAGGACGGTTAATAACACATTCATAACATATTAATTACACAAAGGCAACTTTGTCGATAACTGAGCTATCAAACCCTGAACTAGAGGACTAGGGCCTGTTTGAAATAATGAGAATTGGGATATGTGAAAAATGGACGTAGAAAATCTCACTATCAAGCCAATCTTTTCACATGGTAAAGCGTTTCACACCACCATGGTTTAAAACCTGTGTTACAGCTTCAGTAAGACAGAGGGTAGGAGGAGAATAGGGGAAAAGGCAGGGAAGACAGCTATACCTGTGATGACGACGGTGACCATGAGGACTAGGAAGACTCCACAGTACAACCCAACCCTAAAGGTGGTCCACGCCGGAGCAGGCTGTGCAGCACCCAGTGGTGGCACTCGTAGCCTCTTCATGGCTCGCTGTCTGTCTCCTCCCTCCAACTCTTGTGTTACCAGGGCCTGCGAGGAGAGAGATTGTGTCACAGCTAAAAGACAAAAACTGAAATGATTATAGTACATTGCTACGAGCCAATACTTCTCATTGATAAGAAGGGGAAACAAAATGGCTGTCCAGTACCTCAGTCTCAGAGATGAGCTGGGTGATCTTCTTGCAGGTGTAGAAGGGGGCAACCTCCACATGGGCCACGCGCCAGTCGGCCCCCCGCGACGTCTCCAGGATCTTATCATGCTTCTTCAGGATTTTACGGAAACCTGTGAAGTTCAGATTCTGGGGAGACGAGAGGAGAAACAGTTGAATGGTTATAAGTAGGGGTCTCTCAGATTCCTTTTTCGGATCCCTCAGATATATTTTTTGGACCATCAGTAGGGGTCTCCCAGATTATTTGCTTGTACAGATATGACAAAACCTGTTGCAATTGATCAGGTGACACAAAACAACAAGGTTAGGCTTAGCGGTAGGATGTCTAGGGTTGGTGTTTAGGAGCTGGTAACTAACGCTGGTAGTTCTGCAGCAGGATGAGGTAGTAACCAGGAATAGTGTATAGGGGGTGATATCTAAAGGTAGTATCCAGGGTTGGAAATTAACACCCGCCAAAGGCAGGTAGATCGTCATTGGCGGGTAAGAATGTCTATTTCACCAGTCAAATTGGAGGGTGGTCACACAACATTTAGGATTATATTTTTTTTTTATCCGAAGCCCATATGTGGAAGTTGGCCAAATTGACAAGGCTACTAAAACGTGACTTTGTCTTCGTGTTTTCTTTGGCAAGTTACATTGTTTTGTTCACATGCTAGGTTGTTTTTCAACATTAGAGTTTGCTGCAACTTTCTGCTGCTAGGAAGACATCACAGTCTTAATATTTCTTTCATCACAGACAAGCAAGTGTGAAAGTTACCATGGTTACGGCCCTTAAAGGAGGCAGCTGAACATTTGTCTCACCTAATGATTGCGCTCGATTAATAATGAATCACTCCCAAAAAACATTTATCCATGTACTTTTTGTCATTAATCTCGTAGATTTACTTGTGTGCTTCGACACTGAACAAAAATATAAACTCAACATGTAAAGTGTTGGTCCCATGTTTCATGAGATGAAATAAAAAATCCCAGATATTTTCCATATGCACAAAAAGCTTATTTCTCTCAAATTTTGTGCACAAATTTGTTTACAAGCCTGTTGGTGAGCATTTCTCCTTTGCCAAGATAATCCATCGACCTGACAAGTGTGGCACATCAAGAAGCTGGTTAAACAGCATGGTCATTACTAGGGTTGCACATTTTGGGGCATATTCATAGGTGGAAACTTTCCGTGGGAATTAACGGAAATATGGGAAATAACGGAAATATATGGGAATTAACGGAAATATGCAAATTAATATTATGTTTTTTTGCATTGGATATATTTACCATATCATATTGAGACAAACATAAACCTTTTACCTTATCATAAGTAGACATATTGCAAATAATTAAATCCTTCCAATAGAAATTTAAAAAACTATTTAGTTACGAATTGAACTTTAATTAAATGAGTTGACTCTTCACATGGGATGATTTCACTGAACAACAAAAGAAAGGGAATATTGAATGATGCCCAATGATCCATCGCATCTCCCAAAAACGTTTTCAACATACATCTGTAAAATGATAGTCTAGAAACTAAAACTTTGGTTGTCTTCCTCTCAGGCTTCCATGTCTTCTCCCTGGACCTCCTCAATGTCCACCTTTAATTTTTTATTTATTACACCTTTATTTAACCAGGTAGGCCAGTTGAGAACAAGTTGTCATTTACAACTGCAACCTGGCCAAGATAAAGCAAAGCAGTGCGCCACAAACACAGAGTTACACATGGAATAAACAAACGAACAGTCAATAACACAATAGAAAAAATATGTATACAGTGTGTGCAAATGAAATAAGGAGGTAAGGCAATAAATAGGCCAAAAGTTGCGAAGTAATTACAATTTAGCAATTTACACTGGAGTGATAGATGTGCAGATGAGGATGTGCAAGTAGAAATACTGGTGTGCAAAACAAAAACAAATATGAGGTAGGTAGTTGGTTGGATGGGCTATTTACAGATGGGCTGTGTACAGCTGCAGCAATCGGTAAGCTGCTCTGACAGCTGAGGCTTAAAGTTAGTGAGGGAGGTATCTTCAGTGATTTTTGCAATTCGTTACAGTCATTGGCAGCAGAGAACTGGAAGGAAAGGTGGCCAAAGGAGGTGTTGACTTTGGGGATGACCAGTGAAATATACCTGCTGGAGCGCGTGCTACGGGTGTTGCTATGGTGACTAGTGAGCTGACATAAGGCGGAGCTTTACCTAGCAATGACTTACAGATGACCTGGAGCCAGTGGGTTTGGCGACAAATATGTAGCGAGGACCAGCCAACGAGAGCATACAGGTCGCAGTGGTGCGTAGTATATGGGGCTTTGGTGTCAAAACGGATGGCACTGTGATAAGACTGCATCCAATTTGCTGAGTAGAGTGTTGGAGGCTGTTTTGTAAATGACATCGCCGAAGTCAAGGATCGGTAGGATAGTCTGTTTTACGAGGGTATGTTTGGCAACATGAGTGAAGGAGGCTTTGTTGCGAAATAGGAAGCCGATTCTAGATTTAACTTTGGATTGGAGATGCTTAATGCGAGTCTGGCAGGAGAGTTCACAGTCTAGCCAGACACCTAGGTATTTATAGTTGTCCACATATTCTAAGTCAGAACCATCCATAGTAGTGATGCTAGTCGGGCAGCGATCGGTTGAAGAGCATGCATTTCGATTTACTAGCATTTAAGAGCAGTTGAAGGCCACGGAAGGAGTGTTGTATGGCGTTGATGCTCGTTTGGAGGTTTGTTAACACAGTGTCCAAAGAAGAGCCAGATGTATACAGAATGGTGTCTTGAACATCAGACTCTGAGGCCTCATCTTCACTGTCACTTTCCAACCTTGTTGAGAATGGCTCATTGTCAGGCTCAAAAAGCCTCAAATTTGCCCGGATGTCCACTCATTTTTTAAACCTGGTCAGCCTGTTGCGTGATTTGGTGTGTGTGTGTGTGTGTGTGTGTGTGTGTGTGTGTGTGTGTGTGTGTGTGTTCCCAAACAAGGACCAGTTGCGCTCTGGAGGCGGCTGATGTTGGTGGGATTTGGAGGATGATGTAGGCAATAGGGGAAAGAGCCTCAGATCCAGGTGGCTGAGTCCACCAGGTGGCTGATGAGATACAGTGGGGCAAAAAAGTATTTAGTCAGCCACCAATTATGCAAGTAATTTTCATCATAGGTACACTTCAACTATGACAGACAAAATGAGAAAAAAAAAATCCAGAAAATCACATTGTAGGATTTTTAATGAATTTATTTGCAAATTATGGTGGAAAATAAGTATTTGGTCACCTACAAACAAGCAAGATTTCTGGCTCTCACAGACCTGTAACTTCTTCTTTAAGAGGCTCCTCTGTCCTCCACTCGTTACCTGTATTAATGGCACCTGTTTGAACTTGTTATCAGTATAAAAGACACCTGTCCACAACCTCAAACAGTCACACTCCAAACTCCACTATGGCCAAGACCAAAGAGCTGTCAAAGGACACCAGAAACAAAATTGTAGACCTGCACCAGGCTGGGAAGACTGAATCTGCAATAGGTAAGCAGCTTGGTTTCAAGAGATCAACTGTGGGAGCAATTATTAGGAAATGGAAGACATACAAGACCACTGATAATCTCCCTCGATCTGGGGCTCCACGCAAGATCTCACCCCGTGGGGTCAAAATGATCACAAGAACGGTGAGCAAAAATCCCAGAACCACACGGGGGGACCTAGTGAATGACCTGCAGAGAGCTGGGACCAAAGTAACAAAGCCTACCATCAGTAACACACTACGCCGCCAGGGACTCAAATCCTGCAGTGCCAGACGTGTCCCCCTGCTTAAGCCAGTACATGTCCAGGCCCGTCTGAAGTTTGCTAGAGAGCATTTGGATGATCCAGAAGAAGATTGGGAGAATGTCATATGGTCAGATGAAACCAAAATAGAACTTTTTGGTAAAAACTCAACTCGTCGTGTTTGGAGGACAAAGAATGCTGAGTTGCATCCAAAGAACACCATACCTACTGTGAAGCATGGGGGTGGAAACATCATGCTTTGGGGCTGTTTTTCTGCAAAGGGACCAGGACGACTGATCCGTGTAAAGGAAAGAATGAATGGGGCCATGTATTGTGAGATTTTGAGTGAAAACCTCCTTCCATCAGCAAGGGCATTGAAGATGAAATGTGGCTGGGTCTTTCAGCATGACAATGATCCCAAACACACCGCCCGGGCAACGAAGGAGTGGCTTCGTGAGAAGCATTTCAAGGTCCTGGAGTGGCCTAGCCAGTCTCCAGATCTCAACCCCATAGAAAATCTTTGGAGGGAGTTGAAAGTCCGTGTTGCCCAGCAACAGCCCCAAAACATCACTGCTCTAGAGGAGATCTGCATGGAGGAATGGGCCAAAATACCAGCAACAGTGTGTGAAAACCTTGTGAAGACTTACAGAAAACGTTTGACCTCTGTCATTGCTAACAAAGTATTGAGATAAATAACAAAAGTTTATCTCAATACTTTGTTATATACCCTTTGTTGGCAATGACAGAGGTCAAACGTTTTCTGTAAGTCTTCACAAGGTTTTCGCTGCCTACCACCGCTCAGTCAGACTGCTCTATCAAATCATAGACTTAATTATAACATAGGTCATTAATATGGTTGAATCCAGAAACTATAATCTCGAAAACAAAACGTTTATTCTTTCAGTGAAATACGAAACAGTTCCGTATTTTATCTAACGGGTGGCATCCATAAGTCTAAATATTCCTGTTACATTGCACAACCTTCAAAGTTATGTCATAATTAAGTAAAATTCTGGCAAATTAGTTCGCAACGAGCCAAACTGTTGCATATACCCTGACTCTGCGTGCAATAAACGCGAGAGAAGTGACACAATTTCACCTGGTTAATATTGCCTGCTAACCTGGATTTCTTTTAGCTAAATATGCAGGTTTAAAAATATATACTTCTGTGTATTGATTTTAAGAAAGGCATTGATGTTTATGGTTAGGTACAGTTGTGCAACGATTGTGCTTTTTTCGCAAATGCGCTTTTGTTAAATCATCCCCCGTTTGGCGAAGTTGGCTGTCTTTGTTAGGAAGAAATAGTCTTCACACAGTTCGCAACGAGCCAGGCGGCCCAAACTGCTGCATATACCCTGACTCTGTTGCAAGAGAAGTGACACAATTCCCTAGTTAAGAAATTCATGTTAGCAGGAAATATTAACTAAATATGCAGGTTTAAAAATATATACTTGTGTATTGATTTTAAGAAAGGCATTGATGTTTATGGTTAGGTACACGTTGGAGCAACGACAGTCCTGTTTCGCGAATGCGCACCGCATCGATTATATGCAAAGCAGGACACGCTAGATAAACTAGTAATATCATCAACCATGTGTAGTTAACTAGTAATTATGATTGATTGATTGATTGTTTTTTTATAAGATAAGTTTAATGCTAGCTAGCAACTTACCTTGGCTTCTTACTGCATTCGCGTAACAGGCAGGCTCCTCGTGGAGTGCAATGTAAAGCAGGTGGTTAGAGCGTTGGACTAGTTAACCGTAAGGTTGCAAGATTGAATCCCTGAGCTGACAAGGTAAAAATCTGTCATTCTGCCCCTGAACAAGGTAGTTAACCCACCGTTCCTAGGCCGTCATTGAAAATAAGAATGTGTTAACTGACTTGCCTAGTTAATTAGGGCCGATTTCAAGTTTTCATAACAATCGAAAATCGGTATTTTTGGACACCGATTTGGCAGAATTGTTTAAAAAAAATATATAGATATTTTTTTTAAACAATTCTGCCAAATCGGTGTCCAAAAATACAGATTTTTGATTGTTATGAAAACTTGAAATCGGCCCTAATTAACTAGGCAAGTCAGTTGCCTTGTGTATATGTGGCAGGGCAGGCACTTTGTTGATTATTGATGTTCAGTTGTAGAACTGTTTATCTGTTTTTAATATTGGATTTAAAAATATTTATTTGAACATAATTGGTTAAAAGACGGATGTCACAAAAATTAAATTAAGCAATATACCCCATTACTTCTTACTAGAAATATATTTGTTTAAAAACATTAGAAAGGATGCCCATCAATTGTGTTGTAGTAACAGCAAGAAAAAAAACTATTGCCTGGTAAAAACACCTGAGTGGCTGGTAGATTTAAACAATCTATCTGCCACAGTGGCTGGTGGACCAAAAGGTTAATTTCCCACCCTGGTAGTGTCTACTAACTTGGTAATTCTGCAGCAGGATGAGGCTGAGGTAGTATCTAGCGATAGTGTCTAGGGCACAGGAGGTTGGTGGCACCTTATTTCGGGCTCATAGTAAAGGCTGGAATGGAATAAATGGAATCGAACTCATCATTTGATACCCTTCCAGACACTCCATTCCAGTCACTATTATGAGCCTTCCTCCCCTCAGCAGCCTCCTGTGGTCTAGGGGTAGTGTCTAGGGTTTAGGGTACTAACCTGGTAGTTCTGTAGCAGGATGAGGCTGAGGTAAAACTCGGAGAAGGCCAGCTGCAAGTCCTTGATGTTGCGGTGTTTGCAGCGCTCCTGCTGGGACAGGTGGAAGACGGCCTTGCGGCGGCGACGGAGGCCTTGCATGCTGCTTTCCCGCTGAGCGTCCAGCGACGACTGCAGCTCATTTTGGAGAGTGGCGAAACGACGCTGGGCCTCGGCTAGCTTTTCTGGAGAGGGGGAGAGAAAGGGAGGAGAGGGGGAGAAAAGAGGGGGAGAGAAGAGCCAGAGAGAGGAGGAAGGGTCATGGGAAGGAGAGAGATGGAGATTGAGTAAGAGAGAGAGGCAGTCTGATTCTGTCTCTGTTGCCTAACTGTTGGTTTCTGGCAGGGAGAATCACTCCCTAAGGGTTTAAATGTTTGTCTTCTGAACAGATGGGCCTTTAGTGGCCTTGGCCAGTAGTGGACAGTGGAGGAGCGTGTAACTTTTTGCTAATCACGCAATGTGAATGTGCTGTAGTTTTTTTTGTACAATCATAGAAACGTCTAGCTAACTAGAGAGAGACACATGGTAGTTTGGTTATATGAGGTGCAGGATGACATAAATGAACAACACATTGTTGTACACAGTTGTACAGTTACCTGAGTAGAATGTGTTGATTTTGGCCAGCTCCTTCTCACACGCCTGAAAGAACTTCTCCTCAAACTTGGCATAGTATCTCTTGACTGTGTCCTCGTCTGTGACTGGAAAGAACGAGGTGTTATTAATCTGGTCTCTTACAGAAAAGCTGACGAATTTAAGGGGTTTGCAAATGTCTTTGAGAGCTTGCTATTTTTGCCACTTGTGATATCAAATTCATTTCACATCTGATGTATTTCAACACTAGCACCCCTGATTCAACCATCTAAAATCAGCAACCCCTTGTTTAGTGGGAATCCATCAAACATGTTTAAAACGACTGGATCCCTAAGACTGTGTTGAGAGAGGCTGTCTTAAAAGATATGGTTAGTTATTTGAGAGTCAGCGTTGAGCAAGGCTTCTGTACATACATGACACAGTTATTACTTAACCTCTCTTGGCTTATTCAACACATTCAGGTGGCATGACATTGTGAAGAAAATCTATAATGAACAATGTGTCCCAGCCCAGCACCAAAACACTGGATTCAACTAATCAGTCTTGTGGATTAGTTGAATTGGGTGTTTAAAAAGAGTGACGCACGTGAGACCAAACCCTGCACACATTGCAGTTCTCTAGGAACGACTAAAATAATTGAAAAAGTACATTATGTGCCTTGATACACTGCTACCTCACTCCTGTAATACCCCTCAGAGGGCCACCAGGAGGAACCGTTGCAGAGGGCAGCAGCCCGCAGGTTGGTTCCCGGTAATTCCCAATGTAACAAAAGTAGGTTAACTTACTGTAGGGCTACGGGTAGTCGAGACAGGCACCTCTGACTCAGTGTCTGACGACTATCCGTGAGTCAGAACAGCCAGACTCTGTGGTCTGGAAAAAACTGGGTGGGTGTCTGGGATAATTCAAGGAGTCACTTTCACTTACCCCTTACAAGCTCATGTTTTATCTGGTGCATTCGAGTAAGGATAAAACAAAAGCGGGCACATACTGTGGTCACCACAGGACTGGAGTTGTGGAGAATGCTGACCCATGTACGGTGCATTCGTAAAGTATTCAGACCCCTTGACTTTTTCCACATTTTGTTA
The DNA here is from genome assembly GCF_016432855.1 of Salvelinus namaycush. Lineage (NCBI taxonomy): Eukaryota > Metazoa > Chordata > Actinopteri > Salmoniformes > Salmonidae > Salvelinus > Salvelinus namaycush. The sequence goes on from NC_052331.1 coordinate 28,398,515, forward strand.
CGTTACAGCCTTATTCTAAAATTGATTAAATATTTTTTTTTACCTCATCAATCTACACACAATACCCCAAAATGACAAAGTAAAAACAGACTTTTAGACAATTTGCCAATGTATTAAAAATAAAGAAATTGAAATCACATTTACATAAGTATACACCTTTGCCAGTGATTACAGCCTCGAGTCTTCTTGGGTATGAGACTAAAAGCTTGCCACACCTATATTTGGGGAGTTTCTCCCATTCTTCTCTGCAGATCCTCTCAAGCTCTGTCAGGTTGGATGGGTAGTGTTGCTGCACAGCTATTTTCAGATCTCTCCAGAGATGTTTGATCGGGTTCAAGTTCAGGCTCTGGCTGAGCCACTCAAGGACATTCAGAGAATAGTACAGAAGCCACTCCTGCATGGTCTTGGCTGTGTGCTTAGGGTCGGTGTCCTGTTGGAAGGTGAACCTTCGCCCCAATCTGAGGTCCTGAGAGCTCTGTAGCAAGTTTTCGTCAAGGATATCTCTGTACTTTGCTCCGTTAATCTTTGCCTTGATCCTGACTAGTCTCCCAGTCCCTGCCATTAAAAAACATCACAGCATGATGCTGCCACCACCGTGCTTCACTGTAGAGATGGTGCCATGTTTCTTCCAGATGTGACGCTTGGCATTCAGACCAAAGAGTTCAATCTTGGTTTCATCAAACCAGAGAATCTTGTTTCTCATAGTCAGAGTCCTTTAGGTGTCCTTTGGAAAACTCCAAGCGGGCTGGTCATGTGCCTTTTACTGAGGAGTGGCTTCCGTCTGGCCACTCTACCATAAAGGCCTGATTGGTGGAGTGCTGCAGAGATGGGAAAACTTTCCAGGAGGACAACCATCTCCACAGAGGAACTCTGTCAGAGTGACTATCGGGTTCTTGGTCACCTCCCTGACCAAAGCCCTTCTCCCCTGATTGCTCAGTTTGGCCGAGCGCCCAGCTCTAGGAAGAGTCTTGGTGGTTCCAAACTTCTTCCATTTAAGAATGATGGAGGCTGTGTTCTTGGGGACCTTCAATGATGCAGAAATGTTTTAGTATCCTTCCCTAGATCTGTGACTCGACACAATCCTGTCTCTGAGCTCTACGGACAATTCCTTCGACCTTATTGCTTGGTTTTTATATAGACAGGTGTGTGCCTTTCCAAATCATGTCCAATCAATTGAAGTTACCACAGGTGGACTCCAATCAAGTTATAGAAACATCTCAAGGATGATCAATGGAACAGGATGCACCTGAGCTCAATTTCAAGTCTCATAGCAAAGGGTCTGAATACTTATGTAAATAAGGTCTGTTTTGAACTTTTTATACATTTGCTAAAAAGAGCCTGGATCGAACATCTCTGGAGAGACCTGAAAATAGCTGTGCAGCGATGCTCCCCATCCAACCTGACGGAGCTTGACAGGATCTGCAGAGATTAATGGGAGAAACTCCTCAAAAACATGTGCCAAGCTTGTAGCGTCATACCCAAGAAGACTTGAGGCTGTAACTACTGCCAAAGGTGCTGAAGTATACTCTGAATACTTATGTAAATGTGATATTTCAGTTGTATATTTTTTTATACATTTGCCTAAATTTCTATTTACAATTAACAATTTACAATTAATTTTTTATTTATTTATTTATTTTTGAAATTTTATCCCCTTTTCTCCCCAATTTTCGTGGTATCCAATCGCTAGTAATTACTATCTTGTCTCATCGCTACAACTCCCGTACGGGCTCGGGAGAGACGAAGGTCGAAAGCCATGCGTCCTCCGAAGCACAACCCAACCAAGCCGCACTGCTTCTTTAACACAGCGCGCCTCCAACCCGGAAGTCAGCCGCACCAATGTGTCGGAGGAAACACCGTGCACCTGGCCCCCTTGGTTAGCGCGCACTGCGCCCGGCCCGCCACAGGAGTCGCTGGAGCGCGATGAGACAAGGATATCCCTACCGGCCAAACCCTCCCTAACCCGGACGACGCTAGCCCAATTGTGCGTCGCCCCACGGACCTCCCGGTCGCGGCCGGCTGCGACAGAGCCTGGGCGCGAACCCAGAGACTCTGGTGGCGCAGTTAGCACTGCGATGCAGTGCCCTAGACCACTGCGCCACCCGGGAGGCCCCGAAAACAATTAATTTAATCAATTTTAGAATAAGGGTGTAACGTAACAAAATGTGGAAAAAGTCAAGGGGTCTGAATACTTTCCCAATGCACTGTATTAAAGGAATATTTCTTTCATTAGTCCACTGTTGATACAGTCACACATTTTTGTTGCATGTCAGCAATCAAGTTTTCAAGATATAGGACTTTCAAAAAGCAAATTGTAACTTGCCACATCATGAAAGTGTTCTTATGATAACTCCAGATGTATTCCGGTATCAGTTTCTAAACTACTGCACATAATCCCATGTAGGACCAAAGATGCTGAACTGAACTTGAAATGTGATAGGCTGGGAGGATCTGGGCATACTGGCCAGATTTGGTCCCAGTCACAGACCTGTGACTGGGACCAAATCCACATAATCTCATAATAGGCAAGAGGACAAGGATTCATCATCCTAATAGCCCTGCATCAGATGAGAAACTCTAGATTCATAACAAAAACTGCCCATCATGCTTTCTACAGAATGAGTCAATCATGAATACATTACACATGCGAGCACTCATGTATTCAGACATTTGCAGCAAAAGTTAATCACTGGTCTGCAAAGTTTTGGGACCAGAAATGCTATCTGGAGTCCCGCGGTGAGCGCGAGAGCGAGTGAGAGAAAGAGAGAGGCCATCGTTAGAGCCTGAAACCACTGGAGGAGGAAGAGAGAATGGGTAGAATGATGGATGGGTGCAGATGAATATTAATAGCCAAAAAATACCACTCAGAACGCTCCCTCTGGAACGGTACGCCTGAACAGGATGTTAAGTCTGTGTTAGTGCCGTTGGTGCCAAATATCCCTTTACTGGCCTTTCAGACTGTTTTGCACAGTGTCTTTCCTTCAGTGAAAAGGTCAGAGAAATGTAATAGGTCTGAATGTAAACATTTTCACAGACTCCATAAAGGATCTTGACAAAGTGTTTTTCCCTGACTGTTCTCTAAGCTTTGGTGAAGTCTTTAGTCCATTGGGCTTGATTGAAATCCGAAGAGAGACAAAACAAGTTCAAAGTAGGGAGAAATGATACTTCACATTGATGGATAATGCCATGATTTTATCATTTTTATTCACATAAATGTATGTGTTATGACTCCAGTTTCAATATACAGTGACACATGCTGACCAAATGTGAGTGGGGACTCTCCAAACGAGTTGTTGTGAGTCTGCAGATTAAATACAGCTCATTTTATTAAAATAGATGCTATTTTATCACAGACTGAGTGATCCTGACACAGGCTGAATCATGGACAAAATTATTACTGTTTTCCTCAAAATGTTCCTTTAGCAACTGGACAAGGGGGCAGATGATATTGTCACAATATCAATAATCTTAATATTACTGAATTGCTATAAACCCCTCAATAGGCTATAGGCTGCCCCTGCTATATCCCACTCAATAAAACACTTATCCGGTGTGATGTTGTTTATCAAGTTGAACTCCGGATTTGATCAAGGTTGTCAACTGCCCCAGGGAATGGCAACAGCACTAGTAATGGATCCCAGCTGTTAGTGTAGTACTGGTTTGACTGAGCCAACCCCTATATAAAACTGGTTTAGGTAACTCTATATAGCTGTATAGAACTGGGTCACTGGGGCCGACTGGGCCCTGAGGAGAGCTGACTAGATTAGAGAGATACCCTGTAACCAATCTATGCACAGCTGGATGACACACTGACAAATCACAGAGGGGAAACATTGGTCTATTTTTTGATGCTTCGGTTTGCAGATGTTTCCAGCAAAAGATTAGCCTCATGACAATTTCAGTATTTCAACATTTGCCTATCAGGCTAGAGTTGAAGAAAGCAATTCTGCGTCATTTCTATGCACACAATGTTTTATAAGAACATTAAAACAGTTTCGACAGAGTGGGCAGACTATGATGATGGTGCCAGTGAAGTCAGACTTGTGAGAATGGTGGTAAGGTAAGTGACATCATGGCGTCCGTGTGAAAATGAACGGGTGAAACCGACCTCACAGGTCCGCAAACATCAGCCGTTTCGGAGGACCATCATTAACTTTTCAATTACATTCAATTTGGCCTAAAACGGCCCTGTGATTATCATCAGTCTGCCATGGCAAATAACAGGTATGGACCAACCATTGAGGAAGTCGACTAAACCATTCTAACGTTTCTGCAACTACCTCCCCCTAAAAAGCAACGTTTGAAATATTTTCTATCAACTTGTGGCTTTGAGTCAGTGACTCTTATCGCGCACGCACACACTCAGAGCTACATTATGGCACAAAAACAGAGATAATCAACACACCCCCACACATCCATATTTATAAACCACAGCCATTCAATTCAGTAATTAACCACCCATGTGTAGGTCACATCCTCACTCCCGTTCTCGCTGACTCTGAGAGACACACACATAAGCACAGAGACCACACCAAATCAATAGAAAAAGTGCAAGCCACAGAGATCCTACTCAATTACTAGAGGGGCTATGTCATAAACCCTCAAAAATCACAGAATGGGGTGAAAATGGCAGGCATATTGGTATTAAATTAGAGGTCGACCAATTAAATCGGAATGGCCGATTAATTAGGGCCGATTTCAAGTTTTCATAACAATCGGTAATCGGCATTTTTGGACACTGATCATGGCCGATTACATTGCACTCCACTAGGCTGACTACCTGTTATGCGAGTGCAGAAAGGAGCCAAGGTAAGGTGCTAGCTAGCATTAAACATATCTTATAAAAAACAATCAATCTTAACATAATCACTAGTTAAACTAGTAATATCATCAACCATGTGTAGTTATCTAGCTTGTCCTGCGTTGCATATAATCGATGCGGTGCCTGTGAAATGTATCATTGAATCATAGCCTACTTCGCCAAACGGGTGATTTAACAAGCGCATTCGCGAAAAAAGCACTGTCGTTGCACCAATGTGTACCTAACCATAAAGACAGCCAACTTCGCCAAACGGGGGATGATTTAACAAAAGCACATTTGTGAAAAAAGCACAATCGTTGCACGAATGTACCTAACCATAAACATCAATGCCTTTCTTAAAATCAATACACAGAAGTATATTTTTTTTAACCTGCATATTTAGTTAAAAGAAATCCAGGTTAGCAGACAATATTAAACTTGGGAAATTGTGTCACCTCTCTTGCGTTCATAGCACGCAGAGTCAGGGTACATGCAACAGTTTGGGCAGCCTGGCTCGCTTCGAACTAATTTGCAAGAATTTACATCACTTTGAAGGTTGTGCAATGTAACAGGAATATTTAGACTTATGGATGCCACCGTTAGATAAAATACGCAACGGTTCCGTATTTCACTGAAAGAATAAATGTTTTGTTTTTGAAATTATAGTTTCTGGATTCGACCATATTAATGACCTAAGGCTCATATTTCTGTGTGTTATTATGTTATAATTAAGTCTATGATTTGATAGAGCAAACTGACTGAGCGATGGTAGGCACCAGCAGGCTCGTAAGCATTCATTCAAACAGCACTTTCGTGCATTTTGCCAGCAGCTCGTCGCAATGCTTGACTTCAAGCCTATCAACTCCCGAGATTAGGCTGGTGTAACCGATGTGAAATGGCTAGCTAGTTAGCGGGGTGAGCGCTAATAGCGTTTCAAACGTCACTCGCTCTGAGACTTGGAGTAGTTGTACCCCTTGCTCTGCATGGGTAACGCTGCTTCGAGGGTGGCTGTTGTCGATGTGTTTCTGGTTCGAGCCCAGGTAGCGGCGAGGAGAGGGATGGAAGCTATACTGTTACACTGGCAATACTAAAGTGCCTATAAGAACATCCAATAGTCAAAGGTATATTGTTACGGATACAGGTATCCTGTGTGTATTTCTTTTCTCAATCATCATTCCCCAATCAGTCACCAATCAGAAGACACACCTCCTCCTGTTTCCATTACCCAATCACATCCCCTTTCCCTTGGTTTAAAAACCCATTCAGTTGTTTTCTCCAGAGCTCGATCTCTTTGTGTTTCAATCTCTCTGTGTCTCAATCTCTTGCAATATCTCTCTTTGAGCTCTCGTTTGTTTATACACCTACAGGTCACTTTGTCCCACCTGTGAGTATTGTTTTGGTTATGGTGTTTGACTGTTTGATTGTGGGAAAGGGGGTACCAAGACAAGTTGCCCATGGGCATACACTACCCGTAGGTAAACTTTGTCTAAATACACTAGTTAGAACTGGGCGGACCACCCTCTGTATTTTTGGTTAGTTAGCTAGCTGTTGTTGAAGCAGGTAGACTAGCTTAGGGGTGTTTTTGAATGCTTATTATTTATTTCCTTGGGTCCAGCTCAGCCCCTTTTCCCGCTCCCCCATTACTGTGTGTTTACAAATAAACCATGAGTGTTTGACGGTAGATTTTAAGTTGTCTGTGGTTATTTGTTCTCGCTGTTTTTCACTGTTATAATTTGCATGAGTTACGTTACGGGTCTCGTTGCCATCCCCCCTAGACTGTAGAGCCAAAGGGATTCGTAACATATATGAAATACAAATCGTATAGAGAAATAGTCCTATAATTCCTATAATGACTACAACCTAAAACTTTTTACCTGGGAATATTGAAGACTCATGTTAAAAGGAACCACCAGCTTTCATATGTTCTCATGATCTGAGCAAGGAACTTAAATGTTAGCTTTCTTACATGGCGCATATTGCACTTTTACTTTCTTCTCCAACACTTTGTTTTTGCATTATTTAAACCAAATTGAACATGTTTCATTAATTATTTGAGGCTAAATTGATTTTATTGATGTATTATATTAAGTTAAAATAAGTGTTATTCAGTATTGTTGTAATTGTCAATATTACAAATAAATAATTACATTTTTAATTTAAAATTGGCCAATTTAAATCGGTATCTGCTTTTTTAGTCCTCCAATAATCGGTATCGGCGTTGAAAAATCATAAAATCGGTCGACCTCTAGTATTGAGTAGCTTGGATAAAAAGGTGCCCAGAGTAAACTGCCTGCTACTCAATCCTAAAAGCTAGAATATGCATATAATTAGTAGATTTGGATAGAAAACACTCTGAAGTTTCTAAAACCGTTTGAATGATGTCTGAGTATAACAGAACTCATATGGCAGGCAAAAACCTGAGAAGAAATCCAACCAGGAAGTGGGAAATCTGAGGTTTGTAGTTTTTCAAGTCATTGCCTATCAAATATAGTGTCTATGGGGTCATATTGCACTTCCTAAGGCTTCCACTAGATGTCAACAGTCTTTAGAACCTTGTTTGATGCTTCTACTGTGAAGGATGAGGGAATAAGAGCTGATTGAGTCAGGGGTCTGGCAGAGTGCCACGAGCTCAGTCTCGCGCGCTCCCGTGAGAGTTAGCTGCGTTCCATTGCATTTCTACAGACAAAGGAATTCTTTGCAAACATTATTGAAGATTTATGATAAAAACATCCTAAAGATTGATTCTATACTTTGTTTGACATGTTTCTACGAACTGTAATATGACTTTTCGTCTGAACTTTCGCCTGGACTTGCACACGCCTCCTGAGTTTGGATTTGTGTCCTAATGCGCAAACAAAAAGGAGGTATTTGGACATAAATTCTGGACGTTATCGAACAAAAATTTACTGTGGAACTGGGATTCCTGGGAGTGCATTCTGATGAAGATCAAAGGTAAGTGAATATTTATAATGCTATTTCTGACTTCTGTTGACTCCACAACATGGAGGGTATCTGTATGGCTTGTTTTTGTGTCTGAGCGCCGTACTCAGATTATTGCATGGTGTGCTTTTTCCCAAAAGTTTTTTTGAAATCTGACACAGCGGTTGCATTAAGGAGAAGTTTATCTATAATTCCATGCATAACAATTGTATCTTTTAGCAATGTTTATTATGAGTATTTCTGTAAATTGATGTGGCTCTCTGCAAAATCCCCGGATGTTTTGGAGGCAAAACATTACTGAACATAACGCGCCAATGTAAACTAAGATTTTTGGATATAAATATGAACTTTATCGAACAAAACATACATGTATTGTGTAACATGAAGTCCTATGAGTGTCATCTGATGAAGATCATCAAAGGTTAGTGATTAATTTGATCTCTATTTCTGCTTTTTCTGACTCCTCTCTTTGGCTGGAAAAATGGCTGTGTTTTTCTGTGACTAGGTACTGACCTAACATAATCGTTGTGTGCTTTCGTCGTAAAGCCTTTTTGAAATCGGACACTGTGGCTGGATTTACAATAAGTTTCTTTAAAATGGTGTGAAATACTTGTATGTTTGAGGAATTTTAATTATGAGATTTCTGTTGTTTGAATTTGGCGCCCTGCACTTTCACTGGCTGTTGTCAAGTCGATCCCATTAACGGGATCTCAGCCATAAGAAGTTAATTAACACTATAAATTTGTTAACAAGCATGATAGCTGTACTTTTATTTTATGGTTGACAGCTTTTTGGCCATTAGCCAATCGGCATTTCTTAACTGGTAAATTCCCACCTCATCAGAGTGGAAACTTGAGAGGCTCAACATAACAATCTGGTCAAAACAGACAAGTAAGGAACATTGTGAATGGCATTTTAATTTTCGCTCTGTACCAAAACCAAACCGTAACCCAAAAACCGCAATACGTACCGAACCGTAGGTTTGGTGAACCATTAAAACCCTACATTTTTTAAATTAAATGTATCTATGGTGTATTAAAGCAACTTAAACAAGGATAATTGCAGGTAGGCCTACTGAACAAAGAGCTAAGGCTATTAACAAAAAACAAACACTTGGTTGGGAGCATGTGTTTCACTGTGTGCTGACTGCGGCGTTCTCTTGGTTATATAACACTAGTTGGTTACAACGTTGTTATATTAAAACACACTGGGAGCACAACAGTGTCCGGAGATTGTTTTACTGATACACTGATGAGTTGACTTCTAACTTGGGCAACAGTCCAGGCCTAGTGTCCAATGTCCAGCCATAGCTACAGCACACACAGACCCAAAGGTAGGCTAGATATGTTTATTGCCAATCCTATCAATGATAGTGCTGGTTGAACTATGACCTCAGATGACCACAGAAATCTGTTTGTTTTTGCTCAGAAGATATTGCCTCCTGTTACGCACCCGAGGCATGGAATTTTCTACAAAGTATACTAAAACTAGATGTACTAGTGACCCTCATTGAGTTTAAAACTCTGGTACAAAACTCTGTTCAGGAGTAGTGTAAATGTTTCCTGTAGGCTGGATTGTATTGTTGTGCTGATTGAATTAATAAAATGTTGTATTGATTGCTGCTGCCATCTTGGCCAGGTCTCCCTTGCAAAAAAGACTCTCAATGGGATTTTTATGATTAAACAAAAATAAACCCAGAGGGATATTATTAAAGCCCGACTGATAAATCGGTAGACCGAAATTAAAATCGGCATTTAAAAAAAAAGGTAATGATTGCCTGAAGAGGGCGCTCTACGAGCTGCTCATTTAACATCATTCAGCCTGTAAATCACGACGTCAGAGTGAGCATGGTGGTTTGACGTTGAGTAGCTTGCCAGCGACAGCGTATTTGGATAAGTAAATCAAAAGTACACTTCATCAAGCAAGTAGCCTTGTCCTCATTACATGCTCACTTGGTTAACATTGGCTGGCTAACCAGCAATGTATTTAGCCTAGCGAGCTATCTGTGCTATTTATGTGTGAACACAGGACTGACGACATAGTCAACTCTGACTCATCCTTCACACAAAAATAACACTGTTACTGTCTGGGCTTATTGTGTTAGTGGGATATTTTAGTTGGCGCAGATCTAGAATTCAGTCCGTCTGCTTAATTCATGATGAGATAAAGATTGTTAGCTAGCTAAATTAGTAATGTGTGACTAAAACCAGTGCGGCAAGCATCTTCCTGCTTTAATGTTTCAGTCAGCGCATGCCATTTGCAGTTGAAATATATAGCAGACACGTTTTGTACTGAATAACAGTGTAATTTACATTTACATTTTCGTAATGAATGTGTGGACCCCAGGAAGAGTAGATGCTGCTTTTGCAGCAGCTAATGGGGATCCTAATAAAATAAAATACAAAAAAATTCAATAACAGCTAGAATGTGCTTGTCATAATAGACATAATGTACTGTGACAACAAGCCAAAGACAAAGAAAAGAGGAGCTAGGAATCCCATTGTGCAATGAATGGAGGAACATATAACGCCTCACACAGCAGCCAGTCGGCCAATTGCATTCACGTTGTCATACTGCCTCACGCGGTTGCTAATAATCATGCAACCCCTTCTCAAAGTCAGGATATGCGTCGAGAAACCTGCCTATTTTCCTCTAAAGTATGTAATGTCACGATTTCAAAGCTATACGATATTACAGATTGCAAGTTAAATATTTGTAATGTTGTACTTCTTGTTGCTGAAATTCATGCTAATGTTGGGTTTTTGAGCTAGTGCCCAATTGACCCCTGCACTCCTTGAAGAGCCCTCCTTGTCCCGGGAATCGCCCAGAATGCACAGCACAGTCCATTGACGACGCATGTGAAACATACACAACTGCTGTTGATACAATTCCAATGGAGTTTCCCCATCTCCTTAAAAGTATCTCTCAACAAGCTCTCATTGAAGGTTGCCAAAGTGTTTCTTTACATGACCTTTGACTGTTGTAAAGCACCGTTGTGAATCTACTCAATACTAAGTGGTGACATTATGAACTGCATGTTACATGATTTCACTGCATAGTTTGTGATCTTGTGAACAGTGCAGTTTCAGATTTAATATCAGATTAACTTTGAGACAAAGCTTAATTCATTCAGCCCTTGTTTATTAGTGTACTTGTGGTGCTTCCGCACAAACACTTCACAAGTGTTATAATGACTTTTGTATTTATAGAGGATATACAGTGCCTTCGGAAAGTATTCAGAAAGTATTCAGATCCCTAGACTTTTTCAACTTTTACGTTACAGCCTTATTCTAAAATGGCTTTTTAAAAAATCTACACGCAATATCCCATAATAACAAAGCAAAAACAGGTTTAGAATTTTTTGCAAATGTATTAAAAATAAAAAACAGAAACCTTATTTTCAAAAGTATTCAGACCCTTTGCTATGAGACTTGAAATTGAGCTCAGGTGCATCCTGTTTCCATCGATCATCCTTGAGATGTTTCTACAACTTGATTGGAGTCCACCTGTGGTAAAGTCAATTGATTTGGAAAGGCACACCTGTCAAAGGTCCCACAGTTGACAGTGCATGTCAGAGCAAAAACCAAGCCATGAGGTCGAAGGAAATGTCCGTAGAGCTCTGAGACAGGATTATGTCGAGGAACAGATCTTGGGAAGGGTACCAAAAAATGTCTGCAGCATTGAAGGTCCCCAAGAACACAGTAGTCTCCATCATTCTTAAATGGAAGAAGTTTGGAACCGCCAAGACTGAGCAATCGGGGGAGAAGGGCCTTGGTCAGGGAGGTGACCAAGAACCTGATGGTCACTCTGACAGAGCTCCTCTGTGGAAATGGGAGAACCTTTCAGAAGGACAACCATCTCTGCAGCACTCCACCAATCAGGCCTTTTTGGTAGTGGCCAGACGGAAGCCACTCCTCAGTGAAAGGCACATAACAGCCTGCTTGGAGTTTGCCAAAAGGCACCTAAAGACTCTCAGACCATGAGACACCCGATTCACAAGACTCTCTGGTCTGATGAAACCAAGATTGAACTCTTTGGTCTAAATGCCAAGCGTCACGTCTGGAGGAAACCTGGCACCATCCCTATGGTGAAGCACGGTGGTGGCAGCATCATAATGTGGGGATGTTTATCAGCGGCAGGGACTGGGAGACCAGTCAGGATCGAGGGAAAGATGAACGGAGCAAAGTACAGAGATATCCTTGATGAAAACCTTTTCCAGACCTCTCAGGACCTCAGACTGGGGTGAAGGTTCACCTTCCAACAGGACAACGACCCTAAGCACACAGACAAAACAACACAGGAGTGGCTTCGGGAAAAGTCTCAATGTCCTTGAGTGGCCCAGCCACAGCCTGGACTTGAACCCGATCGAACATCTCTGGAGACCCGAAAATAGCTGTGCAGTAACGCTCCCCATCCAACCTGAGAGCTTGAGAGGATCTGCAAAGAAGAATGGGAGAAACTCCTCAAATACAGGTGTGCCAAGCTTGTAGCATCAAGGCTGTAATCACTGTCAAAGTACTGAGCAAAGGGTCTGAATAATTATGTAAATGTGATATTTCAGTTATATATTTATTTTTTTTAAACCTGTTTTTGATTTATCATTGTAGGGTATTGTGTGTAGATTGAGGGGGAAAACTACTTAATACATCTTAAAATAAAACTAATGTAACAAAATGTGGAAAAAGTCAAGGGGTCTGAATACTTTCCGAATACACTGTATAGTTGCTTTTTGGTGGTTATCATGTAAACCAATTTAAGAACAAATGTTCTTAAATAATGTACATTTTTATATTTAGTTACAAAATCATAATTTAGAGTATCTGTTAATCCTTTGGAGCACAATTTGGGGAAAAAAGGTCTGTTTTTCATTCCACCTGTTAAAAAACATGTATCGGCAGATATATCGGTAACTTTTGCCTCCCTAAAATCAGTATCGGACTCAAATCACACACACACACACACACACACACACTTGAACCGTTTCAAATACTTTGAGCGTTTGCTTTCGCCTGCCTGGAGTGCCAGGTAGGTGGTTGAAGTATTTGAAATGTTTTAAAATTGTATTTGAACCCAGGTCTGATACAGACATACACAGGTTTAGTAAACCCATTCTCTTTTTAGAGAAGCTACCCTGTACAATCCTCCACGTCTGCTTGAGATCCTTCCAACTTTGACTAGTCTAACTTCAGGCTCATCTGAGGGTTGATACCCTAATGAGCATAGCTACACTATACAATCCTCCACCTATATGTCTATACTGCAGTTCCCACCAGTGGTTCAGAGTAGCCTCTGTTGCTAGTCAAACGTAACAAGTTAGATTAAGTCTCCAAGCACACAATGCCATGCAGAAACACCACAGGGAACTCTTAAAAGGGACACGAGGTGTTTCACTGAGAATCCCGCTGTAGAAACAGATCAGCCTTCCAATGAAACTGAAAGCTGCTATGACGTAGCCAGCGACACTAGAAAAAGGCATGAGCAATGCATTGTCATTCTCCTCGCTGTTAGACCAAAGACTGATGGCCAGAAGCTTCATTTAGAGGGAGGGGTATTTGATGAGATCAGATTATTGTGCACGTCGCTTCCTCTCCCAGGCTCAACACTCTTTTCCTCCTCTCTCTCTCTTTCTCAGGTTTTTTTTACTTTGTTCTTGCATTGATTTCTGCAGAATTTGTTTGATACTGAAAGGCCAAGGGTTAGCTAACAGTAGTGTTGGGGAGATGTAGGGGGGGGGGGGGGGGGGGGTGTCAGGCCCTAATAGTGTGCAGAATGCACGTGCACACACACATCTTATTTTACCTTCGATAGAGGGAGCCTGGTCCTGGGCAGAATACAGCATATCCTTGAAAGCCTGAAGAGCAGAGAGAGAAAAACAAGAGAAAGGGGTAAAAATAAAGTCACTAACCTAAGAAATGGGATGACATATTTATAAAATGAACTGGAGACATTGTGTTGTGTTCGACGCAACATCACTTGTGTTTCGACACGGACTCAATAATGCAGCACTACACCAAGTATTCACACACAATTAAGCCAACAGCTCAATGTGGTAGAGCAGCACATGATGTAGTGTAGTGTATGAGTCATGACGCTGCCACTGCTTAAAAGGGATATACTTCCAGTATTTGCTCTAAGCTAGCCCTAATAATAGCTAGGTCTGGGTTTAAGGTTAGGAGTTAGGTAACATGCTAGCTAAGTAGTAAGTAGTTGCAAAGTTACTAATTAGTTAAAATGCTAAAGTTCTCCATGATGTGATTCGAACACTCAACATTTGGGTTGCTGGACCTTTATACGCTAGGGATGGGAATTGCCAGGGACCTCAGGATATGATATTATCACGACATGTATTGCAATTCTCACGATTCTATATGTATTGCGAAGCGATACTGCGATTTCATAGCGATTCGATGTTCCAAACATATATTCGTCACCATGCCTGCTGCTGAGAGACAAGAGAAAAAAAGTTGTCTTGATCAGTCATGGAAATAAAAAAAGTGGTAAAAAACATGTTGGCTCACCACATAAAAGCAGATGGAGAGCAAGTTATAGAAGGAAAATTACTAGAGTTTCGGCGCAGGTACAGACAGCTAGCACAAACATAATATTGCAATATTGTCAAAAATAATATTAATATACAGTATATTGTCAAAAATAGTATCCTGATATGTAATTATTGATTTCACCCATTACTACTATACATGGCTTCTTGCATTTCTTAATAGGCAAGCTAAAAAGCCAGGCCAAATCAGTGAGTTCAGCCCCTCTAACATGGGCACCCAGATTATTGTACCACTGACTAGCTAAAACAGCCAGGGAATTTCTGCCCAGGAGCAAGCAGGCAAGCAGGCGGCCAGGCAGGCAAGCAGGCGGCCAGGCAGACATGTCATAGTAAACCCTTTCCAACCTATAAAGGGAAGCTACACTGTACAATACTCTTTCAGCATGTTGGTATACAGACAGACAGAAGGCCAGACAGGACAACCAGCCAGCCAGAGGAAGCAGCAGAAAGTTGAGGGATAAAACAGGTCATGATATTCGGGGCTGTGTGCAAATATAACAATAGAGAAGCTGTCCTTGAGAAAATGCCAAGTGTGCGCAAAGCTGCCATCAAGGCAAAGGGTGGCTACTTTCAAGAATATAAAATATATTTTGATTTGTTTAACACCTTTCTGGTTACTACATGATGACAAATTACCATGAATTCTGCTAAATGTATTAGTTTAGGAAATCTGTTCCCAAGTATTCCCACAATGTGATCGTATCTCAATGTAATCAAGGTATGAAATTATTTTTTATTTTCAAATACAACTCATTGGGATTAGTTGTGGTTAATTTGCACTGCACAAATTATAATAATTATTTTCCAGCCCCCCGACCATCCAGCCTCTGCTGAATTTAGTTGCCTACTCCTGCTATACAGTCGCTCTCTGTGCCCCAGAGTAGAGAACAAGAAGTCACTTATTATTGTGGAAAAGCCAGCGAGTCTGAGGACAATAAAAGCCCTCAGTGCCAATAGAGCTGCATGGTCAAGGTCACTCATGCTCTGATGAATGAGTGGATTCAGTAGATTTACAAACAAGAGCAACGAATGAAGAGAAATTAACAAATGATTGGGGAAAAAGTCTAGTGTCCTGAAATATAATAGGGATGCATGATATATCGGTGAAAATATCGGAATCGGACAATATTAGCCAAAAATGACAACATTGACGACGGCCCGATGTCTAGTTTAACGCCGATGTCGAAAACCGATGTCAAAGCTGAAGTGTATACCTATATAACGTAGGTAGGTTACGTAATGACGCCACGAAAAATACAGCGCTACACGTGCAACACAGAATTCCTAACTTAGCCCACAATGTCTGCTGTGTGGATCTATTTTGAAGTTTTAAAGGAAGATAACAAAAAGGCCATATGCAACGTTTGTGCAGCTATTATTTCCCAAGGGGGAGAAAGTGAAATCTTTCAATGCCACAAACCTAATTACTCATTTGAAAGTGCATCACCCCCAGACGTTGAGCGACTACTTGGAACAAAAGCAGAAAATAAACTACGCGCACACTTCCAACAACTAAACAAGTTCAAGTCGAGCAGTCATTTGAAAGAGTAAGAAAATTTCAGCGAGACAACTCAAAGGCGAAATCCATTAAAGCCAAGATAATGGAATTCATTGCCCTTGACAATCAACCATTCTCTGTTGTGGATGATGTTGGCTTTCGCCGACTGGTCAAGCACCTCGAGCCCCAGTACACACTACCAAGTAGGCGCTATTTTTCAGATGTTGCGCTACCGGAGTTACACAGTATTGTTGAAATGCACATCCACGAGCTACTTGCTATGGGCGTGCGTCACTGCTATTAGCTTCACAACTGACATTTGGACCAGCGACGTCAGCTCCATGAACATGCTGAGTCTGACAGCACAGTGGGTCGACAAGGATTTCGTATTGAGGAAAGCAATATTGCATGCTCAAGAATGTGCTGGTTCTCATACCGCTTCTGCCATTTCAATGGCATTTGAGAAAATGTTTGAAACTTGGAAAATCCCCAAGAACAAAGTACACGCTGTACTACGTGATAATGCACGTAACGTGACAAAGGCTTTGGAAGAATGCAGAGTCGCCAGTTTGCCATGCATGGCACACACGCTGCAACTGGCTGTGAACGAAGGTGTTTTGGCCCAACGCAGCATATCTGAGACAGTGGCAACAGGTAAGGAAGATAGTGGGTCATTTTAAAACACACAGCTAGCATACAGCCGCCTGCAAGTAATACAGGACCAGCTTGGAGTGAAAACAAAAAGGCTTAAGCAAGACGTTTCCACCAGATTGAACAGTACTTTTTACATGATGGAGAGCATGCTGGAACAAAAACGAGTGCTTGGCGTGTACGTAGCTGACTGAGTTACCTGCAACAATCAGTACAAACCAGTGGACTCTCATTGAAAACATGAACACACTCCTAGCTCCATTCGAACAACTGACTCGAGAAATAAGCTCTTCAACTGCGTCTGCAGCAGACGTGATACTCTCTGCGCAACAAAACTTCCGACACAGACAGTGGGGTTAAAACCTGCAAAAGTACTCTACTAGACGCTGTGAACAAGCGATTCGGTGGCATTCTCTCTGAGCCTCTTTACTGTGTCGCCACCATGCTGGATGCTAGGTACAAGGACCGCTACTTCGATGCAGACAAGAACAGGGTTTACGTGAAATGTTACACAGTTGGACAAGATGGAAACGGACACAGTGACACTGCACACTGAAGAAGAGGACCCACGACAGAAGAGGCCACAAACAGACAGGGCTGAAACATCACTGCTTGACATGTATGATGAAATCCTGGTTGAGAATGAAACGACTGAACAAATGAACAAAACAGCAAGTAAGTGAAAATAGGTTTTGATTATGTTTTACTGGTAATGGGGACATACGCAAATGCCAACAAAATAACTTTTTGGTGTGTGTGAGAGAGAGACACTTAATTAAAAAAAAAAAATCTGTTACTACATCGGCCAACATTTGCCAATGTTGATCTATGCCTAATGAACATTTGGAATGCAAGAATAATAGAGGACCCCCCCCCCTTCCCATTATTTGCAGAACCTACTATTCCCCTCCACTTGGATACTGGAGAAGTAACAAGCACCGTTTCCCCATCCTAGCTAAAGCTGTGCGCAAGTATCTTGGTGCTCCCTGTACTAGTGTGGCCAGTGAGCACCTTTTCAGTGCAGCTTCACACATTGTAGACGAAAAAAGAAACAGACTCTCTCGTGACAAAGCCGAGCTGGTCATCTTTGTGACGAAAAACCTCCACCAAATGTTAAAATTGTAAATGGGCAGTCATATTGTAACCCAGCCATCTAGAGTCACTGGAAAAATGTTTACTAAGCCCAATGACTTTTCTGTTTATTCATGGCTGGTATAGGTCAAGATTTTTATTTTATTTAAAACAAAGTAGTTTTTAGTTTTTTTATTTCCTAAATGAAAGATGTGTTGTAAATTTGCTCTCATTTTACTAGTCAAGTCAGTTGAGCACATTTTAAAAGTTGGTTGGCATACTTGTGTTGTGTGTGTATTATCTTACAGCGGGAATCCCAAATCAATCATTACCGATCAATCAGGGTTCCATACTTACTGTATCCTTATCCAACGTGTGTGTCCAACACCATAAACCCCCACTGTTCCCAACAAAGATGTAGGTAGATCCATTCTCACATGCTTGTTTGTTCTCTCATCACGTGACACCTTGGAACAACAGCTTCAACATCAGGCTACAATAACAAGCGTCCTCAGTTCTCCAGTCCAAGACATGCCCCTAGAGAGTCCAGATAAATGTTACTCCTAGGCAAAGGCCTTGGGTCAGCTTTCACTGCCTTAATCCAAGCCTTTGGGGGCTATTAGAAATACTGTTCCTAGAGTCTAGACAAGAGATTGGGGGTAAAGTCTAGCCAACCTATATATGAGGGAAAAATTACCTACACTAGAAATGTATGCCCAAAAGGCCCCTAGCATCTATCCCCTTGGAACTTGTCTATATAGAATCTCATAAATAGTGAGAGAGAGAGAACCAAAAGACAAGGGGCCAGTCTATGGTCCTCCATTTTACAGCCCTGCTACACTAGATCTATCGGAGCATGGCATTGCCATCAGTCATTTAGGGAATGCTTCCTTTGAAATCAATGAAAGCTGCTATGTTGCCCGCGTTGTGTCACATCCAATGGCAGCGTCAAAGTGCAAGAATTGCTGAGGTTCAATTCTCCATGCACATTCATTCTATCTTGTGAATAGAAAAAATTAGAAAATAGTTGATTTTGGTTGGTTTCTGGTGTAGCAGGTAGAACTTCACATTGCCATCAGTATTGTGTCAATGTGTGTAGTGCAGGCCCCCAGTGTCCGGTCTGGAACGTCAAGTGATGAGATCTGCTGGTGGGCTACTGTGTAGAAACCTAGCGGTGCCAAAATCCCATTGTCTTCCCTCGAAAGCCTATGTAAAATAGATATTTTTTTCTGTATGGCGTTTTGAGCTCCAAAATCTGTTTATCAAGATCGATCCCCACGGATGAGGCTCGCACCCTCATGCACGCTCTTTGCGCATAACTCGGGCTGGATGAAAACGACTACATCAACCATGATCCTTTGCTAGTTACGGCCACTTTCAATATGATCCTTAGCAATTTTTTGGTGCCATTCAGCCTCAAATCATCAATATGGCGCGTTTCATATTCAAATACTTCCAGCTTCATGTGCCATCGGGACATTTCTATAGGAATACGTGGATGACGTCAGCGCTACTATCTTCTGGTTTTAATGTCTATGGTGTAGCGTAGCTGGCTTGTTAGCTAAGGTCTTCTGTGAGGCGCTGGTTGCGTTCCAGCCCATCTTTACACAGTTGGACTGTGCATATCATAAGACCGCTATATCATTAATGTGGTTCTTGAGATGTTAAAACACTACTCCAGGCATCGTTAGAATTTGCACAGCGCGACGGCCTGGAACGCGACCAGTACCTTACTCTTCCCTGGAGCTGAGCCAGTAAGAGAAGACACTGACTGATATGATCGTGCCGTGACCCTGGTCCCTGCCGGAACCTGCTCTGCACAGCACAAAAACGGTCACGGGACTGTCACTGTGAGAGCTAGCTAATATAATGGGACAGTCCTCTGTTTAAATGCTCCAGTAGTTTAATTAGAAGCGTTCATTTATTTTAACCACAGAGGAGAAGGCCTGACAAAGACCCTTTTTGTGGTCAAATCTTTGCTAGTAAGTAAAACCATGGGAGAATTTAGCCCTTAGGTTAAACCGCGAGCAGGTGTGATTTTTTTTTTTTTATTCAACCCTTTTTTGCACTACTTTCAAACTAGCAGCAGTGTTTCCCTAGCCTAGCTCTGTTTTAAAATGGTGAATGTGAGGAACAGATAGTGTTTTTACAGAGCAGAAAACCGTTTGTGGCAGAGATGGTAGGAATGATAACAGCAACAGAGACAGGAATGGCATGGCATGGTGTGCTTTACAAAGATCACCAACTGTCATGCAGTACTCAGCACAGAGACTACACAGCAGGGCGCAGTGCTACTAGTGTAGCCAAAGCCTTTGTTTTCCCACACTATCCACTGTGTATGTTTGTGTGTGTGTATGGTGTTTGGTGTTTGTACTTGACAGAAAGGGCAACTTCCCATGCTTGAGCCTGTGTGAGTGTGCACGAAGTTCATCAGCGGGTTCTAAAGCTTAAGTTTCCAAAACAAAGCAGACCACTACAGGCAAGCGATTATCCATTCAGCCCCCCTCCCTCTACCGCTGTACTCCTGTTGGCCCTTCACAGGTCTGTGGTATCTTGCTAGCGGTGTTACACATCGTAGGCCGTAATACAGGCCAAACTACAACACAAGATCAAGGCAGTGTGGACGGTGGAGATATGGTGTGTGTTAGGCTACACTAGTAGCTTACGAGACAGAGTCTGGTTAGAATGAACGTTGAGTGACTTCTCTGACCACAACTGGCCACACATTCTCTGCCTCCAATCTCACTGCAGTCAACTGCAAAATAGGCTAATAAGCTAAAAGAAAACTGCCATATATAAGTATTTGAGTGTCATGTCACGCGTATAATAGGATTAAATCTGACGCACAAGCCTAGATGAAGGAGTAGGTGGCCTATAGGCTATTAACTACTGGTGAGTTAGCCACTGCACGTCTCCAATCTGAGCTCAGAAAACAGTAAGCCATAATCAGGGTCATATTCACCAGGCACCGAACTGAAAAAAACTTACTGAAACAGGAAGGGACTACCAGAATGTATCCAATAAGAAACACTTTACAAAAGCAAACTGTTTTGCCGTAATGAATATGACCCAGAAAAATCGGCTCCACAAGAGTAAAAGATACAAAAACAACAGAGGTCCCTCAGACAGGCACAGGTAATTATTCTCAACAACAACCGTATCCACAGACACACAGACATGAATAAAGGCAGACATGAACATGGTACACAAACACACATGTACATGCACCGCATGAATTCAGACAAGAATAAACAGTACAATGACAGACATAAAATGTCTGCTGCCTGCAAATGAATACAATAAGCCTCAGCCTGTTTCCCTGATGAATCTAATTGAGGCAGTACAGTGCTCTGCTCATACAGAATGTTGAGTGCAGAGTCCAGCTATCCTCTTGACCTGAGAGAGAGAGAGCAGTGAACAAATACAACACCTTTACAAGGAATTAGAATATATTCTCAGAGCGGCACGTGCATGCATATATGTGTATGGGCGCACACATTCAAACACATACATGCACACACACCAAGGCAGAATCTCACAAACAGGTTGTCATAAACAGGCTTAGGTCTATGTTCTCACAAACATTTTGAAAACCACTACATGAAGAGACTACACTTCTGAAAACCACTACATGAAGAGACTACACTTCTGAAAACCACTACATGAAGAGACTACACTTCTGAAAACCACTACACGAGTGATACTTCGTCCCAATGTGTTGTGCAACTCCAGCCAACTGGCAGGAGTCTGGAAAGACAAATGGTGTAATCATCGTGTGGAGAACTGACCCCGCAAGAGCCAGAGAGCCATCATTCACTCTCTGTTCTAGCCCTGACCATCTCTAATCAGTAGGCTAATCCAACGGAAGAAACCTCAGCAGCACTGATGTGAAATGATTCAATTATGTGTACTGCAGTCAGAGGGAGTGCTGATGTGTGTGTGTGGGGGGGGGGGGGGGGGAGGGAGGGGCGCTGCTGTTTTAGAGTGCTGATGTGGGGAGTAGAAGAGGGGCGGTGCTGTTTTAGAGTGCTGATGTGGGGGAGAGGGGCGGTGCTGTTTTAGAGTGCTGATGTGGGGGAGTAGGAAAGGGGCGGTGCTGTTTTAGAGTGCTGATGTGATGGACACAACTAGACCATATTTCACACACTTGCATGATCATAACTCACAAAGACAATGTTTATCATTGAGGAATGCAAGCTCAATAACAATTATTTTGGATCTATATGCCATAAATGTATTTGGCATGCTTACTTCATAACAAAGAAATGCTCTAAGGACCACTGGTCTGGACCCATTTTGCACACACATTTTCCAGCAGACGGTAGTACTGGAAGAGAGCAAGCAGACCCTTTCCAGAGCTTTTTAATTAAAAGTCAGTGTCCTTGAATTTGACTTTGTTGGTGTTGATACATGAGAGGATGGTTGCCAGCAAATATTTTAGAGGTAGCCATTTGCCCTGCGGTCTGAATTGGACCCAGCCCAGGGACTGTGTCAGTAAACATGACAGTGCTGGTGCAAGAAGCAGCAATGCGTAGAACTGAGGACTGCAGCAGTGATCACCTCCAAATGCAGGTGTTCATTGCAGAGCTATGTTGCTGCAATCCACACCAGTTCCATAGATTGCAGGTATATTCAATCATCTCCATCAAACAGGGGCATTGGGTTTTGTAGTTGATCCGTGCTGAAGAATGTTAGGCGATCAGTGTAATAGTGTGCACTTTATTACAGGTAACTACTGTACTGTAACGTTATAACGCTACTGAACAAGCTAGCTATTTGGTTGGAATTGTTTAATTAATTGCATTGCAAGAGTTTTCTATCTAGGTAACAAAATAAGGTAGAGAATAAGAATTATGAACCATACATCTAATGTAACGTATAGTATGGCTCGCTGAGTTACATTAGGTCAAGCAATACTTGTAAAACACGCTAAATAGCTCAAACGCTTGGCATTCAATGTCTCAAAAAACTGTTCATTCACTGTAGAACACTGTAAACCCCATTAGATGCAACCCCCCAGCAATATTAGCAGACTAACGTCGGCTAACCGCTAACATTAGGAGTTCATGCTACGTTATTTGTTATACTCGCTAGCTGACATTTCATTAGTAATGATTACTAGCTGTGTGTGTTATAAAAACGAAGCTCTATCAAGAGTATCCCTCTCTAGGCAGTTAGCTAGCTAGCGTAATTTAGAAGCGCGAGCACCCCCAAAAAAATTGGACAGCTAGCTAGCGCGAGCTAGCCATTTACCTCATACTGGATGTATTGTTTTCTCCATTCAGGGGTGATGTGCGCAGAAAGGTGCTCCGTGAATTTCATCCTTCCTCAGTGGTTCCCCTCCGGGGTTTCGACGTTGAAATACTTGCTGTCAGATGACTTTCTTTGCGATGGATGATATCATACAGCTAGCCAGCTAGCTAAAATAAAACCAGCGAGGACAGTTTGATAGAGAATCACCACTTAGCAATGTTTGTCATCCAGATTATGACTGCTGCTCGGTCGAAGATCCCCTTTTCTCCGTCTCACATTATGGTCGGAGAACGTATGACAGCCACGAAATATTACTTCAAGAAAATGCTCCTCTCCGCCTTTATCTTAACTAGCTACGTTGTCACTATAATAACATGTTGTTTCGCCTTTGATTATTACTTGGACTACATTGTTTCTGAGGTAACAGCCACTACCTAGCCTCTTGTGCTGTGAGGTCGTTGAGTCGCCATCGTTGGGCAGAAAGTGACGTGGTTGTGTCGTCACTCTTCATAGAATACACAACAGCAAGTGGATTTTAAATTCTCACCGCCCCCTTCATTTGGAAAACGGCAAGAGCATGTGCCTTACCCACAATTTCTACTCTAAACCACTGGTTTCACAAACTAAAGTCCAAACCCTTGCCAGACGGTCAGACCTATCATACATTTGCGTTGTGGACATCAGTGTCTCCTAGAGCAGTGTATATTTATCAACAGACTATGAGTCAGAGCTTGATTGGCCCCAAGAAGGTCTGGCACCAAGGAGAACAGAGCTCAGACTGTTCATTGGTTTTGCAACCAACATAAAAAGGCACAAATCGTTACGTGATGTAGTCACTAGATGGCCATGTTAAAATTAGGACCAATGTAGTGATTGAGGGGAAAGAGTAGGAATTGAACCAAAAATCCTGCACAGGGCAAATGCACTACCACCTGTGCTAATAAGGTACAGAGTAGGCTATGCTCAGTGCTTGATTTGGGCAGGAGCTGAGTAGGCCTACAGGCACCTCAGATGTTCTACTACTTCAGCTCCTGAAAAAAAAGAAGATTTAATGTGTCGCTCAGTTAAGTATAGAGTCAAGTCATCATGGAATTTTGTTAAATATATATATTTTCAAATGTAACCTTTATTTAACTTAGCAAGTCAGTTAAGAACAACCTCTGCCAAAAGAGGTTGCTCAGGCAGGTTTAACTTTAAAAAAATAGATGTGCCTCCACCTCTTTCTAAAAATGTAATTTAACTGTATACAAGAATATTAATATGTATGAATAGTGTGTAAATTGTATTTTTGTTGTCTTTTGGTGTCTTTCCAATATATAACTCTTATTTATTTATTTAATTATAATTTGTTTAATGTTTCATTTATATATACGTTATTTTATTTTTTATTCTATACAGTACCAGTCAAAAGTTTGGACACACCTACTCATTCAAAGGGTTTTCTTTATTTTTACTATTTTCTACTTTGTAGAATAATAGTGAAGACATCACAACTATGAAATAACACATATGGAATCATGTAGTATCCAAAAAAGTGTTAAACAAATCAAAATATATTCTATATTTGAGATTCTTCAAAGTAGCCACCCATTGCCTTGATGATAGCTTTGCACACGCTTGGCATTCTGTCAACCAGCTTCATGAGGTAGTCACCTGGAATGCATTTCAATTAACAGGTGTGCCTTGTTAAAAGTTCATTTGTGGAATTTCTTTCCTTCTTAATGCGTTTGAGCCAATCAGTTGTGTTGTGACAAGGTAGGGGTGGTATACAAAAGATGGTCTTTTACCAAATAGGGCTAAGTCCATATTATGGCAAGAACAGCTAAAATAAGCAAGAGAAACGACAGGCCATCATTACTTTAAGATTTGAAGCTCAGTCAATCCGAAAGATTTCAAGATTCTTCAAGTACAGTCGCAAAAACCATCAAGCACTATGATGAAACTGGCTCTCATGAGGACCGCCACAGGGAAGGAAAACCCAGAGTTACCTCTGCTGCAGAGGATAAGTTCATTAGAGTTACCAGCCTCAGAAATTGCAGCCCAAATAAATTCTTCACAGAGTTCAAGTAACAGACACATCTCATCATCAACTGTTCAGAGGAGACTGTGTGAATCAGGCCTTCATGGTAAAAATGCTGCAAAGAAACCACTACTAAAGAACACCAACTACAAGAAGAGACTTTCTTGGGCCAAGAAACACCAGCAATGGACAACTATTGGAAATCTGTCCTTTGGTCTGATGAGTCCAAATTTGAGATTTTTAGTTCCAACCACCGTGTCTTTGTGAGATGCAGAGTAGGTGAATGGATGATCTCCGCATGTGTAGTTCCCACCGTGAAGAATGGAGGAGGTGTGATGGTGTGGGGGTGCTTTGCTGGTGACACTGTCTGTGATTTATTTAGAATTCAAGGCACGCTTAACCAGCATGGCTACCACAGCATTCAGCAGCAATACACCATCCCATCTGGTTTGCGCTTAGTGGGACTATCATTTGCTTTTCAACAGGACAACGACCCAACAAACCTTCAAGCTATGTAAGGGCTATTTGACCAAGAAGGAGAGTGATGGCGTGCTGAATCAGATGACCTGGCCTCCACCCAATTGAGATGGTTTGTGATGAGTTGGACCGCAGAGTGAAAAAAAAAGCAGCCAAAAGTGCTCAGCACACGTGGGAACTGCTTCAACACTGTTGGAAAAACATTCCAGGTGAAACTGGTTGAGAGAATGCCAAGAGTGTGCAAAGCTGTCAACAAGGCAAAGGGTGACTATTTTGAAGAATCTCAAATAAAATATATATTTAGATGTGTTTAACACTTTTTTTGGTTACTACATGATTCCATATGTGTTATTTCATAGTTGTGATGTCTTCACTATTATTCTACAATGTAGAAAATAGTACAAATAAAGAAAACCCTTGAATGAGTAGGTGTGTCCAAACCTTTGACTGGTACTGTACACACATAAAAAAATGTTTTGTCCTTGTCTATAACTGTTCTGTACTTTGTCATGTGTTTGTAAGTTTTATGTGGACCCCAATAAGAGTAGCTGCTGTATGTGCAGGAGCTAATGGAGATCCTAATGAACTAAACTCCTCTTCTTTTTTCAGAAAATTAACCGAAAAATGAGTGGAGCTCCTGCACCTAAATATAAACAGTACTGGGCCGGCACCCACAATGAGTACCGGAAGCTATTTCAGTCCAAGTCACGCACTGGCTATGCATACATACAGGGAGGCTACACTATTCCCACTCTCTCAAGACACGGCCCGCACACAACCCCAATGAGAGACCAACAAAATGAGAGACCACAGGGATGATCTCAGTGCTGCCAGTAACATAGCGATTGAGGGGGAAGAGCTAGAGTAGGACCTCAACCAATAACTTTGCATATACAGGGCAAAAGAGCTCCAGACCTCCTCTTGGCAGAGGTGGTAGTGCACTCAAATGGAGGGAGGTGACACCATAAAATACATAAAATATGTACAGATTTAAAGAGCAAGTACATTAATAACTAATTTCTCTTAATTTTGGGTTTAAGGTTAGGTCACCATTATATGGGGAACTACTCTATCATGAGCATCGTACGTCAGGATACATGTGTTACTGTAAGGTGGTAACCTAATGTGAAAGGGTACTAACCATAATTTCAGTCTCTGTTCCCAGGGGACCGTAATTATTGGGGAACAATTCAATAGTATAAAATCACTCCTCAGACATGTTCAGGTCAGAGCATTTTGTACCTGAAGGTCATGTGTAGTATGTGCAGTGTTGTTGCTGTGTAAGCTTATTTCTGTGAGAGAAACTACAGTGACCAGCAACTACTGTGAAGAATTGTTTAGGGTGTGGACAAGGATTTGTTTTTATATTTTGGCTTAAAAAAAACACTCCAGGCTATACTTGAATGTCATAAACTCGATAGAAAGTATGTATAAATCAGCGGACGCTGGTGGGAGGAGCTATAGGAGGATGGGCTCATTGTAATGGCTGGAATGGAATTATTAGAATTGAGTCAAATGTGATTTCTATATCTTTTGTGTGTTTGATACTGTTCCATTTATTCCATTCCAGTTTTTACAACGAGCCCGTCCTCCTATAGCTCCTCTTACCAGCCTCCACTGGTAGAAATGATAATGGACCTATGTATTTAAGTAACAAGGACCAAGGGGGTGTGGTATATGGCCAATATACCATGGCTAAGGGCTATTCTTATTCACGACACAACGCGGAGTACCTGGATGCAGCCCTTAGCCGTGGTATATTGGCGATGTACCACAAAACCCATAGGTGCCTTATTGCTATTATAAACTGGTTACCAATGTAGAGCAGTAAAAATAAATGTTTTGTCATACGCGTGGTATACGGTCTGATATACCACAGCTTTCAGCCAATCAGCATTCAGGGCTCGAAGCACCCAGTTTATCATTTCAAATAACTGCCCTTTTTCTGTCCCGCAAATCGCTTTTGAGAAACAAATCATTCATAAAATAATCTGTGCAGCCCTCTGTTGAATTAAAAAATACCCACTGATCTGAGATCATGGGATTTTTGTTTTGCTTTAAAGGCACAGTGCAGTTAATTTTCTTGTGTTTTATATGTATTTCTACACTATGAGATAGAAATAATACTTTGAAATTGTGAAAATGATGATAATTCCCCTTTAGTGTAAGAGCTGTTTGAAAAGACCACCTGAATTTTCAGTCTGTTTTGGTGGGATAGAGTTTTGGCCTGCCTGCCTGGTGACATCGCCAGGTGGTAAATTAGTTAATAGAAAAATAAGAAAGAGAGTTCCAAACCTCTTTGCCAATAACAGCTAGTTTTCGGTTTTCCCCACTCAAACCACTCCCAGACAGTCCTAGCAAAATTCTTGCTTGAGAAATTGCTCTTTGCTAAGAAGCTATTTTTGTTTCTTTTTGACCATTTTAATTGAAACAATCACAGCAAGGTACTTAATTGTTACCCATAAATTATTTGATATTGAGATTAAAATGGCTGCATTGGACCTTTATTAACCCCTGGGTGTGGGCCAGTGTTCTGAGAAGGTTCGTTTACATCTTACACTAACACCGGGTCAGGCCTGTTTTCTGTCTTCCAGCACATACAAAATCTAAATTCAACCCCTCCATGCTACATTGTTTCATTGACTGAGTTGCAGTAATCTCCAGTCTTCACTGTTTCAGCCTGAACAACATGAATTAGACTGTAACCCTTATTTGTCAACCCATTTACATACTTCTTTGGCATGACAATGAACACAGAGAGGGCTTGGTTAAAGCACACAGACGAAACCAGCAAGCTTTTTGAGAGGCTCTTTCATCTGTCATATTTACCATTGAAATATCCAAATAACTCTTTATATAGGTGAACTGAACACAAAACAGGAACTTTAAGTTTTTCTTGTGACAACAGCGCCCTCAAGTGTGAATATCAGATAAAGGCCTAGAGCGTAATTTCACCAAACGGTGCCCATAGGTACAGGCAGCTACCCTCATGGTGGCTTGGTTATATAGTTTATTACAACAAGGTCTGGTGTTTGAATGAAAGTGAATAATGGTATGAAATAACATATCATTGAAGTATATGGCACTGGTTGTATCATGTATTGAAAGTAGATTTGAATGGGAAATGATGCATGTCTCCCTGGGCTCGGCTCTGGCTGCATGTAAAGAAGATGAATACTTCTTTAATGTCTAAATGAAGAGAAAAAGACAAGTTTCGGTGCGGGCAGCGTCATTCTCTGTAATTCTCTTAAATCATACTTTTTTGGTAAATGTTTAGATTTCCTTGTAAGGATTCAAAGTGCTGTTATCAATAGGACATCTAGTACTGACCCCCTAAGAGGTTGGTTTGCATGCTAACCCTATATGAAAGAGTGACAAGATCTCACAAAGCTACAGTGCTTTCAGAAAGTATTCACACCCCTTGACTTTTTCCACATTTTGTAGTGTTACAGTCTGAATTTAAAATGGATTGAATTGAGATGTCGTGTCACTGGCCGAAACTCAAAATCCCATAATGTCAAAGTGGAATTAGGTTTTTAGACATTTTTACAAGGTGAAATGTCTTGAGTCATTAAGAATTCAACCTGTTTGTTATGGCAAGCATAAATACGTTCAGGAATAAACATTTGCTTAACTAGTCACATAATATGGTGCATAGACTGTGTGAAATAATAGTGTTTAACATGATTTTTGAATGACTCTGCACCCCACACATACAAGTATCTGTAAAGTCCCTCAGTCAAGCATTGAATTTCAAACACATATTCCACCACAAAGACCATGGGGGTTTTCCAATGCCTTGCAAAGAAAGGCACCTATTGGTAGATGGGTAAAAATAAAATAAAAAGCAGACATTGAATATCCCTTTGAGCATGGTGAAGTTATTAATGACACTTTGGATGGTGTATCAATACACCCATTTGCCGGAGAGTAAGGAAACCGATCAGGGATTTCACCATGAGGCCAATGGTGACTTCAACGGAAACAGAACGGAAAACAGGCAAAACCCTAGAGGAAAACCTGGTCTGCTTTCCAACAGACACTGGGAGACAAATTCATCTTTCAGCAGGACAATAACCTAAAACACAAGACTAAATATACACTGGAGTTGCTTACCAAGATGACATTGAATATTCCTGACTTAAAAATGGCTTTCTAGCTATGATCAACAACTAACTTGACAGAGCTTGAAGAATTCAAAAAATTATAATATGCAAATATTTGTACAATCCAGGTGTGCATAGCTCTTAGCGACTTCAGAGAGACTCTCATCTGTTATCTCTGCCAAAGGTGATTCTAACATGCATTGACTCAGGGTGTATATCCTGTTGGCCATGAAAATGAGTGAATATGCTGCAAAAGTCAGCTCCACTCCTGTTGTGTAAAACTTGTACTGTTATATAACTGTTTAGCAATGGTAATGTGGGTGCTTATTAATCCTATTTCACAGATGTATTATACTCATGTTGAATTGAAATGTGTTTTTCTGCAGTTGGGTCATGGTTTTCCATTATCAACAACAACTCTGGAGCAATTACGGTTAAGTGCCTTGCGCAAGGGCACATTAACAGATTTTTCACCTTGACATTTCGGGATTCGAACTGCCGACCTTTTGTTTACTGGCCCAACGCTCTAACCGCTAGGCTACCTGCCTGCCTGCAATGTGTGCGTGCGTGCGTGCGTGCGTGCGTACGTGCGTGCGTGGGTGGGTGCGTGCGTCTGTGTATACAGTGCCTTCGGAAAGTATTCAGACCCCTTTACTTTTTAAAACATTTTGATAGGTTACAGTCTTATTCTAAAATGTATTAAATAGTTGTTTTCCCCTCATCAATCTACACACAATAATAACAAAACAAAAACAGGATTTAATTGTTGCTAATATATAAAAAATACAAAACTGAAATATCACATTTAAATAAGTATTCAGACCCTTTACTCAGTACTTTGTTGAAGCATCTTTGGCAGCAATTACAGCCTTGAGTCTTCTTGGGCATGAAGCTACAAGCTTGGCACACTTGTAGTTGGGGAGTTTCTTCCATTCTTCTCTGTAGATCCTCTCAAGCTCTGTCAGGTTGGATGGGGAACTCTGCTGCACAGCTATTTTCGGGTCTCTCCAGAGATATTCAATCGAGTTCAAGTCCGGGATCTGGCTGGGCCACTCAAAAACATTCAGAGACATGTCCCGAAGCCACTCCTGTGTTGTCTTGGCTGTGTGGTTAAGGTCATTGTCCTGTTGTAAGGTGAACCTTCGCCCCAATCTGAGGTCCTGAGCGCTCTGGAGCAGGTTTTCATCAAGGATCTCTCTGTACTTTGCTCTGTTCATCTTTGCCTCGATTCTGACTAATCTCTCAGTCCCTGCCGCTGAAAAACATCCCCACAGCATGGTGCTGCCACCCCCATGCTTCACTGTAGGGATGGTGTCAGGTTTCCTCCAGATGTGATGCTTGGCATTTAGGCCAAAGAGTTCAGTCTTGGTTTCATCAGACCAGAGACTCTTGTTTCTCTTACTGAGGAGTGGCTTCAGTCTAGCCACTCTACCATAAAGGCCCGATTGATGGAGTACTGCAGAGATGGTTGTCCTTCTGGATGGTTCTCCCATCTCCACAGACGAACTCTAGAGCTCTGTCAAAGTGACCATCAGGTTCTTGGTCACCTCCCTGACGAAGGCCCTTCTCCCCCGATTGTTCAGTTTGGCGGGCAGCTCTAGGAAGAGTCTTGGTGGTTCCAAACTTCTTCTATTTAAGAATGATGGAGGCCACTGTGTTCTTGGGGACTTCAATGCTGCAGAAATGTTTTGGTACCCTTCCCTAGACGTGTGCCTAGACATAATCTTGTCTCTGAGCTCTACGGACAATTCTTTCGACCTCATGGTTTTGTTTTTGCTCTTACATGCACTGATGTGTGGGACCTGATATAGACAGGTGTGTGCCTTTCCAAATCATGTCCAATCAATTTAATTTACCATAGGTGGACTCCAATCAAGTTGTAGAAACATCTCAAGGATGATCAATGGAAACAGGACGCACCTAAGCTCAATTTCGAGTCTCATAGCAAAGGATCTGAATACTTATGTCAATAAGGCATCTGTTTTTAACATTTTTAATACATTTCCAAAAATGTAAATAAATCTGTTTTCCCTTTGTCATTATGGGGTATTGTGTGTAGATTAAAAAATATATATATATTTTAGAATAAGCCTGTAATGTAACAAAATGTGGAAAAAGTCAAGGGGTCTGAATACTTTCCGAATGCACTGTATATGTGTGTGAGAGAGAGAGAGAGAGAGAGAGAGAGAGAGAGAGAGAGAGAGAGAGAGATCTTAAATACCTCAACACAAAACTTTTTTTCAATAAATATTTATTAGGCATGAGGTTAACAACTGTGATTCTCAAAAAACAGTGGGCCTAACACACCATGCACAATTTAGGACCGCATTTGAGATTACGCTTGCCTTTCAATTACAAAAGAGTTGAGTTTGTTTGGTTTTGATGTAAACATCCACTCAGAGTCGCTCTAAGCAGCCAAAGGGAGACTTGCTAACACCATGATGACGACACTATGGCCGCTCATCGGCTGCTGGTCAAATTCAGCACCACGCGTCGTGGACAGCGCCTCTGTGCCACACCACATAACGTTGGCGTGAAATCACAAATCGTACGTCTCTCTGCAACAGCAACGAACCAGAGTGAAATCTCCATGGGCAATTATATTTATTATGATGACCCAAACGACATTAATTTGGCTACAGATGCAATGCTATAAAATACAACAACAACAAAACAACATCGCGCAAAATAATGGATTATCCGCGTCCATTTGGTGCTGTATGGGCTCGGCTCTTGGCATTCACCGCGTGCCTTAATTGAATGACTTTAAATCAAGGTCCGCCGTGAACACGAGGAGCCGGAGTCTAAATCATGGACAGAGAGAAAAAGGTGTCGTCGGTCTCGATAGGCTAGCCTATCTATAATATTCTATATAACCTATTTTCCATATAAGGTGTTGCAGTCAATTAAGGCGATCGAACGGTCAAGAATAATTCCATTGTCTATTCCTGAAACCTCCGTCTCCAATTCGAATTATGTTGAATAATGTTTTGCTCCTGAAAAATAGTTAATTCAGCCTAGACTATCCACAAGGAAAGGACAAATACGCCTACGAGATAATCCACGGCAGCCATTATAAGAGAATCAAAGTGGTCAGGCAAGGCCTTGCATTTTAGTCCTTGCTCTGATTTGGAGGTTGTACAACAATGAAAACGCCTAAAGGTGAAAAGCGGCAGCACATTTGATATCCTTGCGCGCCTGTAATGCAACATAAACAAACTGTTATTCCACCATAATATGATGATTACAATAACCCCATAAAAAGACCAAGTAAAGGCCGTTATTCCTCAATCATTAATTCAGAGATGGGAAGGGGGATACTTTAGGCCAAACAACAACCACCATAGCCTACAACACCACTAATCGGATATCATTTACATTTTACATTTAAGTCATTTAGCAGACGCTCTTATCCAGAGCGACTTACAAAATATCGAATGCAAATATTTCACAATTCTGCAACGCCCTAATACACAGAAAAACGCAAAGAAGAAAATAAATACACCAATTACCTACAGGAGTAAAAATGTAAACCATGTTTTGTTGAAGGGTAACAATGCTAGGCTGTATAAAATAATGTACAAATGCTGTCAAATACCGACCGTGCACAGGTTGTCTATTCTGGAAAGAGAAATAACATCATTTTATTCAAACGCAACCCACAAAAATAAAACTGCATCGGTTTTTAACTGCATATAGGCTATTCTTGTCCATGGCGCATTCTATCCTCAGGAATGATCCCCAGTCACATAGCTCTTATCACGTCTGAGTTCGTTTTCAGAATTCAAGGAATTCTGATTCCATGGCGGAATTTAAAAAATAAATATCTGATCTAATAGGCTCCGTCCTCGTTCGGCATTCTTCTTCGGTGATTTGTTTTACTATATTATGTTGGACCAGACGATAGAATAAGGTGGCAATTTCAGCATCCTTTCAGCGCGAGAGGATTACGCGCAGGGCCGGTGACGTCACTATGCAGCCAGACGCTCCAAAATCCCTCTCGTCCTCATCCTGTGCCCTTGAGATTGTTGCGCTTGCAATTTTACCAGCCTTTTCTCAAATAGCTAATACGTCCATCTATATTTCTTTGCACAAGTCAGCAATATTTTCATATGCAGAGTGTGAACATTTGTGTCTATGCTTGGCTTGCACATAACTGCGCATGATGACACATGAAAAAACACCACGAATCAATTACGTAGGCCTAATTCTACTAGGCCTATTCTCGTCAGATACCCATCCAGCACACACTTTGGGGCCGTTTGCATTAGGCCTATCAGAAATTGTACAAACCTTTAACAGGATATATATAGGAGCCATTCAAATAAACTGTGTGCATAATTCAGTGACAGACATACAGATCTGAGTTTGCCACTAGAGAGCAGTATAACCACACAAAGCACGTTGATTCAAAGAAATCCAGCCACACTGAGAAGGAAAGTTAGATTTGTATTGATTAGGATGGACTGATTAGCTCGGTTTTTGTCATTGCCTTTGGCCAGCCATGGATGTGCTCGTGTCCACTCTAAACACATGATTTGTTTCTCTTCAGATTCTTCAATTCATGCCATAATGAACCTGTCACAATATTCTGTACATTGTGAACTTGATGTTCAACAGAATATATGGCCATATAACATAGTGAAACAGACTTGTTATGGACAGAGAGAGACATGCCCCTGATATTCTGCTTATCCTCTTCCTTGCACTTTCAGTTACTAGTTCCCTATGATGGAACCACATCATCTGTTTGGCCTAAAGCCTGCATCAAACCATGTGCCTCTTTGTGGACAGCAGGCTACACCACATCCAAGTCTAGCTGGACAGTATAGAGAGATTGAATGGGTGGCCTTCTAATTAAACTGCTGCAGCCTGGTCTCATAGACTAGATTCCTACTGTGTCATTGACTTGTTTATTGTTTACTCCATGTGTAACTCTGTGTTGTTGTCTGTTCACACTGCTATGCTTTATCTTGGCCAGGTCGCAGTTGTAAATGAGAACTTGTTCTCAACTAGCCTACCTGGTTAAATAAAGGTGAAATAAAGAAAATAAAAAATAATAAAAGATGTAACATAGTAAATGTTAAAACGGGACACTCATATAAGTATGATATATTGTTACCTTTGGTATGGTTAAATAAGACAGAAGCTTACTTAAAGCTGCAATATGTAACTTTTTAGGTGACCACATTCACATAGAAATTAGTGTTATAGAGCTGTCATTCTCATTGAAAGCAAATTTAAGAAGCGGTATACAGTGCATTCGAAAAGTATTCAGACCCGTTTACTTTTTCCACATTTTGTTGTTACGTTACAGCCTTACTCTGAAATTGATTAAAATGTTTTTTCCCCTCATCAATCTACACACAATACCCCCTAATGACAAAGCAAAAACACTTTTTAATAAAAAAATGAAATATGACATTTACATAAGTATTCAGACCCTTTACTCAGTACTTTGTTGAAGTACCTTTGGCAGCGATTACAGCCTTGAGTCTTCTGGGTTTGACCCTACAAGCTTGGCACACCTGTATTCGGGGAGTTTCTCCCATTTTTCTACGCAGAACCTTTCAAGCTCTGTCAGGTTGGATGAGGAACATCGCTGCACAGCTATTTTCAGGTCTCTCCAGAGATGTTTGATCAGGTCCGGGCTCTGGCCTGGTCAGTCAGAGATGTTTGATCAGGTCCGGGCTCTGGCCTGGTCAGTCAGAGATGTTTGATCAGGTCCGGGCTCTGGCCTGGTCAGTCAGAGATGTTTGATCAGGTCCGGGCTCTGGCCTGGTCAGTCAGAGATGTTTGATCAGGTCCGGGCTCTGGCCTGGTCAGTCAAGGACATTCAGATACTTTTTATTTTTACCCCTTTTTCTCCCCAATTGGTAGTTACAGTCTTGTACCATCGTTGCAACTCCCGTACGGAGTCGGGAGAGGTGAAGGTTGAGAGCCATGCGTCCTCTTGACACATTGCTCACTTAACCCGGAAGCCAGCCGCACCAATATGTCGGAGGAAATATCGTACAACAGGCGACTGAAATCAGCGTGCATGCGTCCGGCCCACCACAAGGAGTTGCTAGAGCCTGATGGGACAAGGACATCCCAGCCGGCCAAACCCTCCCCTAACCCGGACGACGCTGGGCCAATTGTGCACCGTCTCATGGGTCTTCCGGTTGCGGCCGGCTGCAACACAGCCTGGATCTGTAATTTTGTAATTTTGTAATTTTTATTAGGATCCCCATTAGCTAATGCCATAACGCTAGCTAATCTTCCTGGGGTCCAAAACCAATTAACAAGACATTACAAACAACCACAATCAAGACTTCACAAACATTCAACAAGTAGACAATACAGATAATTAAAATACCTGACAGGAAACACATTTAACATTCAGTTGATGCTTTCTATTTGCTGTCCAGTCATATGGTCAATCACATTAGATGTTCTTTTATTTTTGTCTTGAAGGTGGATTTACTTTTTACCTCAGAAATATGGATTGGTAAAAAGTTCCATTCAGCTTTGGCTCTATATGAAACTGTAGATTTAAGGCGATTTGTCCTTGGCTTGAGTTGTTTTAGCTGCCCTGAATTTGCCTGTCTGGTTTGGTGGTTATGCGTGTTGCTAGTATGTACTAATTGGACTGAAAAATACTGTGTTTTTTAAAAAAATATAACATTCCTAATGAAAATCAGAAGACTGGATAGTAATTTGTTTTTAACGTGAAGCCATGAGAGATTCTGATGCATTTGGATAATATTCATACAGATAGAGCAATGAAGAGCTAATCTGGCAGCCCTGTTTTGAGCCATTTGGAGCTTTTTTATATCTTTCTTTGCTGCAGATGACCATATAACTGGACAGTACTCTAAGTGTGATAGGACCAGGGATTGACCATATAACTGGACAGTACTCTAAGTGTGATAGGACCAGGGATTGAATCACCTGATTCACTGTGCTAGATGTTACATACTCTGAACATTTTCTTGTAACAGCAATTCCCTTACCCATCTTAATAACAATATTATCTATGTGTTCTGACCATGATAAAGCTGAGTCCGACATGACGCCTAGTAGTTTAGTTTTTTTCACTTGCTCTACATGTATTCTTTTCATTGACAAATTCAATTGGGGGTCATCAGCAAGCATATATCTTGAACCAAATACAATAGATTCAGTTTTAGAAAGGTTCAACACCAATTTGTTCATATCAACCCACTCAGACACCATTCTTAGTTCACTGTTCAGTAAATCTGTTAGCTCATTACATTCTGATGCTGCACTATACATTGTAGAGTCATCAGCATACATGACCACTCTTGCTTTGTTCATTACTGAAGGTAAATCATGAGTAAAAATAGAGTAGAGCAGTGGGCCTAGGCAGCTTCCTTGAGGAACACCACAATGTATATCTTTACTATTTGAAAAGCTACCATTAAAGAACACGTTTTGCCTTCTCCTGGATAGATACAGTAGCTTTCCATCCAGGATAGAGCTGCAGCCTTGAAACCATAACATTTGAGTTTACCTAGTAACAGTTCATGATCAATTACATCAAAAGCAGCACTGAAATCCAGCAACACTGCACCGACTAACTTCCTGTCATTCATACTCTTTAACCAATCATCTGTCATTTGTGCAAAGGCCGTATTCGTAGAATGCCCTTCTTTGTATGCATGCTGGAATTTTTGCGTGTAATGATTGATGCCAAGTGTGCGTATTGATGGATCCCAGGATCGGTGGTTAGTATACCAGCGATGTTGAATGCCGGAGGGGAGGAGCGAGAGTAGACGTGACAGTTCCAAACGTCTTCCATTTAAGAATGATGGAGGCCACTGTGTTCTTGGGGACCTTCAATGCTGCAGAAATGTTTTGGTACCCATCCCCAGATCTGTGCTTCGACACAATCCTGTCTCAGAGCTCTACAAATAATTCCTTCGACCTTATGGCTTGGTTTTTGCTCTGACATCCAAATCATGTCCAATCAATTTAATTTACCACAGGTGGACTCCAATCAAGTTGTAGAAACATCTCAAGGATGATCAATGGAAACAAGATGCACCTAAGCTCAATTTCGAGTCTCATAGCAAAGGGTCTGAATACTTATGTAAATAAGGTATTTCTGTTTTTTATTTTTAACAGATTTGCAAAAATGTCTAAAAACATGTTTGTCATTATAATATATTGTGTGTAGCTTGATGAAGACTTTAAAAAATGTAATACATTTTAGAATAAGGCTGTAACGTAACAAAATGTAGAAAAAGTCAAGGGGTCAGAATACTTTCTGAATGCACTTTATCTGTTCTATGTGCGCTATTTTTATTCTTCCCGTTCTTAAGTTTCATTTTTGCATCTTGTACTTTCGGTTTTGTACACCAGCTTCAAACAGCTGAAAATACAATATGTTTGGTTATTAGCAACCAGGAAATGGTGGAGCGACTTCTGCATTGTGCATTTAATCCAAAAAATAAACATGGGTGGGCGGGCAAATAACTTGAATGTCTAGAAACCCAAAGGTTGCGTGTTTGAATCTTATCACGGACAACTTTAACATTTTAGCTAATTAGCAACTTTTCAACTACTTACAAATGTTTAGATACTTTGCAACTACTTAGCATGTTAGCTAACCTTTCCCCTAAGTCTAACCCTAATCTTAACCCTTTTAGCTAACTCTTCCCCCAACCTTAACCCTAACCTTAACTCTTTAACTCTTTAACCTAACTCCTAACCCTAACCTTAATCCTAACCCCTAACCCCTAGCCAAGCTAACGTTAGCCAGCTAGCTAACTTTAGCTCTAGCCACCTAGCCATCTAGCTAACAATAACCACAAAAAAAATGGAATTCGTAACATATCATACGTTTTGCAAATTTGTAAAATATTATATAAAATATAAAATATTGAGGCCCACTTTTGGAAGCGAACCACTCGATTTCGTCCCTACGTTATATCGGCATTGAACATGTCACCGTCCCTAAGAGAGGGGGTGACCTCGACAATTTATTGTTAAAATGAGAGTCTGCCTGGATCTTTCATTTACAGACCCTTGCTCCCTTCGGTCTCAATGTAGACTTGGATCTGAAACCATTCTTGGGATTATTGTGACTTTGCTATTCATTGTAAATGTTTGTAGGCCTATGTATCCAAATTGTATCTATTATCGTATGCTATCCATTCATGTTTTTGTATGTTCTTATATCTGAGAATGAATCAATGATATCAGGCCACACCCGGGCATGACTACAGACACCTGTGTCCTTCCAAACTACATAAACTAGTGACCCACAGTGTTAGTCATTATAGCCCGATGAAGACATCTTGTCTGTTGAAACGTTGGTTATTAGGTTATTCAATTATTGCATCTGAGTTCCTAGAGTGTGCGGCTCTCCTTTTCTTTTCCAAGTGTTCTACTCCGTTAGCCAGCACCTCACCTAAACTGGTGTGCGTTTCTTTCGCCTCTACATTTATCTACTTCCCCAGAGTAAGATGAACTCGTGGATACTATTTTTATGTATCTGTGTCTAGTAAGAAGGAAGTTATAGGTAGTTTCGTGAGCCAATGCCAACTAGCTTTAGCACATTGACTCGAAGTTTATGGGTATCTACTAGCGTGCTTACAGATACCCATAGACTTCCAGTCATTGCGCTAACGCTAGTTAGCAATTGCGCTAGCATTAGTTAGCAACTTCCTTTAAACTGCACGCAGAGACATACAGTAAAAATGGTATCCACAAGTTCATCTGACTCTGGGGAAGTAGATAAAGGGTCTCATTGCAAAAATTGTCATATTAAATGTGAGTGGAAAAGAAATGCATTGCACTATGATGACCACATTGGGGCTGGGGCATCTCCAGCAGTACGATTTCAGTTTGATTTCCGAAAAGTGCTGTAGCTATCAAATGATATGTCACTTTCTATTTTCTGCCTGAAATTGAGGGACGCCCTCTCTCTCCACGGTAAGCACGGGGAGTTGGCTCAGGTCTCCTACCTGGCTTAACACCACTCCCCGTGTGCCCCCCCCCAATAAATTTTTGGGGCTGCCTCTCGGGCTTCCTTGCCAGCCATGTTCCCTCGTAACGCCGGTTCCCTTTAGCTGCTGCCTCCGCTCTCCTGGCTGCCTCCACCTGTTCCCATGGCAGGCGATCCCTTCCAGCCAGAATCTCCTCCCATGTGTAACATTCCTTGCCGTTTAGAATGTCCTCCCATGTCCATTCCTCTTCAGATTTCGCCCGCTGCTGCTGCTACCGCTGCAGCCCGTTACCACGCTGCTTGGTCCTTTTTTGGTGGGTGTTTCTGTAACGGTTGTCGTCTGGAGGAGAAGAGGACCAAGGTGCAGCGTGATTAGTGTTCATCTTAATTTAATGAATATCAAAACTGAACACTACAAATTACAAAACAACAAATGTGAAAAACCAAAACAGTACTGTCTGGTGCAGACACACAAAGACAGAAAACAAACACCCACAAACCAAAAGACAAAACAGGCAACCTAAATATGGTTCCCAATCAGAGACAATGACAAACACCTGCATCTGATTGAGAACCATATCAGGCCAGACGACAAACCCAACATCGAAACACAAAACATAGATAACCCACCCAACTCACGCCCTGACCACACTAAAACAAAGAAAATACAAAAGAACTATGGTCAGAACTTGACAATTTCACCTTTTTTTAACCAGGTAGGCCAGTTGAGAACAAGTTCTCATTTACAACCGTGACCTGGCCAAGATAAAGCAAAGCAGTGCGACAAAAAACAACAACACAGAGTTACACATGGGATAAACAAAAGTACAGTCAATAACAATACAAAAATCTATTTACAGTGTGTGCAATGGAGTAAGGAGGTAAGGCATTAAATAGACAATAGTAGCGAAGTAATTACAATTTAGCAAATTAACACTGGAGTGATAGATGTGCAGATGATGATGTGCAAGTAGAAATACTGGTGTGCAAAAGAGCAAAAAAAGGTAAATAAAAACAATATGGGGAGGAGGTAGGTAGTTGGATGGGCTATTTATAGATGGGCTGTGTACAGCTGCAGTGATCGGTGAGCTGCTTTAAGCTGATGCTTAAAGTTAGTGAGGGAGATAAAAGTCTCCAACTTCAGCGATTTTTGCAAATCGTTCCAGTCATTGGCAGCAGAGAACTGGAAGGAGAGGCGGCCAAAGGAGGTGTTGGCTTTGGGGATGACCAGTGAGATATAACTTCTGGAGCATGTGCTACGGGTGGGTGTTGTTATGGTGACCAGTGAGCTGAGATAAGGCGGCGCTTTACCTAGCAAAGACTTACAGATGACCTGGAGCCAGTGGGTCTGGCGACGAATATGTAGCGAGGGCCAGCCGACGAGAGCATACAGGTCGCAGTGGTGGGTGGTAAATGGGGCTTTGGTGACAAAACGGATGGCACTGTGATAGACTGTATCCAGTTTGCTGAGCAGAGTGTTGGAGGCTATTTTGTAAATTACATCACCGAAGTCGAGGATCGGTAGGATAGTCAGTTTTACGAGGGTATGTTTGGCAGCGTGAGTGAAGGAGGCTTTGTTGCGAAATAGGAAGCCAATTCTAGATTTCCTTTTGGATTGGAGATGCTTAATATGAGTCTGGAAGGAGAGTTTACAGTCTAGCCAGACACCTAGGTATTTGTAGTTGTCCACATATTCAAAGTCAGAACCGTCCAGAGTAGTGATGCTAGTCGGGCAGACGGGTGCGGGCAGCGATCGGTTGAAGAGCATGGATTTAGTTTTACTAGCGTTTAAGAGTAGTCGGAGGCCACAGAAGGAGTGTTGTATGGCATTGCAGCTCGTTTGGAGGTTTGTTAACACAGTGTCCAAAGAGGGGCCAGATGTATACATAATGGTGTCGTCTGTGTAGAGGTGGATCATGGAATCACCCGCAGCAAGAGCAACATCATTGATGTGTACAGAGAAAAGGGTCGGCCCGAGAATTGAACCCTGTGGTACCCCCATAGAGACTGCCAGAGGTCCGGACAACAGGCCCTCCGATTTGACACACTGAACTCTATCAGAGAAGTAGTTGGTGAACCAGGCAAGGCAGTCATTTGAGAAACCAAGGCTGTTGAGTCTGCCGCTAAGAATGTGGTGATTGACAGAGTCGAAAGCCTTGGCCAGGTCGATGAAGATGGCTGCACAGTACTGTCTTTTATCAGTTATGATATCGTTTAGTACCTTGAGCGTGGCTGATGTGCACCCGTGACCAGCTTGGAAACCAGATTGCACATCGGAGAAGGTACGGTGTGATTCGAAATGGTCAGTGATCTGTTTGTTAACTTGGCTTTCGAAGACTTTGGAAAGGCAGGGCAGGATGGATATAGGTCTGTAACAGTTTGGGTCTAGAGTGTCACCCCCTTTGAAGAGGGGGATGACCGCGGCAGCTTTCCAATCTTTAGGAATCTCGGACGATACGAAAGAGATGTTGAACAGACTAGTAATAGGGGATGCAACAATGGCGGCGGATAATTTTAGAAAGAGAGGGTCCAGATTGTCTAGCCCAGCTGATTTGTACGGGTCCAGGTTTTGCAGCTCTTTCAGAACATCTGCTATCTGGATTTGGGTGAAGGAGAAGCTGGGGAGGCTTGGGCAAGTAGCTGCGGGGGGTGCGGAGCTGTTGGCCGGGGCTGGGGTAGCCAGGAGGAAAGCACGACCAGCCGTAGAGAAATGCTTATTGAAATTCTCGACCTTGACCCCTTAACTAGGGGAATTCCATAATGTTTGAACTTTATTCACCCAACAACAAAAGGAGGAAATTACTAGCTGTACAGAATTTATTCATAGCGTTTCAAATTCTGCCCCAGAGAAACCTCAAGTTCTAGCTAAATGAGCTCACATAGACACTCTCTCAGCTTGTGCTTGTGTCTCAGACCTCAACTCA
Source organism: Salvelinus namaycush (assembly GCF_016432855.1). Classification (NCBI taxonomy): domain Eukaryota; kingdom Metazoa; phylum Chordata; class Actinopteri; order Salmoniformes; family Salmonidae; genus Salvelinus; species Salvelinus namaycush. Next base: position 28,440,770 of record NC_052331.1, read on the forward strand.
ATGACTGCATCTCTGCTCAAAGGGCACACTGTCTAGTGTTACTAAATAGCCCTCGTCTTAGGTTTACTTTAGACTGGAATGGTGGGAATGGTTAGCCTCATCTCAGATCTGTAGGCGGACCCCAATATATATATTTTTAAATAAATATGATTACTGTTATTATTTTGGGGGTTGGGGCACCCTGCGCCAGATAGCAAAATATTTAGAATTACAGGAAATTACTTTTAAAACTGCAACATTTTCTCTCAGCCTCATGGCAAAATGTGTACTGCTGACAGTGACAGGTTTGAGTCTGAACTGTGGTGAACTCAACTGTCCTATTTCATAACCTTCGCTAACAACTCCTGCATCAGCTAGAGATAAGGAAACTTTTGCTCTCTGAAAAGCAAACATGGAATTCAACAGTAAGACCTACATTTCTAAGTAAATTCTGTCGTGCTTGGAGATTCTAGGATTTGCTTGTGCAACTAATTATTGGGATTTATCAAACTATCGCATGCAACATGTACATGCTTTTATTGATAAAGCAGAGCCATACTATATTTCTGCGCTTGTGAACGAGCATTACAACCCTGCCTGAAAAATGTCATCCATTCACCTTTTATGGTAAAACAAAGCCCTCATTTGCTGGATAATTTGGAGATATTGAAGCTGGGACATGGTAGTTTCTAAAAGAAAGCGCAATGGCAAATTTGATCACATTTATGTAGAGGTGTGGGCAGAATGTTTTACTCTTTTTCAGTGACTTTAAAATAAAATGCATACCACCTTTACCTATAACGAGTGCCAAATACTGGCAGCACGTTCTGCAAGTTCGATTGCCTTTTCGAACAATTTAAAAGTAAATGCTACAGCACACTAATATGGAAAATATGAACTTGTTGTTCAATATTTTGTTTATCAATAGATTATTGTTACGAGATGTCGCCAAGCCAATAGATGGCTCTGATGTTAAGTGTATCTGAGTGTGATACAATATAAAGTCAGCAAAAAAAGAAACATCCCTTTTTCAGGACCCTGTCTTTCAAAGATAATTTGTAAAAATCCAAATAACTTCACAGATCTTCATTGTAAAGGGCTTAAACACTGTTTCCCATGCTTGTTCAATGACCCATTAACAATTAATTAACATGCACCTGTGGAACGGTCGTTAAGACACTAACAGCTTACAGACGGTAGGCAATTAAGGTCACAGTTATGAAAACTTAGGATACTAAAGAGGCCTTTCTACTGACTCTGAAAAACACAAAAAGAAAGATGCCCAGGGTCCCTGCTCATCTGCATGAACGTGCCTTAGGCATGCTGCAAGGAGGCATGAGGACTGCAGATGTGGCCAGGGAAATAAATTCCAATGTACGTACTGTGAGACGCCTAAGACAGCGCTACAGGGAGCTGATCGTCCTCGCAATGGCAGACCACGTGTAACAACACCTGCACAGGATCAGTACATCTGAACATCACACCTGCGGGACAGGTACAGGATGGCAACAACAACTCCCCGAGTTACACCAGGAACCCACAATCCCTCCATCTGTCATGCCCTGGCCATAGAGAGGCTTTAATTCTCTATTTTGGTTAGGCCAGGGTGTGACTAGGGTGGGCATTCTAGTTTCTTTATTTCTATGTTTTCTGTTTCTATGTTTTGGCCGGGTATGGTTCTCAATCAGGGACAGCTGTCTATCGTTGTCTCTGATTGGGAATCATACTTAGGCAGCCTTTTCCCACCTGTGTTTTGTGGGTAGTTGTCTGTGTTAGTGGCCTGTATAGCCCTAGTCAGCTTCACGTTTGTTTTTGTTGTTTTTGTTGGCGACATTTAAAATAAAAAGAAATGTACCCTGCACCTTGGTCCGGTCATTTCCCTGACGACGTTCGTGACACCATCAGTGTTCAGACTGTCCGCAATAGGCTGAGAGAGGCTGGACTGAGGGCTTGTAGGCCTGTTGTAAGGCAGGTCCTCACCAGACATCACCAGCAACAACGTTGTCTATGGGCACAAACCCACCGTCGCTGGACCAGACAGGACTGGCAAAAAGTGCTCTTCACTGACGAGCGTTACACCGAGACCTGTACTCTGGAGCGGGATAGATTTGGAGGTGGAGGGTCCGTCATGGTCTGGGGCAGTGTGTCACAGCATCATCGAACTGAGCTTGTTGTCATTGCAGGCAATCTCAACGCTGTGCGTTACAGGGAAGACATCCTCCTCCGTCATGTGGTACCCTTCCTGCAGGCTCATCCTGACATGACCCTCCAGCATGACAATGCCACTAGCCATACTGCTCGTTCTGTGCGTGATTTCCTACAAGTCAGGAATGTTAGTGTTCTGCCATGGCCAGCGTAGAGCCCGGATCTCAATCCCGTTGAGCACGTCTGGGACCTGTTGGATCGAAGGGTGAGGGCTAGGGCCATTCCCCCCAGAAAGGTCCGGGAACTTGCAGGTGCCTTGGTGGAAGAGTGGGGTAACATCTCACAGCAAGAACTGGCAAATCTGGTGCAGTCCATGAGGAGGAGATTCACTGCAGTACTTAATGCAGCTGGTGGCCACACCAGATACTGACTATTGCTTTTGGTTTTGTTCCCCCCCTTTGTTCAGGGACACATTATTCAATTTCTGTTAGTCACATGTCTGTGGAACTTCAGTTTATGTCTCAGTTGTTGAATCTTGTTATGTTCATATGTTCATGTTAAGTTTGCTGAAAATATACACAGTTGACAGTGAGACGACATTTCTTTTTTTGCTGAGTTTAGTACGAGCGAGCCAAGTAAGGCATTACTATGCACTGAAGGGAGCTGTATGCATGCTACTCAATGATGCTGAAGAAAATACTTTCTAATCAACATACATATTCCACTGAAGGGAAGGATCACAACGGCCATACATTCAATGGACAATGCAGACATCATCACGACAGTCACAAAGCCAACAACGTGGATCAGCAACATGGCTGTCATTGAAAAACCTGATAAACTAAGAATATACATGGACCCCAGTGCACTCAACAAAGCCTTACTGAGATCGCACTTCCAGATGCCCACAATAGAAGAGATTCTACCAGAGATATCCAACGCAAAGGTATTCTCAGTACTCAATGCCAAAGATGGATATTGGCAAGTCAAACTTGATGAAGTGAGCATCTATCTAACAACTGTCGGTAGGTATATCAAATCAAATCAAATTTATTTATTTAGCCCTTCTTACATCAGCTGATATCTCAAAGTGCTGTACAGAAACCCAGCCTAAAACCCCAAACAGCAAGCAATGCAGGTGTAGAAGCACGGTGGCTAGGAAAAACTCTGTAGAAAGGCCAAAACCTAGGAAGAAACCTAGAGAGGAACCAGGCTATGAGGGGTGGCCAGTCCTCTTCTGGCTGTGCCGGGTGGAGATTATAACAGAACATGGCCAAGATGTTCAAATGTTTATAAATGACCAACATGGTCAAATAATAATAATCACAGTAGTTGTCGAGGGTGCAACAGGTCAGCACCTCAGGAGTAAATGTCAGTTGGCTTTTCATAGCCGATCATTGAGAGTATCTCTACCGCTCCTGCTGTCTCTAGAGAGTTGAAAACAGCAGGTCTGGGACAGGTAGCATGTGAACAGCCAGTGAACAGGTCAGGGTTCCAGAGTCGCAGGCAGAACAGTTGAAACTGGAGCAGCAGCATGGCCAGGTGGACTGGGGACAGCAAGGAGTCATCATGCCAGGTAGAGGCATGGTCCTATGGCACAGGTCCTCTGAGAGAAAGAAAGAAAGAAAGAAAGAAAGAAAGAAAGAAAGAAAGAAAGAAAGAAAGAAAGAAAGAAAGAAAGAAAGAAAGAAAGAAAGAAAGAAAGAAAGAAAGAAAGAAAGAAAGAGAAAAAGAGAGAATTAGAGAGAGCATACTTAAATTCACACAGGACACCGGAAAAGACAGTAGAAATACTCCAGATATAACAGACTGACCCTAGCCCCCCGACACATAAACTACTGCAGCATAAATACTGGAGGCTGAGACAGGAGGGGTCAGGAGACACTGTGGCCCCATCTGATGATACCCCCGGACAGGGCCAAACAGGCAGGATATAACCCCACCCACTTTGCCAAAGCACAGCCCCCACACCACTAGAGGGATATCTTCAACCACCAACTTACCATTCTGAGACAAGGCTGAGTATAGCCCACAAAGATCTCCGCCACGGCACAACCCAAGGGGGGGCGCCAACCCAGACAGGAAGACCACGTCAGTGACTCAACCCACTCAAGTGACGCACCTCTCCTAGGGACGGCATGGAAGAGCACCAGTAAGCCAGTGACTCAGCCCCTGTAATAGGGTTAGAGGCAGAGAATCCCAGTGGAGAGAGGGGAACCGGCCAGGCAGAGACAACAAGGGCGGTTCTTTGCTCCAGTGCCTTTCCGTTCACCTTCACACTCCTGGGCCAGACTACACTCAATCATAGGACCTACTGAAGAGATGAGTCTACAATAAAGACTTAGGTTGAGACCAAATCTGCGTCTCTCACATGGGTAGGCAGACCATTCCATAAAAATGGAGCTCTATAGGAGAAAGCCCTGCCTCCAGCTGTTTGCTTAGAAATTCTAGGGACAATTAGGAGGCCTGTGTCTTGTGACCGTAGCGTACGTGTAGGTATGTACGGCAGGACCAAATCGGAAAGATAGGTAGGAGCAAGCCCATGTAATGCTCTGTAGGTTAGCAGTAGAACCTTGAAATCAGCCCTTGCCTTAACAGGAAGCCAGTGTAGGGAGGATAGCACTGGAATAATATGGTCACATTCTTTGGTTCTAGTCAGGATTCTAGCAGCTGTATTTAGCACTAACTGAAGTTTATTTTGTGCTTTTTCCGGGTAGCCGGAAAGTAGAGCATTGCAGTAGTCTAACCTAGAAGTGACAAAAGCATGGATACATTTTTCTGCATCATTTTTGTCCGGAAATTTCTGATTTTTGCAATGTTACGTAGATGGAAAAAAGCTGTCCTTGAAACAGTCTTGATATGTTCGTCAAAAGAGAGATCAGGGTCCAGAGTAACGCCGAGGTCCTTCACAGTTTTATTTGAGACAACTGTACAACCATCAAGATTAATTGTCAGATTCAACAGAAGATCTCTTTGTTTCTTGGGACCAGAAACAAGCATCTCTGTTTTGTCCGAGTTTAAAAGTAGAACATTTGCAGACATTCACTTCCTTATGTCTGAAACACAGGCTTCCAGCAAGGGCAATTTTGGGGCTTCACCATGTTTCATCGAAATGTACAGCTGTGTGTCATCCGCATAGCTGTGAAAGTTAACATTATGTTTTCGAATGACATCCCCAAGAGGTCAAATATATAGTGAAAACAATAGTGGTCCTAAAACGGAACCTTGAGGAACACCGAAATTTACAGTTGATTTGTCAGAGGACAAACCATCCACAGAGACAAACTGTTTTCACTATATATTTTACCTCTTGGGGATGTCATTTCCGACAGATAAGATCTAAACCAGGCCAGAACTTGTCCATGTAGACCAATTTGGGTTTCCAATCTCTCCAAAAGAATGTGGTGATCGATGGTATCAAAAGCAACACTTAGGTCTATGAGCACGAGGACAGATGCAGAGCCTCGGTCTGACGCCATTAAAAGGTCATTTACCACCTTCACAAGTGCAGTCTCAGTGCTATGATGGGGTCTAAAACCAGACTGAAGCATTTCGTAAACATTGTTTGTCTTCAGGAAGGCAGTGAGTTGCTGTGCAACAGCTTTTTCCATTTTTTTGAGAGGAATGGGAGATTCGATGTAGGCCGATCATTTTTTTAATTTTCTGGGTCAAGGTTTGGCTTTTTCAAGAGAGGCTTTATTACTGCCACTTTTAGTGAGTTTGGTACACATCCGGTGGATAGAGAGCCGTCTATTATGTTCAACATAGGAGGGCCAAGCACAGGAAGCAGCTCATTCAGTAGTTTAGTTGGAATAGGGTCCAGTATGCAGCTTGAAGGTTTAGAGGCCATGATTATTTTTATCATTGTGTCAAGAGATATAGCACTAAAACACTTGAGTGTCTCCCTTGATCCTAGGTCCTGGCAGAGTTCTGCAGACTCAGGACAACTGAGCTTTGGAGGAATACGCAGATTTAAAGAGGAGTCCGTAATTTGCTTTCTAATGATCATGATCTTTTCCTCAAAGAAGTTCATGAATTTATCACTGCTGAAGTGAAAGCCATCCTCTCTTGGGGAATGCTGCTTTTTAGTTAGCTTTGCGGCAGTATCAAAAATGAATTTTGGATTGTTCTTATTTTCCTCAATTAAGTTGGAAAAATAGGATGATCGAGCAGCAGTGAGGGCTTTTCGATACTGCACAGTACTGTCTTTCCAAGCTAGTCGGAAGACTTCCAGTTTGGTGTGGCGCCATTTCCGTTCCAATTTTCTGGAAGCTTGCTTCAGAGCTTGGGTATTATTCCATGGGACATAACTAGGTCCAGAGTTTGACTGTGGCAGTGAGTAGCTCCGGAGACATGTTGGACAAAACCCACTGAGTCGATGATGGCTCCGAAAGCCTTTTGGAGTGGGTCTGTGGACTTTTCCATGTGAATATTAAAGTCACCAAAAATTAGAATAATATCTGCTATGACGACAAGGTCCGATAGGAATTCAGGGAACTCAGTGAGGAACGCTGTATATGGCCCAGGAGGCCTGTAAACAGTAGCTATAAAAAGTGATTGAGTAGGCTGCATAGATTTCATGACTAGAAGCTCAAAAGACGAAAACGTCGTTTTTTTGTTTGTAAATTGAAATTTGCTATCGTAAATGTTAGCAACACCTCCGCCTTTTTGGGATGCGCGGGGGATATGGTCACTAGTGTAACCAGGAGGTGAGGGCTCATTTAACACAGTAAATTCATCAGGCTTAAGCCATGTTTCAGTCAGGCCAATCACATCAAGATTATGATCAGTGATTAGATCATTGACTATAGCTGCCTTGGAAGTGAGGGATCTAACATTAAGTAGCCCTATTTTGAGATGTGAGGTATCACAATCTCTTTCAATAATGGCAGGAATGGAGGAGGTCTTTATTCCAGTGAGATTGCTAAGGCGAACACCGCCATGTTTAGTTTTGCCCAACCTAGGTCGAGGCACAGACACGGTCTCAATGGGGATAGCTGAGCTGACTACACTGACTGTGCTAGTGGCAGACTCCACTAAGCTGGCAAGCCTGACAGCCGTCACTCCTCAACAGGCCAGGCGTGGTCCTGTTTGTGGGTGAGTCCCAGAAAGAGGGCCAATTATCTACAAATTCTATCTTTTGGGAGGGGCAGAAAACAGTTTTCAACCAGCGATTGAGTTGTGACACTGCTGTAGAGCTCATCACTCCCCCTAACTGGGAGGGGGCCAGAGACAATTACTTGATGCCGACACATCTTTCTAGCTGATTTACACGCTGAAGCTATGTTGCACTTGGTGACCTCTGACTGTTTCATCCTAACATCGTTGGTGCCGACGTGGATAACAATATCCCTATACTCTCTACACTCGCCAGTTTTAGCTTTAGCCAGCACCATCTTCAGATTAGCCTTAACGTCGGTAGCCCTGCCCCCTGGTAAACAGTGTATGATCGCTGGATGATTCATTCTAAGTCTAATACTGCGGGTAATGGAGTCACCAATCACTAGGGTTTTCAATTTGTCAGAGCTAATGGTGGGAGGATTCGGCGTCTCAGACCCCGTAACGGGAGGAGTAGAGACCAGAGAAGGCTCGGCCTCTGACTCCGACTCGCTGCTTAATGGGGAGAACCGGTTGAAAGTTTCTGTCGGCTGAATGAGCGACACCGGTTGAGTATTCCTACAGCATTTCCCTCCAGAAGCCATGAGAAAGTTGTCCGGCTGCGGGGACCGTGCGAGGGGATTTATACTACTATCTATACTTACTGGTGGCACAGACGCTGTTTCATCCTTTCCTACACTGAAATTACCCTTGCCTAACGATTGCGTCTGAAGCTGGGCTTGCAGCACAGCTATCCTCGCCGTAAGGCGATCGTTCTCCTGTATATTATGAGTACAGTGACTGCAATTAGAAGGCATCATGTTAAAGTTACTACTTAGCTTTCTGGTGGAGGGCCTGACGAACCATGTCCAGAGATAGCATCCGGAGTGAAAAAGTTGAATGAAAAAAAAAAGTTGAGTGAGGGAAAAACTAAAAATATATACGATAATTATAAAGTAAAAAACGTAAAGTTGTCAGGTAGCAAAGTAAGGTTAGCAACAAAACGCACAGCAGCACGTAAACAAGTCTGCAAGTTGTGACCGGAAATGACAGAGACGAAAAAACGTGATGTGATGAAGATGGCTGACAATGCCATTTGGAATCAAGCCAGCAGCTGAATACCAGCGCAGACAGTGTGTAGCACTACAGGGACTTTAAGGAGTGAGTGTGATTGCAGATGACATTCTACTCTGTGGATGTGGTGACACACATGAAGAGGCGATGGCAGATCAGGACAGAATCCTTACAGCTCTCCTGTAGACAGCAAGAGATGTCAACATGAAGCTGAACAAAAATAAACTCCGGTTAAAGCTGCCTAGTGTGACACACATGGCTCATCTTTTCACCGCAAAGGGCCTTCACCCTGACCCAGAGAAAATAACAGCCATTCAGAACATGGGTTAACACCGACCAACATCAAGTCACTACAGCGGATGTTGGGGTTAGTGAACTATCTTGAAAATTCATGCCCCGCCTATCTGATGTGTGCGAGTCGCTCAGAAGGCTGACTGACAAGGACATTGACTGGACATGGCTACCACACTATGACACAGCCGATGAGACTATCAAACAGTTAGTCACACAACACCCAGTGCTCAAATACTACGACCTGAGTGATGAAGTCACACTGCAGTGTGATGCCAGTGAGACAGGTTTGTATCCTGTTGCATTTTCCTCTAGAACATTGACTTAGACAGAACAATGACATGCACAGATTGAGAAAGAATGTCTATCCATTGTTTTTGCATGTGACAAGTTTGACCAGTATCTGCATGGCAGACAGTTCATCACAATACACAGCAACCACAAACTGCTTGAGACAATCTTCAAGAAATCCTTACTCACAGCACCCAAGCAACTGCAGAGAATGTTGTTAAGGCTACAAAGATACCAACTCCACGTGCAATACAAACAAGGCAAATAACTACATGTAGCTGACTTCCTGTCCAGAACAGCTCAATCAACCACAGAGCACAGACAAATGCAAACACCAGCCACGGTCTAGGCTATGGGCCTGGCCACAAATGAAGTGGAACAGGCGGATTACACCAGTGATGTCAACATCACGATTAAGACAATAGAGTCAATCAAAGAACACTGTTCCCAGGACCCACTGTTTCAGGTTCTGTACGCACAAATCAACAACGGCTGGCCTGGAACCAAACAGGCTGTGAGACACACTGAAACATTTATGGATGTACAAAGAGGAGCTAACCACAGAAAATGGACTGATATTTAAAGGAAACAGGGTCTTCATCCCTGACATGTTACGCACTGACTTTCTACACAAAATACCCTCTGGCCACTCAGGCATAGAAAGGTACATGATGCTGTTTTCTGGCCAAGTATCACAGAGGATGTAAAGATCTTTATCAATGTGCCACCTGCAATGCAATCCAGAAGAGACAACAAAAGGAGACACTCATCTCCCACCAAATGCCTCCTCTCCAATGGTCCAAGATCGGGATGGACTTACTCACAGTCAACAAAAGCAACTACCTCCTCATGGTCGATTATTACTCAGACTAGTGGGAGCTCGATGAGCTGATTGACACCACATCAGACACCATCATTGAATGCTGCAAAAATCAGTTCAGCAGACATGGTGTTGCCCACACACATTTATCTGAGTAAATGTTCTTTATTTTTTTTTTTTACAAAAATGTAAATGTTAATGCCATAGTTGTACATTTTCGGTCAAAATCACTAGAATAAATGTGCTTTAGCTGGCACCCTGTCCTGATAATGGCTACACTATCTAGCTACTTCCCTCTCCTTACTGCAGGACAGCAGTACTCTGTTTTAGTCGGCAAGCAGGAACGAAGGACACACGGTGCCCCGTGTTGTTGTGGTTTGTAAACTCTCCTCATTTAGTAATACAGGAAATTACCACGACACTAGCCAGCATAAACTAGCTAGCTGGGAAGGGCTCATCAAGACAACTGACTGAACCAAATCCATTCGTCTCCACGCGAATTTGTATTGGCAAATCGCAACCAACTGAAAGTTACATGCACCACCATCTACTGTGTGTGATGCAGGTCACGGCCTCCCTATTAATCTATTTATCTTATCTATCCCTGCCTACTGTTCTAGAGTGTGAATTCATTACACTTTGTGACACAAAAAATGGAAGGGAAAAGGACGGGGAAGAAAAATTGCCCTACCAACTAACCCTACAGCTATTAAAACCTCACCACTATTCCACTACTTGGCCCTATCTGATCCTACTCCAGGCCAACAGCCTGGGAGGATGGGACACAATTGTTCAACACACCTTGTAACTCTTCCACAGTAAAATCTTGTACACCCAAGTACTTCTCTGCAGCTGACACCACAAAATCTATTTTCTATGAATGCTAAGAAACCAACCTTACTGAAGCACGTTATTCCTATCACTCTCTAATGGCCTCGGTCTACTCACTCGCCCTGGACCCATCTTCCTCTAATACTCTCTTCACTGGAAACTTCAACCTGCCTTTCTCTCACCAGAGACTTCTGATCTCCAGCACTACAGTTAACACACACAACTTTTCCCCCGAAACTACACATTCCTTTTTCTCATGCTGTCCTGTACACTTCTCACGTCTAGGAATCTCCCTCCTACATACTGCTGCAATATAACCATAAGCTTGGCACCTAAAACACGGTAATGGGTTCAGGACAATAGCTCTCACGGGATAACTGACACATCCTAACTTGACTTTGTAGAGTCTTCTCTGTTTCGCCACGCTCTACCAGGTCTGCGTCGCACCAAACGGCAGGCATCACCGACACCGGGAATCTTCAATTTCAGTTGACCCTCCTCAACACTTAATGGAAGTTATAACTCATTTCAGATGCAGATTAAGAGATTCAGTGTTTAATAGTCACATGTACATGGTTGCAGGTGTGATTACAGGGAACAGTGAAAATCTCCAATGTCCTCCATGTTGAATTCCCTTCATGTTCCCACCAGCTCCGACAGGGGTAGCTAGCTGGCTAGCCCTACCTTCATCAGATTCAAACTCATCATCGGATTTCTTTACTCTCCTTATCCTCTTCTTGTTTTTCTGTGAGGTTACTCTCCTCATCAACCTCAGGCCTGGAAATATACTGTATATCTATTAGTATCCATATCGCTTTTACTGTGAGACTCCATCCTCCCCGCCACTAGCACAAACCCCACGCGCCAGCCAAGTGTAGGGCTTCCGCCTTTCCTCCACACGACTCTCTATGCATGGTCTGAGATTTGTGTGGAGATACACACACTTACCTGTCAAGTTCAAAATGGATCAATACCAACCTTTATGCGAAAACTGGCACACGCTAGGTTTGGAGTCTTTTTTGTGAGCACCCACCTTTGAGTCCCATTGCTGTACAATCTAATCACCAGTTAGTTTATACGAGATTAAATCCTGGGCACATCAGTCTAAGCGTACATGTTTACTTCTGAAGCATCATTATCATCAAGGATGTACTTTTGAATACAGGTTATAAATAACCAGATCAAATTCCAAAGAAATAAGGCTAGATATATATTTTTTTATTTGACCTTTATTTAACTAGGCAAGTCAGTTAAGAACAAATTCTTATTTTCAATGACGGCCTAGGAACAGTGTGTTAACTGCCTTGTTCAGGGGCAGAATGACAGATTTTTACCTTGTCAGCTCGGGGATTCGATCTTGCAAGGATATGCATATTCTTGATACCATTTGAAAGGAAACACTTTGAAGTTTGTAGAAATGTGAAATGAATGTAGGAGAATATGACACATTAGATCTGGTAAGAGATAATACAAACAAAAAAACATACGTTTTCAAATTATGATTTTTTTTTCATCTTTGAAATGCAAGAGAAAGGCCATAATATAATATTGGAATTTAGGCGCAGTTTAGATTTTGGCCACTGGATGGCAGCAGTGCGTGTGCAAAGTTTCAGATTGATCCAGTGAAGCATTGCAATACTGGACAATATTTTGTATCAAGTCTGCCCAAATGTGCAAAATTGGTCAATTGATACATGTTCAAGTACATACAAAAATGATATGGTAATACAACATTTAAGTTTACACACTCCCAGGAATGTCATACATGATATGATATGATTATGCACTAACTTTCACACATCTTGTCACGGATCCCTCTGGAACTGTGTCATTACGCACACCTGGTCCCCATTCCCACTGATTGTATTTGTATAAATGTGCCCTTTATTTCACCATTGGGCTGCCGATTATTGTTCCAATGTTCGTTGCTCGTGTGAGTACCTGTGCTGTGTTGTTTTGGCTTTTGTGCCATTGTGGAGTGCGCAGATGATTACGGGTCTCGTCCCGTGTGATAATCATTGTGCGCTAGTGTTATTTATTCGAGGTACTCCTCGCTCTTTTGTTTGGGTTTCAACTCTGTGTGTTGTATATGTGTGTTTGATCTTTGTCCCTGTGCCTTCACATGGCACGCTGTAATTTGGGGTAATAAAAACCCCTATTACGCATTCCTGCGCCTGTCTCCCGATCCCTTTATACCAACATGACACATCTAGATGGCCGGGCGAGGTAGGTACGGAGCCAGAGACAGCAGGGGTTCAAACTGTAGAACCCAGTTCCTACATTTGAATATATCAAACAAAACTATGCTACATTTTATCTCTGTGACCCTCAGGATGACAAATCAATGCAAGATTACTGAATGTAAGTACATTATTTACCTTCAGAGGTGAATGTATCAAACCAGTTGCCGTCATAAAAGTTTTTTGTTGTTGTGCACTCTCCTCAAACAATAGCATGGTATTTTTTTCACTGTAATAGCTAGTGTAAATTGGACAGTGCAGTTAGATTAACAAGAATTTAAGATTTCTACACATATAAGACATGTCTATGTCCTGGAAAGTTTGCTGTTACTTACAACATCATGCTAGTCACATTAGCGCACGTTAGTTCAACTGTCCCGGTATAGGGACACCGATCCCATAGAGGATACCACAGAGAGAACATCATATATATTATGTGATCAAATCAAGCTGAGATAAAAAATAATAATAAATAAAACAAACAGATAAAAAAGGATCAAACGTATTAATTGTGCTGCTGTCATCATTAAGCCAGCTCAGCCCAGCTGTACCAACAGTAAGGCATGAATAATCATTCAATAACTACATTCCAGCTGTGAAAGACAATAGCTCACAGATGAACCCGTTGGCCTGTTGTAATGTTGGCGAGACAGCTGTGCTGACGGTTGCAGCCGGGGTTACAATGTATCAGTGACAGTGTACCTGTCGGTTCTCTTATCATCCTGGGGTTGATCTCTTGCACGGCTGGCACACATACACTGCCAGGATGGCACAGACGACAGCTGGCCTTGGATGGTTATGGCTAGTGGACTGTGTCCTTGTTGTAGACACCACCTCTGATAGCTAGATATGGATCCATAAATCAATATGTGAATCCGTTGATCCATAAATCTATGTAAAACTCTATGTTTTATGATCTGATGACTGGACAAGTTACTTCAGGGCACTTTGAGCCAGGAGAGATTGACAAGCATGTTATTAATATTAGCTCTGTGTACATCCAAGGGACAGCTGTGCTGCCCTGTTCTGAGCCAATTGCAATTTTCCTAAGTCCTTTTTTGTGGCACTTGACCACACGACTGAACAGTAGTCAAGTTGTAACAAAACTAGGGCCTGTAGGACCTGCCTTGTTGATAGTGTTGTTAAGAAGGCAGAGCATTGCTTTATTATAGACAGACTTCTCCCCATTTAGCTACTACTGTATCAATATGTTTTGACCATGACAGTTTACAATCTAGGGTTACTCCAAGCAGTTTAGTCATCTCAACTTGCTCAATTTCCACATTATTTATTACAAGATGTAGTTGAGGTTTAGGGTTTAGTGAATGTTTTGTCCCAAATATTATGCTTTTAGTTTTAGAAATATTTAGGGCTAACTTATTCCTTGCCACCCACTCTGAAACTAACTGCAGCTCTTTGTTGAGTGTTGCAGTCATTTCAGTCACTGTAGTAGCTGATGTGTATAGTGTGGAGTCATCCGCATACATAAACACTCTGGCTTTACTCAAAGTCAGTGGCATGTCGTTAGTTAAAATGGAAAAAAGCAAGGGGCCTAAACAGCTACCCTGGGGAATTCCTGATTCTACCTGGATTATATTTGAGAGGCATCCATTAAAGAACACCCTCTGTGTTCTGTTTGACAAGTAACTCTTTATCCACATTATAGCAGGTGGTGTGAAGCCATAACACATACGTTTTTCCAGAAGCAGACTATGATCCATAATGTCAAAACTGCACTGAAGTCTAACAAGACAGTCCCCACAATCATTTGATCATCAATTTCTCTCAGCCAATCATCAGTCATTTGTGTAAGTGCTGTGCTTGTTGAGTGTCCTTCCCTATAAGCGTGCTGAAAGTCTGTCGTCAATTTGTTTACTGTGAAAGAGCATTATATCTGGTCAAACACAATTTTTTCCAGAAGTTTACTAAGGGTTGGTAACAGGCTGATTGGTCGGCTATTGGAGCCAGTTAAGGGGGCTTTACTATTCTTGGGTAGCGGAATGACTTTAGCTTCCCTCCAGGCCTGAGGGCACACACTTTCTAGTAGGCTTAAATTGAAGATGTGACAAATAGGAGTGGCAATATTGCCTGCTATTATCCTCAGTCATTTTCCATCCAGATTGTCAGACCCCGGTGGCTTATGGACCCTTATGGAGCACTTATGGACCTGAGATGGGAAAGGAAAGGGGGATACCTAGTCAGTTGTACAACTGAATGCATTCAACTGAAATGTGTCTTCCGCATTTAACCCAACCCCTCTGAATCAGACACCAGCACCTGGTGTACTACATCACCTTCCAATGTAGCAGAGAGAGCAAGCACAAGAGAGAGAGAGAGAGAGACCTTATTAGAGGTTTATTGAATGACCTATACCATGAGTGTGGCTTTTCTTTGTGTATGTTTGCGTGAGTAGTGATCAAAGTAATGACTGACTGGTAAATTAAGAAATTAATGGCACAATACATCATTGTAGAAATGTATTGCATTTATACTGGTTTTGTAAAGTAAACATCACATGCATTTTTATACTTGTTTTGTACGGTATATCACAGTAAACAATAATACAGATAATAAAATAATTTTATCCCAGCATAAGGAATACTTCAACGTAACTAGAATGTACATTACACTACTCAATCAGCGCAGTTAGAGTCATTCAACAGCACAGTAAATGGTTTACCAACTACTGATTGTGAAGGTCACAAACAGAAGCACAACTGAAATGTTGAATGATTTCACAGTTCAAAGATTGCGGTCGGCAATAGTGATACAGTAATGATGCTTACGTGGAAGATTCAGTAAATATTACTGATAACATTTATATGGAGTTCCATCAAAGTCACTTTTGAAACGGGACTCCTCCTAAAATGGCCTTTTCGCCAATGCTACCTTTCTGAGGCTAACAAAAACCTCTCTGTATCAACTTAAAAAATACATTACAACAATACATCGCAGCGTATTTAAATCCCACTGAGTACGGACGTCAATTCAACGTCTATTCCACGTTGGTTCAACGTAATTTCATTGAAATGATGTGGAAACAATGTTGATTCAACCAGTGTGTGCCCAGTAGGATCATTGTGGCTTAAATTCTTAAATATACAATATATACAATTCACATTATGGAGAAAGTAGATCAGTGGAGTCTGTCTTACTGAGTTTTCAGTTTATATCTAAAGTCAATATCATAGGTGGGCTGCAGGATCCCCAGGCCTGCACGTGACTGGTCGAGAGGAGGCACTTTAACAGCTGAGTCTAGGAGCTCCATGTCGAAGTAGGAGAGCACCAGCGCTAGGAACTGCTTGATCTCATGCACTGCGAAGAAGCGCCCGGGGCACTTGGTCACCCCAGAGCCAAAAGGCATGTAAAAGTACCGCAGTTTGCGCCCCTCCCTGTAGAACGTCGTCTTCTCTTGGCCACTGTCATCCAGATATCTGTCGTATTTGTAGGTCTGCGGATTGACAGGTAGAGGAGTATTAGAAAAATCAAGTAAAACTGGCCCTAGTTAAGAGGCCTCCATACTAGACCCCCTTCACCTTTAAAAGAAAGAGCCTGAGCATCACTCACCAAGGGGTCCTCGTAAATTTCGGGGTCAAAGTGGAGCATCTGGGGGTAGAGGGCGATGACGTCATCTTTGCGGATGCGGTACGACTCCTGGTTGTCAAGGTGAAGCAGGAAGTCCTCTTTAGCCACTCGGACGTTCATTGAAGCACTTGACAGACGCATGGCCTCCTTAATGATGCTGTCTGTAGGGCAAGAAGACATTACTTTTGATAATCACATATCGAATGGACAACTAGACTTTGGTATCAAACATGGTTTAGTTACAATATTTATTAAATAATTTTGGCTTTATTTCACCAGGTGTATTGCAACTTTCCCTTACCTATTACAGGCATGTTGTCCAGGTCCTCCCGGGAGAGAGTGAGTTGTGGTTTGCTGTGGTCGACACGCTGACCTGAACTCTCCAGAATCTTCTTCACCTCCTCATTGGCTGCCTTCATAGCCTCTGGACTCCTGAAGACACAAGACAAGATAGGGTCAATAAAACCATCAAGTTCAGACTATACAGACTGATTAATCACAATATTCTCAACGTGCACTTTGGTAGAGGAGGATATGGTCATTCTATGCAGCTCTATGACATAAAGGGAATGCTATGTTTCTCCAACTGTATTTAATAAGTGGTTCTTGACACCTCTGTTATCGAAGAGTTACTTTGAGCCAGTGCTAAGCCGCAGTCAGAGCATTGTTGAGATGCCGATGTACTGTACAGGACTGTTACAAAAGACATTACTCTGGCCTAAACTCCACCACAATGAGCACAGCAGAATGTGCGTGTAGACCTAGAGAATCTGCCAGGACTGAATGGGATGCGTGAGATCCGAGGAGCATTAGTTCCGCTTTTTGTTGTTGTTGTAACTTGTTATTTGGATGCATCAGGATTGGGTGAAGCCGGTGGGGGTGTTCAACACATATGAACACATAAGTTACTCACGCAGTTGACCACATTACGCAAGATTTTACTTCTGGGTTAACAGACTAAACTCTTTGTAACACTTTCTGGCCTACCTAGTCTGGCCTGACTAGTCTCACATGGAGTGAGCTTAGCCAAACGTATGACACAAGTCTATAGAAGAGACATTAAGGATGGGAATGAGACTAAGCCCTACATACCTGATCATGTAAAGCAGGCTCCAGAAAGTAGCAGGCAGTGTGTTGGCCTGCGAGGCCCACAGCAGTGCCACATGGGTGCGGGCCTTGCTCAGGTCATTGAAGGTGGACAGCGTGTCGTTTAGAAGCATGCGCAATGAGATCAGGTCTGATATGTTCTGGCGTTTGCTTAAGTTCTCGGCCAGCATGGTCTTAGCCAGGTTCTCCCTGGCAGAGTAGGCGCTCTTGAACACGTGGATGGGCAAGCCGGCTACCAGAGCCGGGAAGATCTTGTCGAACTCCTTGAAGTTCTCTAGAGCATTAAGCACCAACGCCTTCTGGGCCTCCTGGCGCGCAGCATTCTTGTTGTTTCCCAGATCCTTGCCGAAGAGCGTCAGGTAGCCTGACTCGAACATGACCTTGTAGCAGAAGGCAAAGATGCCGTCCACGTCCCAGCGGTCCTTGCTGGGGCTGAGGGTGTCGGATTGCAGCATGACTGACTGTAGGTTCTCCATCATGGTCTCGATGAGTGAGGGGAGGGCTTCGCCCTGCAGGGTCTTCAAGAAGGTCTGGTGGAGGTTCTCTGTGGTGTAGCCGTGTCTGGGGTCCATGCTGTCATGGCCGAACGCCTGGGGGGAGACGGAGAGAGGTTTAAAATGATACTCTTGAAAGTCTGGATTGACAGACATAGATCTATGAACTCATTATCACCAAATGTTTAGTTGAACAACAATTCATAGGTAGGTTTGTCCTTACCTTGACCGAGGTAGAGAAGTGGAACTTCTTCCAGTCCAGATGCCTGCCTTGGCGGATGACGGCATGGTAGGAGAAAGGGTCGCACAGGAAGTGAAAGTATTTTCCAGCAATCTTGCAAGTGAAGATGTGGCCAAATTTCTTCTGTCGGCTCCGGAGAAACTCCAGGGGGTTTGCTCCAAACTGGAGGGCACAGCCGAGGTACGGGATCAAACCATTCTCCACCGGAGGCTCACCTGGTTGTCTGGAAGAGCAACAACACTCATGTAACATAATAACAACGAGAAAGCGATGCCCAAGCAAGCCAACAGAGATAGCTGTACATATGAAACACAAAGCACTTGACTTAAAACATTTGACTTAAACAGCAAGAAAGTAACCCAAACAACAACATAGTAATGCATAAATAGGTGGGTGCTAAAACAAGATGTACTCAAACTACAAGGTCAATTCAAACAACGTTGAAAGTAATGAATCATATCCAGCAGAGTGAAACCCAATGACACTGCAGCAATCTAAGAATAACAATACTACTTATACATAACCATCTGGTTTTAAAGTACCACATGTCAAATACGTTGAATTATCTCCGGCTTTTTTGAAATGTGAACAACACTAAAGTCTCAACAAAAATGAAGAACCTGCCAAAGTGAACAAAACTTGAAAGCAATCTGAGTTTTAAGAGCAATGACAGGTGACACAAATAAAACCTCCAAGAAAGAAAACAATTAAAAGTCAGCTGCTCTTTAGTTTTCTTAAAAGAAATAGAACTACATAACCCACAGTCCACATCTCCCAAATCCTTACATTACTATTATTACAATGAGTTCCATTACATGATGTTATTGTCTACATTCCACATTTGATTTCTTATCTTTTAACATTTTACATGTAAAGGCATTTTACTATACAATGCATGTGTCTCTGTTTACCTCTTGCGGATCCCCAGAGCAAGCCACAGACAGCAGCAAAAACCAATCACCACTGCCCAAATCAAAGATATGGTGATGATCATGGTTGCTAAAGATGCTCCAAAAGGCTAGCGGCAAATGCCAGTGCAGAGAAAAGATCACAAGCTGCCTCAGAGAGGTCTAATGGTCAGGCTCAGTGTAGACTCCCTAGCAGAGAGAACACAGCTAGCTGACAGTAGAGGTTCTGGAGACTGTGTTTGTGGCATCCTTAGGTCTGAGGCAGCTATTTATATGGTGCTCCACACAAGCCACGGGATGGGAGATGAAGCAATAAAGCAGTGGCGATGAATGATTGGCAGGTGCAGCCAAGACACCGCCTTCCTGTTTGTTACATGTATATAACCTGTTACACTAGATGTCTCCAGGAAATCTATGGAAGTGTGTGTGTACAATGGCCTTGACTGTAGTCCATGGACAACACTACCTGAAGGACAGCAGACTGTATCTGATAGCACCACTGGGTTGGCAAATAGCTTTCAAGGTCTTTGACGCTTCTGTGTGTGTCTCTCTCTCTCTCTCTCTCTCTCTCTCTCTCTCGCTCTCTGTGTGTGTGAGTGCGTGTGTGCGCGCACAAGTGTTTGTGTGTCTTTGTGTGCATTTGTGTGTGTACAGTGCATTCAGAAAGTAATCAGACCCCTTGACATTTTCCACATTTTGTTACGTTACAGCCTTATTCTAAAATATATTAAATAGTTTATTTCCTCTCATCAATCTACACACAATACTCCTTAATGACAAAGCAAAAGCAGGTTTTTAGAAATCTTTGCAAATATATAAAAAATGAAATTACATTTACATAAGTATTCAGACCCTTTACTCAGTACTTTGTTGAAGCACCTTTGGCAGCGAATACAGCCTCAAGTCTTCTTGGGTATGACGCTACAAGCTTGGCACACCTGTCTTTGCGGAGTTTCTCCCATTCTTCTCTGCAAATCCTCTCAAGGTCTGTCACGTTGGATGGGGAGCTTCACTGCACAGCTATTATCAGGTCTCTCCAAATTTGTTTGATTGGGCTCAAGTCTGGGATCTGGCTGGGCCACTCAAGGACATTCAGAGACTTGTCCCGAAGCCACTCCTGCATTGTCTTGGCTGTGTGCTTACTTCACCCCAGTATGAGTTCCTGAGCGGTCTGGAGCAGGTTTTCATCAAGGATCTCTCTGTACTTTGCTCCGTTCATCTTTCCCTCAATCCTGACTAGTCTCAGATTCCCTGACTCTGAAAAACATCCCACAGCATGATCCTGCAACCACCATGCTTCACCACCGGGATGGTGCCAGGTTTACACCAGACATGACGCTTGGCATTCAGGCCAAAGAGTTACATTTTGGTTTCATCAGACCACAGAATCTTGTTTCTCATGGTCTGAGAGTCCTTTAGGTGCCTTTTGGCAAACTTCAAGCGGGCTGTCAAGTGGCTTTTATTGAGGAGTGGCTTCAGTCTGGCCACTCTACCATAAAGGCCTGATTGGTGGAGTGCTGCAGAGGAACTCTGGAGCTCTGTCAGAGTGACCATCGGGTTCTTGGTCACCTCCCTGAACAAGGCCCTTCTCCCCCGATTGTTCAGTTTGGCCGGGCGGCCAGCTCTAGGAAGAGTCTTGGTGGTTCCAAATTTCTTCCATTTAAGAAGGATGGAGGCCACTGTGTTCTTGGGGACCTTCAATGCTGCAGACATTTTTTGGTACCCTTCCCCAGATCTCTGCCTCGACACAATCCTAATCCGGAACTCTACGGACAATTCCTTTATATAGAACTTTATATAGACAGGTGTGTGCCTTTCCAAATCATGTCCAATCAATTTAATTTACCACAGGAGGACTCCTAACAAGTTGTAGAAACATCTCAAGGATGATCAGTGAAAACAGGATGCACCTGAGCTCAATTTTGAGTCTCATAACAAAGGGTCTGAATACTTATGCAAATAAGGTATTTCTGTTTTACATTTTTTATAAATTTATAAAACCTGTTTTTGCTTTGTCATTATGGGGTATTATGTGTAGATTGATGAGGAAAATGTTTTATTTAGTCAATTTTAGAACAAGGCTGTAACATAACAAAAAGTGGAAAAAGTCAAGGGATCTGAACACTTTCCAAATGCACTGTATGTGAGTCTGTCTCGGTCTCTGTATGTGAGTCTGTCTCGGTCTCTGTATGTGAGTCTGTCTCGGTCTCTGTATGTGAGTCTGTCTCGGTCTCTGTATGTGAGTCTGTCTCGGTCTCTGTATGTGAGTCTGCTCTCGCCCTCTCTCTCGTGTTTGTGAGTGAGTGTGTGTGTGTGTATGCTTGTTGTGACCTGTTGTGACAAATTGTTGAGGCCAGTAACTAGGTGGAGGATGTGAGGTTGTGTATTTCAGTTGCTCTTACAACATAAATATCAAAACAATCCATTTGTTCGCGCTCAAGAGATAATTATCTTGAACAATTAATTTCCCCATGAACTCATCCATGAACTCTTCCATGATGTCACGCCCTGACCATAGTTTGCTTTGTATGTTTTATGTTTTGTTTGGTCAGGGTGTGATCTGAGTGGGCATTCTATGTTGTATGTCTGGTTTGTCTATTTCTATGTGTTTGGCCTGATATGGTTCTCAATCAGAGACAGGTATTTTGCGTTGTCTCTGATTGGGAACCATATTTAGGTAGCCTGTTTTGTATTGTGGGTTGTGGGTTATTGTCTATATGTTAGTTGCTTGTGTCTGCACTGTTTATATATAGCGTCACGTTCGTTTATTGTTTTGTAAGTTTGTCAAGTGTTCTTCGTTTCTTCTTTAATAAATAGAAGAATGTTTTCACTTCACGCTGCGCCTTGGTCCTCCTCTCTTTCTCCCGAAGACGATCGTGACACATGAACCCCCAGGACAGAACATTAAAATGTATTATGGATGATGGAAGCTTTTGGAGAGAGCCTCTCCACAGGATTGTTTTGCTATAAATCAAATCAAATTGTATTAGTCACATGCGCCGAATACAACAGGTGTAGACCTTACAGTGAAATGCTTACTTACGAGCCCCTAACCAACAGTGCAGTTAAAAAAAGTAATTAATAAATAAATAAATATGAATAAGAAATAAAAGTAACAAGTAATTAAAGAGCAGCAGTAAAATAATAATGGCGAGACTATATACAGGGGGGTACCGGTACAGAGTCAATGTGCGGGGGCAACGGTTAATCGAGGTAATTGAGGTAATATGTACATGTAGGTAGAGTTATTAAAGTGACTATGCATAGATGATAACAACGGAGAGTAGCAGTGGTGTAAAAGAGGGGGGGGCAATGCAAATAGTCTGGGAGTCTTATGGCTTGTGGGTAAAAGCTGTTTAGAAGCCTCTTGGACCTAGACTTGGCGCTCCGGTACCGCTTGCCATGCGGTAGCAGAGAGATCAGTCTATGACTAGGGTGGCTGGAGTCTTTGACAATTTTTAGGGCCTTCCTCTGACACCGCCTGGTATAGAGGTCCTGGGTGGCAGGAAGCTTTGCCCCAGTGATGTACTGGGCCGTACGCACAACCCTCTGTAGTGCCTTGTGGTCGGAGGCCGAGCAGTTGCCATACCAGGCGGTGATGCAACCAGTCAGGATGCTCTCGATGGTGCAGCTGTAGAACTTTGGACCCACATTAGTGTGAGTCAGACACACATACTTGAACAATGGGTGTCATGTAATGTGAACCTCTTTGTAGATGAACAATGTGACATTTCATCAGCAAAGGTTATGTTGGGGTCACACTGAGTGACACCTGCCCTTAAAAAAAAACTTTCCAAAAGGGTTCTTCGGCTGTCCCCAAAGGAGAACCCTTTTTGGTTCCAGAGACTGTAGATGATGACACCGACAGACATGGCAGCTCTGCTTCTAGCTCTGAAGCAACTTAGCAGTGTTTTGATTTTTTGTTTGTTATTTCTTACACAAGCATTTCACTAGACCCCAATAAAATCGGCTATATAAGTGTATGTGACCAATAACATTTGATTTGATCCCTTTTTGGTTCAATGTAGAACTCTTTTGAGTTCCATTTGGTTTGCTTTCTCAATATGAAATCATCTTCATTTTCAACAGAGAATGGCTATAATTGTTAATGGGAATATGGTGTGTGCATTTTCAGGATCTATATAAACAATTTTGAACTTGTAAGCAGGATTGTTGCATCTTTACACATACATTTTTACTCAGATACATTTGCCCTATATTCTCCTAACCACACGATGAAGCTCTGATAAAAATATGCAACTAAGATTTTCATCTATTTTCCTACATGTTTGCCTGACTACATACCCATTTTCTTCCCATCTCACCAAATGTAGCCCATAGGCATTCATCACATGCACAGCAGACAGCTGGCAGTTGAACATTAAATAATGAGAATCATTAATTAAAGAGGAAAAGTTGAAATTAACCCAGCGAAGAGGTGAAGATGTGGACAGGATGGAACATTGCAACACCTGTGATGGCATGTGCATGTTTTTGATTTAACTTGAAGATATTCGTTTATACATTTTTCGAAGAAAACCCCCCACAACTGACTGAAAAACGATTAATTGAAAAGACTTGCTGGTTTTGTCTTTATCCCTGGCGTCATGTCAACTCATAGTTACAAGGTTAAGGTCTCGTTTATTCTTTGCGTTTTATCACTTGTAGTTGTCACGATCGTTGAAAAGAGTAGACCAAGGCGCAGCGTGAGTATAGTTCCACATATTTTTTATAAACTGAAAACTCACCAAAACAAAACAATAAAGCACAAACGAACTGTGAAGCTATACAAAATAGTGCAGACAGGCAACTAAACATAGTCAAGATCCCACAAACACAAAAGGGAAATGGCTACCTAAATATGATCCCCAATCAGAGACAACGATAAACAGCTGTCTCTGATTGGGAACCATATCAGGCCAACATAGACATACAAAAACCCTAGATGACCCACCCTAGTCACTATCACGCCCCAACCAACACAGAGAAAAAACAGCTTACTATGGTCAGGGTGTGACAGTAGTCTTTCGGGTGAGAGGATTTTTTCAAAATTGTAGTGGTAAACTTTACATGTGAAACTTTGAAAACGTTCCTAATTAAATGCACAAAAAAATGATATTCAAATCAGTAAATCAGATAAATCCATGACAAATTCTACCCTGGTGTTTAAACAAAATCATATCAAAACCCTTTGTTTAGTTTTCGGCTTCTTTCTTTCTTCCTTTTTGTAACTAACTTCTTTCTTTAAATAACTTCAGAGGTACAACAAAAGAGTTGTTAACCAAAAGCCCCTTGTGACCAGTGATGTGGTGACACTGCATCACCACTCTCCTTCCAGCCTGCCCTTTGAGTTTAGACTGTAGTAACCTTAATCGATCCACCTTCACACAGGTCACTCCTGGATAGAAGGTTACTCCTGTATCATGGGTGTGGTGGACGGTGGCTGGCTGTGTGGCTGATAGCTCTTATATCATTTACAGTCAAGACGTACAGCATTTCTTTTTTTGAGCTATCCCCTAATGTATCATGAAAACAAAATGGATAATACAGCTGGGGGAATGCAAGAGCAACGAACGTTGTGCAGAGAACCATGCTGCTGACGTCCTTTTACAGAATCACTGATGTGTCCTGTTTCCCTGACTGGTTTGGCTTATGGTTGTGAATCCTGTTCATGTTCCTATGAGGTTTGGGAGTGTGTTGTTTACCGTCTGCTGATAAAGAGTTTTTGGCTAAAGCAGGCCCTTTTGACGGGATGTCTAGACCAGATGATCAGATCTAGTGTGGCTCAGTTGGTATTGCATAGTCACAAAGTGTTGTGTGGTTTCGATTCCTACAGGGGACTAACTACTGTATGTTGCTCTGCTAAGGGTGTCTTCTCGTGATTAGAATGTCAGATGATGACATCAGTAATGGAAATGTGGAAGTGCCACAATGTCAGATGATGACATCAGTAATGGAAATGTGGAAGTGCCACAATTTGTGGCAATAATGCATTTATATACTACTCTGTTGAATAACTTGCCATTTTTACATTGATATGGTATTTTGTACAGTCAAAATAGTTTTCAATGGTTTGGCTTTAAAAATAGGGGCATGTTGAAGATGTCATAAAATATCACAAGATGTATGTCTTTGAGACTTTACAATAACTTCCACAAATAAGCATTAATAAACGATCAATAAACTATAACCAATGTGATTCATACAAATATACAATCATTTGAAAGCATTTAAAGCATACTCCATTTTCAAAATTTCACATTCTATCAAACTTTCTATTTCCGCATACCCAAAATACCAAATATTTTTTTAATATCAAATTGGGATAACTTTCATGTCCGGTTTAAACCAGTATCCCATTGACAGAAGATCTTATCTGTGAATGGCACTTAAATCTGACTGTATGACGTTGCGTATGGTGAAATGAGCTTACTGCTGTGGTGATAAGAGAAGGGAACTGAAGGACAACTTCACTAGTTTGAATTATTAACACTTCCTCGCCAGGGCGTTAGCTTGACCTTTAAGCTAATTATGCAAACAAGTCTGAAGCAGAAGTCAATTAAAAATGACATCTTCTTTATAGAAAATGTATTATACCTAAGAAATCTACAAAGAATATCTTGTCTGGTAACTGAGCTAACCGGAAATATGTCTGGAGCAGTGAGCATCACAGACCTAACAATGAAAAATAAATGAATCACAACACTAAATGTTAATTTAAATGTATAATTGATTTAGTGTATACATCAAATATTTTCTATGTATGATTGATAAAGTAGCAGAGCATGTCATGAAAAGAACAGTCTGCCGGCAGTTTCTTTTAATCAGTTTCAATGATTTATGTATACAATTCTAAGATATTGTGCTGTATGTTATTAACCTTTTACTGCAGTGGGCTAAATCATGGTCACACAGAGTGTTTCTTGGTAGTCTTAAACAAATCTACTTTGAAACAAAAGTATACACCTCACACATATGGTTGTGGGTTAAAAAAAGAAGACACCTGTACCATGTCAGATCTAGAGTTGAAATGTATTACATTTTGAGTTTGCAACCCAATATTATACTTTATATATATCACAGAAGACTGAAATGTAACAGAACCGGTTGATATAGAAACAACGGATTTTCGCCGGCTTTTTTGAAATAATGTTTATTAATTATGAAATTATGAAAAATATGAATAACACTCTACCCACGAGGCCACTAGGTCATTTGACTGCAGGAAAGGGCTACGTCTGCTTCCTTTCAATTATTTACATTATACATTATAGGGAGAATTCTACCACCTTGACATTGAACATTCTATCAGCTGCTTTGCCCCTCTTTTCTTACCCATAATGCTCTACTCTGTCTACCATATCTGTGTAGACCTGTAAGCAATAGCACTGCCACGGTAGCAAGGTAATGTCTCGTCCTTGGCCTCACCTGTTTGACAACACGATAACCCTGAATGGGATATAGATTTTTCTCTTCTGAGGCTGATAAGAACCCAAATGAAACCTATGTTCAAGGCCAAGTACTATTGATATATCTGGTACCAATAGATGTTCCTTGGGAGTTCAAATATGGCTAGATCTGAGGTCCATTTCTATTTACAAGGTTGCAGAGATTAGAGGATTGGCCACCCTTCGGAGCCTGGTTCCTCTCTAGGTTTCTTCCTAGGTTCCTGCCTTGTGAGTTTTTGCGTCTGCCTTTTCATTGCTTGCTCTTTGGGGATTTAGGCTGGGTATCTGTAAAGCACTTTGTGACAACTGCTGATATAAAAAGGACTTTATAAAATACATTTGATTGATAGATTTAGGGGGAACAAGTGTCATTCCAAAATCTTTGTACTGTAACTGTGTCAACTGGTAGACATATTACCCAGGTCCCAACATGAGTCTGATCCAACTACGGTTTCCAAGAAGAGTGACTAAGCACACATTCAACAACCTCCACCCGATCAATGGAACAAAAACACTCAAGGCAGAAAATGTATTATGTCTGTTAATCAAGGTACAATTTCCAAATTGCCAGAAGCTTATTAGCTTTCTGATTACTGGTGAGGTTAAAAAAAGATCACCCAATAATTCGGCAGTTCGATATGATGTGTCCCTTGTCGGGCTGCTATGGAACTTTGGTTCAGACTGCTGGTTGGATGGAGGGAGATAACCCTCTGCACTCTACGCCCCGATCAACAGTCACAGCGATAAGCAAGCAGCCAAGGGAACTGTTATGAAACAATACACATCACTATGAGGTCTAGGCCTACTAATTGAGAAGAGCGACTGAAGATTACTCCTTCATTACCCTTGACGGGAATATTTCAGTGGTATTATACTGTATTTTGTTTTACTAGAGAAGGATGATTTGAGACAGTATTGATGTGGATACTTCATATTGAAGTTAGAGTTTACAGTAAATCATTACTAGTCCTGTAGCTGGTATATACAGTACCTAATATTTGTTAGGAAATTACTTGATAACGACATGACTACTTATTTGAACTTCCCGTTAGTAAGTTAGTAAGTACTGTAAGTACAGTCATAACCGAAATTATTGACGACCTTGATAAAGATGAGCAAAAATTAGAATTGCTCAGAGAAAGAGATTTTCTTTATCAAGTAATAATAATTTTTTCTCAAAAAGAGAGGGGTCAAAATGATTGGCAACCTTGTTTTCAATACACCTGCACCCTCCCCTTGTGTGGGTAACGGCACTGAACCTTTTTCTAAAATATTTGATGAGATTGGAGAACACATTGGGAGGGATCTTAGACCCTTCCTCCATACCTTCCTTCATACATCTTTCCAGATCTTTGATATCTTTCATCTGTGCTTATGGACTGCCCTCTTCAATTCAAACCACAGCTTTCCATTAGAGCTCAAGTCCGGGGACTGAGATGGCCATTGCAAAATGTTGATTTTATGGTCAGGCTACTTTATGGTAATTATCTGAAATTAATTAACAACATTTGTAACTGTCTTGGGTAATAATCATGCAATTACTGTGTTGTTACCATGTTGATCTTGTTACGTGATAATTTATGATTACATAAGATAAGCATATTCATATTTTCAGGAAGTTTGATTGAAGGGAAGACCTATGAGTTGTTCTCTGTTCCATTGAATAACCTCTATTTTGACCACCCGACCCATGCCCAACCACAAAGACACACACACACACACACACACACACACACACACACACACACACACACACACACACACACACACACACACACACACACACACGGACACACACACGGACACACACACACACACACACACACACACACACAGACACACACACAAGGACACACACACAAGAACACACACACACCTGTACCTTGACACATACACCAGATTATAGCTGTTGCCGTGGAGGATAATTGACCTTGACGGTAATGCTGATTGATAGATTTGAAGCTGTTGAGTTCTGTCAACTACACCTTTAGATATACTCCCTCTGGAATACAGTAGAACTGTTCCGCAGGCAAAGGTTTGGAGAAGAAGAAGACATTTCTTCATTGCCTGTTTCAGATATCTTTTTGGGTTTCGCTATGACAAGGGCGTAGAAGTCAAAGTCAATTCCTGGAGGGCTCCAGTGTTTTAGGATTTTCATTCATTCTTTTAGTGTCTGATTAAGAGCAGGAAACCCAGGTGTGTAGACTTCCTAGCTAATCAATCACCTTGATCAGTTATGTGAAAACGAAGGAACAAATCAAATCAAATTAAATGTTGTGCAGAATACAACCTTATAGTCAAATGCTTACTTATAAGCCCTTAACCAACAATGCAGTTCAAGAAATAGATTTAAGAAAATATTTACTAAACAAAATAAAGTAATAAAAAAAAAAAAAAAAAAAAAATAACACAATAAAATAACTAATAACAAGGTTATTTACAGGGGGTACCGGTACAGAGTCAACGTGCGAGAGTACAGGTTAGTCGAGGTAATTTGCACATGTAGGTAGGGGTAAAGTGACTGCATAGGTAATAACCAGTGAGTAGCAGCAGTGTAAAAATAAAAGGGAGGGGGGTCAATGTAAATTGTTTGGGGTAGAAGCTGTTAAGGAGCCTTTTGGTCCTAGACTTGGCGCTCCGGTACCGCTTGCCGTTCAGTAGCAGAGAGAACAGTCTATGACTTGGGTGACTGGAGTCTTTGACAATTTTTTGGGCCTTACTCTGACACCGCCTAGTATGTAGGTCCTGGATGGCAGGAAGCTTGGCCCCAGTGATGTACTGGGCTGTACGCACTACCCTCCTTACGGTCAGATACAGAGCAGTTGCCATACCAGGCGGTGATGCAACCGGTCAGAATGCTCTCGATGGTGCAGCTGTAGAACTTTTTGAGGATCTGGGGACCCATGCCAAATCTTTTCAGTCTCCTGAGGGGGCAAAGGTGTTGTCGTGCCCTCTTCATGACTGTCTTGGTGTGTTTGGACCATGATAGTTTGTTGCTGATGTGGACACCAAGGAACTTGAAACCCTCGACCTGCTCCACTACAGCCCTGTCGATGTTAATGGGGGCCTGTTCAGCCCGCTTTTTCCTGTAGTCCACGATCAGCTCCTTTGTCTTGCTCATATTGAGGGGGAGGTTGTCCTGGCACCACACCTCCCTATAGGCTGTCTCATCGTTGTCGGTGATCATGCCTACCACTGTTGTGTCGTCAACAAACCTAATGATGGTGTTGGAGTCGTGTTTGGCCACGCAGTCGTGGGTGAACAGGGAGTACAGGAGGGGACTAAGCACCCACACCTGAGGGGCTCCAGTGTTGAGGATCAGCATGGCAGATGTGTTGTTGCCTACCCTTACCACCTGTGGCGGACTGTCAGGAAGTCCAGGATCCAGTTGCAGAGGGAGGTGTTGAACGCTATTGAACGCTGAGGTGTTGAACGCTGAGCTGAAGTCAATGAACAGCATTCTCACATAGGTGTTCCTTTTGTCCAGGTGGGAAAGGGCAGTGTGGAGTGCGATTGAGATTGCGTCATATGTGGATCCTTATGGGGCGGTATGCGAATTGGTGTAGGTCTAGGGGTTCCGGGATGATGGTGTTGATGTGAGCCATGACCAGCCTTTCAAAGCACTTCATGGCCACCAACGTGAGTGCTACGGGGCGTTAATCATTTAGGCAAGTTACCTTCGCTTCCTTGGGCACAGGGACTATGGTGGTCTGCTTGAAACATGTAGGTATTACAGACTCGGTCAGGGGGAGAGGGTCAAAACAGCAGGTCCGGTACAAGGTAGCACATCTGGTGAACAGGTCAGGATCCATAGCCGCAGGCTGAACTGCAGAAACTGTCAGCAGCACTACCAGGTGGACTGGGGACGTGAACAGCCAGAAGTCGTCAGGCCAGGTAGTCTTGAGGCATGGTCCTAGGGCTCAGGTCCTCTGGGAGGAGAGAGAGAGATGGGAGAATTAGAGGGAGCATACCTGAGATCACACAGGACACCATATAAGACAGGAGAATTACACCAGATAGGACAGACTGACACTAGCCCCTCGGCACATAGACTATTGCAGCATAGATACTGGCGACTGCGATAGGTGGTATCGGGGGACACTGTTGCTCACTTCTTCCAGGGCAATCGGAGACACCATAGTTTCTCTATTGTCAGCCAGGGAGCGGAAAAGTCTTGTCTAAATCAATTTATAATTGTGCAAAATGCTAGTGCTTGGAAATACAATTTATTTTAGCCCTGCAGTGTCTTTCCCTTTCTGTAAATGTGTTAATTTAATCCGGGATTTCTTACCTTTCCAAATACATTTTAAAAACGCATTGTGGATTTTATTCTAATAGCCGGAAGGGATAAATTCAACTGAAGCAATATAGATCCTTTTTTACAATATACATTCTGCCAGTTAGAGTGACTGGGATGTTAATCCATCTACCGAGGTCTGATATAATTGATTTGAGCGTTCTGTTGAACTTTTTGGCAATGGTTTCATCTAAAGGAAATATATCTATTCCTAAATATTTCAAAGGGGAAACGATTGAGATTCCATAAGTAGAGATGGGGTCCTCTGTCGGGTTATTCAGGGGTAGTAAGGCAGATTTGGTTCGATTTATTTTATAACTTGAGATGTAGCTGAATTTGTCTATGATCTTCAAAGTGTTTGAGATGCATTGTCTAGATAAAGTCAGCTATCGTCGGCGTATAATGAGATGTATAATGATAATGAGCCGTAGAATTGAGAGATATTGGTGTAATTTCTTCGACTTTTGAGCTGCCTGGTGCAGGGGCTCCATAGACAATAACAATAACAACAAGAGATGAGATGGGATCGCCTTGCCTGCTACTTCTAGTTATTCTGAAACGATTAGAGCAGGTATTGGCTGTTATTACTATTGCTGAGGGATTGGCATATAGTATTTTAATCATATTGAATAAGTCCCATATGTTCCAAAACCGACCAAAGATACGTTTTTTCTGCGTTGAGAGATAGAACTGCCCAAGGAGCTTTGGTTTCTGATGAATCATGTAAGATCCTGTATTTAGACGACAGAGGTTATCTGAGGATAACTTCTTATGGCTGAGATCCCGTTAACGGGATCGACTTGACAACAGCCAGTGAAAGTGCAGGGCGCCAAATTCAAACAACAGAAATCTCATATATAAAATTCCTCAAACATACAAGTACTTTACACCATTTTAAAGATAAACTTGTTGTAAATCCAGCCACAGTGTCCGATTTCAAAAAGGCTTTACGACGAAAGCACACCAAACGATTATGTTAGGTCAGTATCTAGTCACAGAAAAACACAGCCATTTTTCCAGCCAAAGAGAGGAGTCACAAAAAGCAGAAAGAGATCAAATGAATCACTAACCTTTGATGATCTTCATCAGATGACACTCATATGACTTCATGCTACACAATACATGTATGTTTTGTTCGATAAAGTTCATATTTATATCCAAAAATCTTAGTTTACATTGGCGCGTTATGTTCAGTAATGTTTGCCTCCAAAACATCTGGTGATTTTGCAGAGAGCCACATCAATTTACAGAAATACTCATAATAAACATTGATAAAAGATACAAGTATTATACATGGAACTTTAGATAAACTTCTCCTTAATGCAACCGCTGTGTCAGATTTCAAAAAAACTTTTGGGAAAAAGCACACCATGCTATAATCTGAGTACAGCGCTCAGAGCCCAAAGAAGCCATACAGATATCCGCCATGTTGTGGAGTCAACAGAAGCCAGAAATAGTATTATAAATATTCACTTACCTTTGATGGTCTTCATCAGAATGCACTCCCAAGAATCCCAGTTCCACAATAAATGTTTGTTTTGTTCGATAACGTCCATAATTTATGTCCAAATACCTCCTTTTTGTTCACGCGTTTAGTACAGTAATCCAAATGCGCAAGCACTAGGTCCAGACAAAGTCAAAAAATTCCATTACAGTTCGTAGAAACATGTCAAACGATGTTTTGAATCAATCTTTAGGATGTTTTTAACATAAATCTTCAATAATGTTTCAACCGGAGAATTCCTTTGTCTTCAGAAATGCGATGGAACGCAGGTCGCTCTCACGGGAGCGCGCGTGGTCAGCTCATGCCAGACCCCTGACTCAAAGAGCTCTTCTTCACTCATTCTTCACAGTAGAAGCATCAAAGGAAGTGCAATATGACCCCAAAGACACTGTATATTGGATAGGCAAACCTACAAACCTCAGATTTCCCACTTCCTGGTTGGATTTTTTCTCAGGTTTTTGCCTGCCATATGAGTTCTGTTATACTCACAGACATCATTCAAACAGTTTTAGAAACTTCAGAGTGTTTTCTATCCAAATATACTAATAATATGCATATCTTAGCTTCTGGGACTGAGTAGCAGGCAGTTTACTCTGGACACCTTATTCAGCCAAGCTACTCAATACTGCCCCCAGCCATAAAAAGATAATAGTTTTTTAACAAACCCGCTTTGGTCTAAGTATACCAACCTGGGTAATTAAGTTTCAAGATGGGACGAGAGAATTTTGGAAAATATATTTATATCTGTGTTTATCAAAGATAGGGGGTGACAGTGAGATCCCTGTATGGCATCCTTACCTTTTTTATTTTATTTACATCCCTTCCAAATAGAGTACCACAGTATGAGTCATAATACCCATAAATCTTAGTGGTCAAACAGGGAAATGGTTCCAAAAGTTTTTCCACCATTAATTTTTCCCATCATTTTTTCCCCCGAAACACTTAAAATAAGGGCTGTGTTCTGTGTAGGCTTACTCTGGCGTGAAGTTTTGATAACCGTGTAAATCTCTCGAGGACAAGAGGACTTTTCTTAATATATTCGCCTGTATGTACCCCCCAAAAATGAAATGTTAATTGGCTGCTAATGTAGCTATCATAAAGAACTACAAATGCCATGACGATCTGGACGAGACTGTCGATTCGAGGTAAAGGTAAGAATCTCTGGATAAACTATCTAATGTTGGCTAAATGTAGTAATTAATAAATTGGCAACATTTATTTAAATGGACAATTCTGTGAACTTTCCTGTACAAGTTTCAAATTGACACAATACCTGTTAGCAAAGGTGTCAGCTATAGATAACGTGCAGGAGCTTGCAGGGATTTGTAGTTTTGCATGGTCTATTTTGATGCTAATTAGCATTTCAAATCTGAGAGTAAATAGAGGCGAATTTATTGATAAAAGTCACCTTGTCCGAGAGAGATTTACATGGTTATCAAAACGTCACGCCAGGGTAAGCCTACATGAAACAAAGCCCTTATTTTAAGTGTTTCTAAAGTCCCCGATTGGAACCATTTCCCTGTTTGACCGCTAGGTTTTATAGGTATTATGAAACCTTCACTGTGGGGCTCTATGAACCTTTGTGAAGGGCTGTGTTAATCATTTAGACTAATAGTTTACCTAATTGGTTCCCGAAATGTTAAATAGACCTCAGGAGGAATACTGTCCCTTTTACGTTATTGGAGAAAAACATGGGCTCCTAGCAAACCGGCTCCCTCATTTGATAGAAGAGGAGTTCTTAAATCTTTTTAAAAAGGACTCAATCTTACTTGGTGTGGATTTACAATCAGAGGTGTACATTTCTTTATAGAAACAGGAATCTTTGGTTGATAAATTTGGTTTCTGATAGTAATTCACCGGATTCATATTCAATGGTTTCCATATGCGCTAATTGATCATTACTGCAAAGCTTGTTAGCCAGTAGATGACAGGCAGCTCAATTCTGATATTTTTTTCACAAATTGGTCTTTTGATCAATCAGATCATCTTTGAAAAATATATTTTGTGAAAAGATATTGTGTGATTATTAACGCAGCCCTCAAGGACATACAGTGCATTCAGAAAGTATTCAGACCCCTTGACTTTTTCCACATTTTGTTACGTTACAGCCTTATTCTAAAATTGATTAAATTGTTCTTTTTCACCATCAATCTACACACAATACCACATAATGACAAGCAAAAAGTATCACATTTACATAAGTATTCATACCCTTTACTCAGTACTTTGTTGAAACACCTTTGGCAACGATTACAGCTTCGAGTCTTCTTGGGTATGACACTACAAGCTTGAAACACCTGTATTTGGGAAGTTTCTCCCATTCTTCTTTGCAGATCCTCTCAAGGTCTGTCAGGTTGTATGGGGAGTGTCACTGCACAGCTATTTTCAGGTCTGTCCAGAGATGTTCGATCGGGCTCTGGCTGGGTCCGGACTCTGGCTGGGCCACTAAAGGACATTCAGAGACTTGTCGCAAAGCCACTCCTGCATTGTCTTGGCTGTGTGCGTAAGGTTGTTGTCCTGCTGAAGGTGAACCTTCACCCCAGTCTGAGGTACTGAGTGTCCTGGAGAAGGTTTCATCAAGGATCTCTCTGTACTTTGCTCCGGTCATCTTTCCCTCAATCCTGACTAGTCTCCTAGTCCCGGCTGCTGAGGACATCCCCACAGCATGATGTTCCCACCACCATGCATCACCGTAGGGATGGTACCAGGTCTCCACAACTGATGCTTGGCATTCAAGCCAAAGAGTTCAATCTTGGTTTCATCAGACCAGAGAATCTTGATCCTCATTGTCTGAGAGTCCTTTAGGTTCCTTTTGGCAAACTCCAAGTGGGCTGTCATGGGCCTTTTACTGTGGAGTGGCTTCCGTCTGGCCACTCTACCATGAAGGCCTGATTTGTGGAGTGCTGCAGAGATGGTTGTCCTTCTGGAAGGTTCTCCCATCTCCACAGAGGAACTCTGGAGCTCTGTCAGAGTGACCACCGGGTTCTTGGTCACCTACCTGACTAAGGCCTTTCTCCCTCGGTTGCTCAGTTTGGCCAGGCGGTCAGCTCTAGGAAGAGTCTTAGTGGTTCCAAACTGATTCCATTTAAGAATGATGGAGGCCACTGTGTTCTTGGGGACCTTCAATGCTGCAGACATTTTTTGGTACCCTTCCCCAGATCTCTGCCTCGACACAATCCTGTCTCGGAGCTCTACGGACAATTCCTTCGACCTCATGGCTTGGTTTTTGCTCTGACATGCACTGTCAACTGTGGGACCTTAAATAGACAGGTGTGCGCCTTTCCAAATCATGTCCAATCAATTGAATTTACCACAGGTGGACTCCAATCAATTTGTAGAAACATCACAAGAATGATCAATGGAAACAGGATGCACCTGAGCTCAATTTCAAGTCTCATAGCAAAGGGTCTGAATACTTATGTAAATAAGGTATTTCTGTTTTTATTTTTAATACATTTGTAAAAATGTCTAAACCTGTTTTCGCTTTGTCATTATGGGGTATTGTATGTAGATTGATGAGGAAAACAATTAATTCAATACATTTTAGAACAAGGCTGTAACAAAATGTGGAAAGAGTCAAGGGTTTTGAATAGTTTCCGAATGCACTGTATGAAAGCTATGAGATGCCCCATGCAGGTGATAAACCATTCTTCTTCCACCCTGGACCTGGTGACCCATAAGGTGTGCAGGCTTTTGTTCTAGACTCATTCTAACACACCAACCATTAAGCTCTTGAATATTTGAATCAGGTATGTTACTACAATGTAATGTACAATGAGGTGTTTTGTATTATTACAATGTAATGACAGGCTTTGCACTTACAGTTTCCTTATTATGTAATCAAATTAGATTATGGTTGTCCCTAGGACTAGTCTGGAGGAAAATAACAGTACAATACATTTAGAGTATGTATAGTATTTATTTATTTACTCAACTTTCTTGATAGAGCTCTTTATTATAATATCCCCCTAGAGTCGATTGATGCGCCCGCAAGTCACACGTGATGTCATTTTGAATATTGAATAGCAGCTCCCTGTGTGTTTATGCTAGAGACTTTCTTGCAGTACCTGCAGCTCATTCCCCTCTTTCCGCTGATATAAAGCGCCTATTCCATAACATGGGACTTGTGAAAGCAGTATTTTATACACATGAGAGGATCCAGACAAGAAAATCAACTGTAAAACCAGAATAATTAGTCACCAACATCGATCGGTAAGACTCACAAAATCTTAGCAGCACTCACTTGTTTTGCTCTACGACGCACACAAGCTTCTAGCCCAAAGGTCGGCAGATGACGATATTGAGTCGTGTCATCTTACCGTCCAAATGCATTGTATGCAGCCGGCAATACATTCGTATCCCTCATGGGCGGGTTCGTACTTAAAACATTCTCCATTCAGGCTGCATAGGCTTTGTTTTCCTCTTTAACTTTATTTATGTGAGAACGCTGAAATAAAACTGGGAAAATATGCACTCTTTCTTCATGAAAAATTCCAAGAGAAAAAGGTAATCCTCCAAGTCAAAAGGTGGTAGGTACAGCAGAAAAAAGCCTCAAAAGATAATCAAAAATAAATAAACGAGAACAAAAACAGAGTACCACAAGAGAGTCCAACTGGAGCAACAAATGTTAACAGCATCGCTAGGGCTGGGTGCTAACATTCAAACACAGAGCAAAGAACTGAGGAAAACTAAGGGTTTAAATACATTCAAGGGAAACGAGGCACAGGTGCAAATAATAACTGGAAACAAGGGAAACCAAAAGGGTCAAAAAAGCACAATGGGGGCATCTAGTGGCCAAAACCGGAACAATCCTGGCCAAATCCTGACACAGGGGTTCCGTTTCATCAACAATGCATTTGGACGGTAAAATAACACGACTCAATATTGCCATCTGCCGACTCAATATTGCCAGCTGCCGGCTATTGGGCTAAGAAGCATCAGATGAGTCTTTCACTGTAAAAATTATACAAAAGTGAATGGTGTACAGTATGAAAAGTGCAATAACCAAAGTCCCTAAATATGAGTCTACAAAAGAAATCCCAGTGTTTTATTATATCTCCTAATGTTTTGACAGTCTGTTTTGCCATTTATGAATGTGTTATTCAGTGAGATTCTATGGGCTATAGCAGTTGGGCTATAGCAGTAAAGTACAAACTCTATATTTGATGAAAAAAAAATTCAATATATTTTTTTATACCATTGGGTTAAAAAAAAAAGTAAACTAAAATATCTTAATGAACCATGGTATGACCGTCTTAAAACAATTCCATATGTTAGCTTAGTAAATATCGCAAACCAAGGGCTTAGTTAGAACAGTTACAGTAACACAACGTTACCCTTTTCAAAATAAGCATACTCTCAAAATCTAAAATATGCACTCTTCTGATATTTGGGATTTGGGATTCGTACCAATGGTATTATCAAAAGCCTGGATTAGCACATTCATTCAATGTAATGGACCACCTGTTACAGAGGCTGTAGGATGACATTGCTTGTAGCTGCTGATCTGAAGTTAGTATCTCATTTCCTTCCCTAACGGTTATGGCTAGGATTTGGGGATGGTTAGCTGACCCTACATCAGTGCTAAAAGCAACTTTAGCCGGGAGAGTGTCATTCAGGGCCTCTGGGTTGGATTGTCATGTTAGACTTGTTTTTTCTTTGTGTGTGTGCTGCCCTCTTCTGGTGAAATAGTCCTGAACTCCACAAAGATACAGCACACAGAGGACTTGCAGCCTATCCATCCAGGTATCCCAACAAGGACAGAGAAGAGTACAGCAGTGAAACCCCCTGAATTGCGTTTCATTCTGTGTGCTGAAAGTTAACATCGCTGTACTCTAAACATTGTATAGCCGTCCCAATGTTGTTTATTTGTCAGTGTAATGTCATACAGTCATCATGACCTTCAAGTTTAAAGAAAATGTCCTTAAAGTCAGAATCAAAGTACTGTTGTCTATATTTAAAAAATACTTACCAAATAAACAGTAGCTACAATTACTAAATTGCTTGTAGACGATTAATCTCTGATTAATTATTTTGTCTCAAATTAATTAATTTATTGCACTGATCCATTGCTCATAGTTATCATGCCAAAATTGGCACTTAGTCAACTCAATATGTTATCAAACTGAGGATGTCAAATTAATACACCATTTGGGTGCTTGTTGATACAGTCCAATGATATCTTGTTGCTATAAGCTTTGCAGAGTATAGGGTTGGACTCTGGACAGAGATCAATGTGGATTTAGGCTTCTATTCTTGCCAACCAGTACACACCTGATTCAACTAATCAACAAATCATGGACTTCAATCAAGACATTATTAGTTGAATCAGGTGTATTATTGCTTGGTTAATAAAATAAAAACCTGCACCACACGGGCTCTTTGTGGATAAGAAGCCATGCACAAAGACAACAACACACACAACTTTCAATGAAAGCTGATTCACATTTGCTGTACTGCTATTCTTTGCTAATTTGTTCAACTTGTCTTCCTAAAGCCTGTCTGAAGACTTTCAAATCTCCCTCTACTGTTGTATTACAAATGTACAGGTGGTTGACCAAAAAACACAATCACCTGGATGAATGATGGACAACAATATGACAATTCCCCCACCTAAAAGTGCATGAGTAGTTGCCCAATAGTCATCTTCTTGTCCCTCATTTGTTTGCATTTTTGTCCACCACTTGCAGTTCTTCTATCGCTGATTTCTTATTCTTCTCTCTCTACATCAACGACTACTAGTCCACTCCAAACATCTTGGAGAGATTACAGAGGATTCTAATTGCTCCTAATTGTTTCTAATCTTGGTAAAGGCACCATGGCTAGAGACATAATATGCTGTAGTCTTTGTGTGTTATATAATCAACATAAATCGTAACAAAAAAACTATTTATACTCATGTTCATTGAATATTAGATATATCAACACACTATCCCATGTTTAAATTCAAACCGGGCTTAAAAGGAGCATACTGGGCTTAATTTAACAGTGATTTATGGT
Organism: Salvelinus namaycush; assembly: GCF_016432855.1. NCBI lineage: Eukaryota > Metazoa > Chordata > Actinopteri > Salmoniformes > Salmonidae > Salvelinus > Salvelinus namaycush. Next base: position 28,480,121 of record NC_052331.1, read on the forward strand.
GAAAAAGACAGAATAACAAATTTTACTCATAAATTATTTGGAAAGCAATGGTTTAGGGCATGGTTTCTGATAAAATAATTTATATGTTTAAAGATAATAATTAAATAATTCTACCCTGAAACTTAACCATTAGGGATTACAGTTTATGTAGCATGTATAAGGAATAATTAAAGAATTAAACATAAGTCCAACTATGTTGGACTGGGAGGGAGAGAAATATGTGTGTATGTGTGTGCCTAAGAAAATACCGAGAACAATTAAACTGTGGTTGACCCGACCTGGCTCGAACTCTGAGAAACTTATGACGACAGGGAGTACTCAAGGTTTCCCTAATATCGGGGGAATGGAACTGTCGGCCGGGTAGTGATACACAGTGGTGAGAACTCTGGAGAAGGATACAACTCACCTACTGTCTGTGTGTATGTATGTGCGTAGGATACCTACTGTTTGTGTGGAAGTATGTGCGCAAGTATAAAATGGATGTCTTTGTATAATGGACTTCGGGACATTCTCGTGAATAAACTGTACTAACCTTTTGCATAAGCTGAGTCTTTGCCTAATTATTATTAAACCCATGGTCTTACAAACCCTGGGTGATTGGTCAAAGCTATTGATTGTTAGTTATTATCATTGTGATTGAAAATGCTCATGACAGTTTCCCACCCAAACTCATTCCTGCCCCCCCGGGAGCAGATTTAGTTTTTTCCCCCTAGCACTACACAGCTGATTCCATTATTTGAGTCAGCTGTATAGTGCTACTGTATGGCAAATACCAAAACGTGCACCCGGGGGGGCCTAGAACAGAGTTTGGGAAACCCTGGTTTAAGTTATAAGTATACACTATATTCTACAATATTATGCAAAGTTAGTATTGATCATATTGAAAAATAAATCTTTATTGCCATTTACGTTCTGTATAGAGGGAGTGCTTTTTGTGCAACTGTACCCTTTAAGCCCACCTGAGATGATGTCATCTATTTTTGTAAATTATTCGGAAATGTATTCAGAACCCTTGACTTTTTCCGCATTGTGTTACGTTACAGCCGTATTCTAAAATTGATCAAATTAAATGTTTTCCTCATCAATCTGCACACAAAACCCCATAATGACAAAGTGAAAATAGGTTTTTAAACTTTTTAGCAAATTTATACAAAATGTAACATTAAAATACCTTATTTACAAGTATTCAGAACCCTTTGCTCTGAGATTTAAAATTGAGCTCAGGTGCATCCTGTTTCCATTGATCATTCTTGAGATGTTTCTACAACTTGATTAATGTCCACTTGTGGTAAATTCAATTGATTGGACATGATTTGGAAAGGCACACACCTGTCTATATATGGTCCCACAGTTGACAGTGCATGTCAGAGCAAAAATCAAGCCATGAGGTCAAAGGAATTATCCGTAGAGCTCCGAGACAGGATTGTGTCGAGGCAGAGATCTGGGGAAGGGTAGCAAAAATGTCTGCAGCATTGAAGGTCCCCAAGAACACAGTGGCCTTCATCATTCTTAAATGGAAGAAGTTTGGAACCACCAAGACTCTTCCTAGAGCTGGCCGCCCGGCCAAACTGAGCAACCGAGGGAGAAAGGCCTTGGTCTGTGATTATTATTATTTGACCCTGCTGGTCATCTATGAACATTTGAACATCTTGGCCATGTTCTGTTATAATCTCCACCCGGCACAGCCAGAAGAGGATTGGCCACCCCTCATAGCCTGGTTCCTCTCTAGGTTCTGGCTTTTCTAGGGAGTTTTTCCTAGCCACCGTGCTTCTACACCTGCATTGCTTGCTGTTTGGGGTTTTAGGCTGGGTTTCTGTACAGCACTTTATGACATCAGCTGATGTAAGAAGGGCTATATCAATAAGGACTGGGGTGAAGGCAGAGCCGGGCAGCACTATACGCTTACTACGCAAGTTGCGTAGGGCTCCACAAATTACGCAAGGGCCCCGCCTCCCCCTCGTGTCAAAGCTGGTGTCAATGTTTACACTTCGATGAGAGGATGAAGCGGAACTATCCTTCTGGTCACGGAAAGTGAAGAAAAAAAAACACCATGAGAGTGAATTGTGGGAACAGCAATCAGGTAAACTTGTGTTCTCTCCTCTCCAAGTTTGATGTCAGCAAATAACAGTAACGTTAAATTGATCTGCTAACTTGCAGTGCATCTCTCTAGTCTGTCTGTCTTGCTAACCTAGCTTGGCAGTGCATCTCTTGGTCTGTCTGTGTCTTGCTTGATTGCCAGCCACTTCCAGGGCTGTGTTCTGTGACTTTGTGCCTGACAAAAGTGAGAGTGAAATGCAACTATTACGTTTCATAAACGCCAACGGGCAACGGTGTTTCTAAACTGCAGCTCGGAAAAGATAACCACGTTGTGCGTGAACATGCATTTATATGCGCGTGCACGAAATGAAACTCGCGCTTTCCAGCAGCAACCTCTGTGGGGACCAGTCCAGACAATATATGGGCGTGATTGCACTCCTCATAGGCGCACATCATTTTAAAACAAGACAATGATTATCTAGTTTCTCAGTCAATGTTTAGTTACAACTCTGGACTAATGCAAGACGAAAAGCAATGGATTGACATTGACTATTGATTTATATATTCAATTTAAAATGTTGATTAGCTGGGCATACTGGGCAATATGGATGGATGCACATCTATCAGTAAATAATAACCATCAATTATTCAGCCAAGCCGTAGTATAAATAGTATTTTATATTTCAAAATGTATTAAGGGAAATCTGGGGGAGACAGTTTGAATGGGTCTGATGCAGCTGATAAAATGTATAATAGTATTGTTATCTATAATTTACAGGTGCTATGCTTAAGTTTGTCAGTAGAGGAGATGCTGGTTCATCAGCCAGGACAAGCACAGACTCAGTTGATCCACATCCAGCTTCAGCCAGTACTAACACAGACCCAGTACAGCCGTCTTCAGCAAGTACTAACACAGACCCGGTACAGCCGTCTTCAGCAAGTACTAACACAGACCCAGTACAGCCGTCTTCAGCCAGTACTAACACAGACCCAGTACAGCCGTCTTCAGCAAGTACTAACACAGACCCAGAACAGCCGTCTTCAGCAAATACTAACACAGACCCAGAACAGCCGTCTTCAGCCAGTACTAACACAGACCCGGTACAGCCGTCTTCAGCCAGTACTAACACAGACCCGGTACAGCCGTCTTCAGCCAGTACTAACACAGACCCAGTACAGCCGTCTTCAGCCAGTACTAACACAGACCCAGTACAGCCGTCTTCAGCCAGTACTAACACAGACCCGGTACAGCCGTCTTCAGCCAGTACTAACACAGACCCGGTACAGCCATCTTCAGCCAGTACTAACACAGACCCAGTACAGCCGTCTTCAGCCAGTACTAACACAGACCCAGTACAGCCGTCTTCAGCCAGTACTAACACAGACCCAGTACAGCCGTCTTCAGCCAGTACTAACACAGACCCAGTACAGCCGTCTTCAGCCAGTACTAACACAGACCCAGTACAGCCGTCTTCAGCCAGTACTAACACAGACCCAGTACAGCCGTCTTCAGCCAGTACTAACACAGACCCGGTACAGCCGTCTTCAGCCAGTACTAACACAGACCCGGTACAGCCGTCTTCAGCCAGTACTAACACAGACCCGGTACAGCCGTCTTCAGCCAGTACTAACACAGACCCGGTACAGCCGTCTTCAGCCAGTACTAACACAGACCCGGTACAGCCGTCTTCAGCCAGTACTAACACAGACCCGGTACAGCCGTCTTCAGCCAGTACTAACACAGACCCGGTACAGCCGTCTTCAGCCAGTACTAACACAGACCCAGTACAGCCGTCTTCAGCAAGTACTAACACAGACCCGGTACAGCCGTCTTCAGCAAGTACTAACACAGACCCAGGTGAAGTAAAGGCAGCCTCAGCCAGTACTAACACAGACCCAGGTGAAGTACAGGCAGCCTCAGCCAGTACTAACACAGACCCAGGTGAAGTACAGGCAGCCTCAGCCAGTACTAACACAGATCCAGGTGAAGTACAGGCAGCCTCAGCCAGTACTAACACAGATCCAGGTGAAGTACAGGCAGCCTCAGCCAGTACTAACACAGACCCAGGTGAAGTACAGGCAGCCTCAGCCAGTACTAACACAGACCCAGGTGAAGTACAGGCAGCCCCAGCCAGTACTAACACAGACCCAGGTGAAGTACAGGCAGCCTCAGCCAGTACTAACACAGACCCAGGTGAAGTACAGGCAGCCTCAGCCAGTACTAACACAGACCCAGGTGAAGTACAGGCAGCCTCAGCCAGTACTAACACAGACCCAGGTGAAGTACAGGCAGCCTCAGCCAGTACTAGCACAACCAGAGGTGTACAGCCAGCATCAGATACAAGCAGCTCAGACCCTAATAGAACAGTTGCTGCTCCACCAAATGATCCAGATTGGCCCCCAGTCCCTGTTGAGGACAGAGGGCGCTGTTTTCACTTTGGGGGAAAATCGTGCCCAATTTAAACGGCCTCGTACTCAATTCTTGCTCGTACAATATGCATATTATTATTACTATTGGATAGAAAACACTCTCTAGTTTCTAAAACCGTTTGAATTATATCTGTGAGTAAAACAGAACTCATTTTGCAGCAAACTTCCTGACAGGAAGTGGAAAATCTGAAATCGATGCTCTGTTCTAGGGCCTGCCTATAAATGTCCTTGATATTTATTAGTATACATGCACTTCATACGTCTTCCACTAGATGTCGACAGGCAGTGAGAGAAGAAATGGAGTGTATAACTTGATCTGGGATTGAATAAAAGCTCTTGGCATGACGTGTCACCAGTTTCCTGTTTTCTGGAGCGTGCGAGAAGGGACCTGGTATTGCCTTCTGAAAAGCTGTCGTTATAGACGACTAATATCTCCGGCTTTGATTTTATTTGATAAATGTGACAATATCGTCGTAAAGTATGTTTTTTCAATATAGTTTTATTAGATTATTGAAATTTATTCGGGACGTTAGGCGTGTTGCGTTGTGTGCCTTTGTTCAGGAAGGAGAGCTTCGCGCTACTTTGCTAGCTTTCCGTGCTAATTGACTGGAGAAGAGGACATTCTAAAACCAAACAACGATTGTTCTGGACAAAGGACCCCTTGTACAACATTCTGATGGAAGATCATCAAAAGTAGGACCCATTTTATGATGCTATTTCATATATCTGTCGAACATGTGAAATAGTAGTTTGCGCCCAGATTTTGGGCACTCTCTTGCTATAACTAAGCTGGATGTTGTAATTAAGTTATTTTTAGAATTCTAACACGGCGATTGCATTAAGAACTAGTGTATCTATCATTTCCTATACAACATGTATTTTCTAGTAACGTTTATGAATAGTTATTTGGTCAGAATAGTTGAGTGTCATAAAAATATCCGCACATTCTGGGAAAAAGATGCTACGTTAGCACAATGTATAACCACTGATTTCAGCTCTAAATATGCACATTTTCGAACAAAACATAAGTGTATGTATAACCTGATGTTATAGGACTGTCATCTGATGAAGCTTATCAAGGTTAGTCAAAAGTTATATATCTTTTGCTGGTTTGTTACGATCGCTAACGTGCCTATTGCTATCGCTAACGTGCCTTGATGAATGAATGCGGTAGTGTGGTAGGCTATTGTAGTAAGCTAATATAATGCTATATTGTGTTTTCGCTGTAAAACACTTAAAAAATCGGAAATATTGGCTGGATTCACAAGATGTTTGTCTTTAATTTGCTGTACACCATTGATTTTTCAGAAATATTTTATGATGAGTATTTAGTTATTTGACGTTGGTGTCTGTAATTACTCTGGCTGCTTCGGTGCTATTTCTGACGGTAGCTGTGATGGTAGCTGCAATGTAAAACTGATTTATACCTCAAATATGCACATTTTTCGAACAAAACATAGATTTATTGTATAACATGTTATAAGACTGTCATCTGATGAAGTTGTTTCTTGATTAGTTTGGTTGGTTCTTGGTTAGTTAGGTTGGCTTTGTGCATGCTACCTGTGCTGTGAAAAATGTCTGTCCTTTTTTGTATTTGGTGGTGAGCTAACATAAATATATGTGGTGTTTTCGCTGTAAAACATTTTAAAAATCGGACATGTTGACTGGATTCACAAGATGTGTATCTTTCATTTGCTGTATTGGACTTGTTAATGTGTGAAAGTTAAATATTTCTCAAAAATATTTTTTGAATTTCGCGCTCTGCCTTTTCAGTGGAATGTGGGAGGAGTTCCGCTAGCGGAACCCCGGTGCCAGATAGGTTAACAGACTTTATGAGGACTGAGTTAGTGCGTAGAGGTCCATTCAAACCAGGACTGGGTTTTTCTTACCCTAAAGACAATTCTAGAAAAGGTTTCCATTCAGGCTTATTACAGAGACAGCTGTCAAACGGGGAAAAGATTACCAGGAGCTGGCTTTCATATTCAATCTAAAACAACGCTGTGTATTGTTTTTGCTGTAAGCTCTTTTCTACAAAAGACTACAAAATAATAAAGGAAGGTGTGAATGACTGGTCAAATATCAACACCATTCTGAAACACCATGAGGGTAGTCCTGAACACACAAACAATATGATTAAGTGGAGAGAACTTGATCTGCGCCTAAATCGGGGACATACTCTTTACCAGATACAAATGACAATTTTGGAGGCTGAAAGAAAGAGATGGTGGGATGTCCTTACACGTTTAATAAGTATCACCCAGTCTCTGGCTGACAGAAACCTAGCATTAAGGGGTTCATCAGATAAACTCTTCCAACCAGGTAATGGAAACTTCCTAAAAGAGGTTGAATTACTGGCAAATTTTTACTCCATTATGAAAAATAATCTCATCAAAATTAAAGATGGAAAGATACATGCTCATTACCTTGGGAAGCGCACACAGAATGAGCTGATACAGATTGTGAGTGACAAGATTCTGGAAGCAATAGTGACTCAAGGAAGAGACTCAAAGTACTTCTCCATTATCTTGGACTGTACACCTGACATGAGTCACCAGGAGAAAATGTATATTATTCTGAGAAGCGTTGCTTGAAAGGGAAAGCCAGAGTTCAAGAAGCCCTTCCTCTGCTTTGTGAATGTTGAGTTTACAACAGGCTTGAATCTGTCCACTGTCATCTTAGATAAGCTGAACGAGCTGAAGATTCCATTTGAAGATTGCAAAGGGCAAGTTTATGATAATGGGGCCAACATGAAGGGAAAGCACCAAGGAGTAAAGCCAGACTGCTCAAAAAAATCCCAGAGCCGTGTTCGTCCCATGTGGAGCACATACTCTAAATCTTGTCATTGCAGATTCTGCCAAATCTTCAAAAGATGCAGTTGGGTTTCTTAGGCATGTGCAAAAGCTCTTCACCTTCTTTTCAGCTGGCACACAAAGATGGAGTGTTTTGAAGAAACTTGAACATAACTGTGAAGTCACACTGGGAGAGTAGGCTCCAAAGTGTTCATGCAATCAGGTTTCTGAGGTTCGGGAGGCATTACTGGAAGCCAGACAGACGATCAACGATCCTGTGGCCAAAGTGGAGGCACAAGCACTTGCAGAGGAAGTTGGGTCCTACCACTTCTTGATTTGAAGTGTCGTATGGTGTGAGATACTGACAATGACAAACAAGGTGAACAAGCTCCTCCAATCCGCCTCAATGCAGTTGGATATCGCAATTAATTTAATCTCAAATGCAAAGGCCTCCGTCACTACATAACGGGAAACTGGATTCTCTGAGGCCCAAACATCAGCCAAAGCATTTGTGAAGAAATTAATGTGGAAGCTGTTCTGAAAGAGAAGAGACTGAGACACAGCAAGAGGCATTGCAGCTATGAGACTCCTGATGAACCAGTGACTGATGCACTGAAAAACCTTGAAGTCAACTACTTCAACATTGTGGTCGACTCTGCTCTTACATCCATGTATGAGAGATTTGAAACACTCAACCAGGTGAAAACCAAATATGGAGTGCTGCTGAACTTTAGCACTGCCTCTCCGATGTCCAGTGACTCTTTAAAAGCTCACTGCATGGAAGTTGAAAACACTCTTAACCTTCAGAGATGACTGTGACAACAGTGGAATGGATCTGACACATGAGATTCAGAATTGACCTGATCTGCCATCAGATAAGATGACTGCCTTAGAGCTGCTTCCCTTTCTCTGTGAGAAAAACCTGGAGGAACTCTATCCTAACCTTTGGATAGCCCTAAGAATTGCAGTCACCCTACCAGTAACAGTAGCATCGGCAGAGAGGAGATTTTCAAAATGAAAGCTCATCAAAAGCTACCTGAGGTCTTTCATGTCACAGGAACGTTTGAGTGGTCTGGCCATCATGAGCATAAATCATGACGTGGGGAAACACATGTGCTATGATGACATCATTGATGATTTTGCCTCAAGAAAGTGCAGAAGAGGAAAAATTTGATGGTAAGATTTTAATTCAAACATTCAAATGTTTACACACTTAGTAACGTTTAAAATTGTATGGCAGAAGTACATTTGTGTAAATGACTGCTTAACTAACTATGTGACATACTTTCTCAATTTCTTCCAGACAGTCCAGATAGACTGGTGTCCATGCTGATGCTGAAAATGCCCAGGCTGTAGAGGGAGCCAAAGCTAATCACAGAGCTGTATAGGTTTTATTTGACTATTTTGAGACATATAGCTGCAGCCATAGACTATAGGCTTTGGTTTACATTGTATAGCCAAAGCTAATCACAGAGCTGTATAGGTTTTATTTGACTATTTTGAGACGTATAGCTGCGGTCATAGCCTATAGGCTTTGGCTTACATTGTATAGCCAAAGCTAATTGTATAATATTGTGAGGACTGGACTAATTACCAGGCAGCAGAGCCAAAGCTCAGTGTTATATTTGATTATTTTTTACATTTTCTACAATTTCTTATTTATGTTAATGTTAATATTCACTTATCTTAAGATTCTATAGAAAATATTCTATTCAATAAATATTGTTTGTTTAAACCTCATTCTTTTCTGTATAGGTCTACTTATTCTTAGACCGACAGATGGAGCAAACTGTTTTAAAGGAGGGAGGATTGTAGTGGGAGCACTGGGGTGTCAGGGGTGACTGTGTGGCAATGGTAAATGGTTTACATGGCTCATGGGTCAGGTAGGAGGGCCCCTTAGCAGAATTTTTTTCTTAGGGCCCCAGGGAGGTCAGTACTGGCTCTGGGGGAAGGTTCACCTTCCAACAGGACAACGACCCTAAGTGCACAGCCAAGACAACGCAGGAGTGGCTTCGGGACAAGTCTCTGAATGTCCTTGAATGGCCCAGCAGGAGCCCGGACTTGAACCCGATCGAACATCTCTGGAGAGACCTTAAAATTGCTGTGCAGCGACGCTCCCCATCCAACCTGATAAAGCCTGAGAGGAGAAGAATCTCTACAGAGAAGAATGGGAGAAACTCCCAAAATACAGGTGTGCCATGCTTGTAGAGTCATACTCAAGAAGACTTGAGGCTGTAATCGCTGCCAAAGGTGCTTCAACAAAGTACTGAGTTTATTTTTATATTTGTATTTTGGGGGGGAGTAAAAGGTCTGAATACATATGTAAATGTGATATTTCTGTTTTTTATACACTACTGGTCAAAAGTTTTAGAACACCTACTCATTCAAGGGTTTTTCTACATTTTTACTATTTTCTACATTCTACATCAAAACTGGGAAATAACCAAGGGTGTACGAAGCGGTCTTCAAGGCAAAGGGTTGCTATTTGAAGAATCTCAAATATAAAATATATTTTGATTGGTTTAACACTTTTGTGGTTATTACATGATTCCATATGTGTTATTTCATAGTTGTGATGTCTTCACTATTATTCTACAATGTAGAAAATACAAAAGATAAAGAAAAACCCTTGAATGAGTATGTGTTCTAAAACTTTTGACCGGTAGTGTACATTTGCAAAAATGTCATTTTCTTTTTTTTGCTTTGTCATTATGGGTTATTGAGAAAAAAATACAATTTAATCAATTTTAGAATAAGGCTGTAACGTAAAACAAAATGTGGAAAAAGTCAAGGGTGTCTGAATACTTTCCGAATGCACTGTATAGCAATGCAAAGTTCATTTAACAGTAAAAATAAGACAAAATGTATTTAAAAATATATGCTGTGAATGCCTGAAATGTATTATCTTGTTGTAGTTCACCAGGTTATGTTACTACTGTGTGACTATGACATGTAGGCACAACTGTTAGCATGAAAAAAAACATATTTTCATTGGCAAGAAATAGTCATTAATGCCCATGAAATATGCCATCATGTGCATATATCAGTTCATGAATATCTTAATTTTACTGTCACGCCCTGACCTTAGACAGCCGTTTATTTCTCTATTTGGTTAGGTCAGGGTGGGGTGGGGTGGGCATTCTAGGTTTTGTTTTCTAGGTTTCTGTATTTCTATGTTTTGGCCGGGTATGGTTCTCAATCAGGGACAGCTGTCTATCGTTGTCTCTGATTGAGAATCATACTTAGGCAGCCTTTTTTCCCACCTAATGTGTGGGTAATTTATTATTTTCCGTGTGTGTTTGTGTGCACCTCGGTTGCGTCACGTTCATTGCTGTTTACCTGTTTGTTTTTGTTTGTTAAGGTTTCACTCCTATTAAAAGATGTGGAACTACATGCACGCTGTGCCTTGGTTGATTTATGACAGGGAGTTTGAGGATAGCGAGCGTGACATTTACATAAAGTATGATCACTTATGTGAGAAGCAACAAAACATTTCTGGAAAATGTGTTTATCTGAGTGTCGCCTCAACACCAAGTTTTTTTGCAGCTTTGAAATTGGGCGCTAGTGGGAATTTACACAACTGTCAATAGCTTAATAATAAAACATCTGATTGGCTTAGAATATAAACTGTTATGAATATAACAACCAGATGAATTGGTTGAGATATTAAACAGCAGGAAATGTTTCTTTTTTTCTTTGAATCCAAAGATGGAAGTGGGCTTGAAGGGTACGTGGGCTTAGCTACGCTTACCCAATTTATTTATCTTGTTATTCCTCTTTTTCTGTCTCAGCATTGTAAGGAAGCATTTCACTGTTAGTCTACACCTGTTGTTCACAAGCTTGTGTCAAATACATTTGATTTGATTTGGACTGTGGACTGGAAGGAAAACTTTTTAGGTCAATTATAGCTTGCATGACTGCCCCTCTGGGATTCAGCGACCGTGGACACACAACTGCATCAAATCCCAGTCTGTCTGAGAAGCATACCATATACCAAGCTAACATGGATACAATTAAGAAAAAGTACATACTGTACAATATAAATAATACATGCATGTGTTAAAAATCTAATAGATCTGACTTTTTGAGGTTCCTTTGAATTATACATTTCAGTTTGAATGTGAGGTCGTGTTGAAAACAATCATGTAAACAATCAATTTTCACAAACACACTCTGCATCGTTGGTGGTCCTGATCAAACATACGATGTTTGTATCCAAACCCAGATACACCAATTCCACTAGGGAATTACCCATCAAGCCATATCCTATCACCCACTGACATCCAAACAAGGCTGTGGTCAGTGGTCACATTCTCCTAACAGCCACTAAATAACAGTCACTGACCTTATCTTTCAGTGTGTTTACAGATGGCATCTCCAACAGTGGCAATTGATTGTGTATCATCTAGTCATTTCAGAATGATCCGGCCATTTCCTAAAAAACTGCATCTAACGTTCTGTAATTCTGATGCACCTTCCTGTAGTATTCCAGAGCATTATGGAAATTCTTTGGAATCCTTTGACATTTGCAGGAATCTTGTTTCTGAGAAAGTATATAGTCTCTGTAGTCTAGTCTGAAACCACATTGTATTGTTTCTTTATTTATCCTGATTCTGATATAGTATGATAAAAACAGCAGGACATGAGCTTAAATTCACCCACCAGTCATTAGATTTAAAGCCATACAACATAATCATATCCCACTGGGCACACACTGGTTCAATCAACATTGTTTCCACATCATTTCAATTAAATTACGTTGAACCAACGTGGAATAGATGTTTAATTGACGTCTGCGCCCAGTGGGATACCAGCAGGCATAATGGAATTGCAACATCTGCATCCATCCTCAGTCTAGAAACAAACAATATTCATATTATATAATATGTATTAAAATGTATATCTAATCTATATACTGTATTTAATCATATATATATATATTTTTTATTTTTTTTATTTTAAATCGCATGGATTATTTCAACCATATAATGAGACCATCTAATGTCATGGTAGCCTTAGCCATGCAGTTATTATTGAGTGCTTCTCTCTCCATGTATTCCTTGCTGGGTAAAGTGTATCACTTTTAAACAAACGCAGCGACATCAACGCAGCGACATCACATTAATCTTGTGTTTTTCCCTCTGGCGACAGAAACACTTACAATGGGAAACGACATGATACATAGGGGCTGCCATCTCCACAGCTTCACCCTGCAACAGCATTGGAGACAAATGGCTTTTGATGAATTCGATAGTTAATTCCCCTCCCAGCCATGTTTACAGTAACAGTTCAATACTTCACTCCATCAGGAAAGTTTCACACCATATTGGAAATGATAAACTGATTTAAAGACCCACTGAGTGACATGGCATTGGCAGTGCTGAAGCCCACAAACCTGTCTATCTGCCTGCCTGTCTGTCTGTCTGTACGCCCATTATTATTCCTTCCGTCTGTTTGCCTGTCTGTCTGCATTGTTTTTGATGTGTCTTCATGACTTCTCCTCAGACAATTTTTCGTAACAACACAAACATGACGTGGTGTTGAGTGAAATATCTGCTGAGGCTTTGGCATAGTAATGAAAGATCTATAGCACTCATCTGTTTAAGTCATTTTGCGTTTTTGAGGTTAACCTTTTTGCTTCAGAATGGAGTTGTTGACGAGCAGCCGTACACGAAACGAGCAGCAGTACAATATGTAATACCTTTTCACTGAAAGGCAAGCTGAAAGTGAATGATACCATCAATTGATAAGATGACCAGATATGATTATCATAAAAATCTGAACAATAACCTTCATTTTACAATGCAGAGGCAAAGGCCTACATGTAAATCATGTTGCAAAATGGCTATTACTACTAAACAGCAAACACACCTCTAAAAGGAGATGATACTTATGCAGACACACTGGAAAAATACACAACCAAGACATTCAAGAAGAAACCGTTGAATGATCATAAAGATTACACTCAGATAAGGTATTGACCTCATACCAGATAGTAGCCCTAACTTCCTGCAGAATAAGGTCCTCCCCACTCTTCATAGCATTCCTGTGTTATCAGACTGGTGGTGCTGGGGTCTCTGTGGATCTGCCTGTCCCTGGACAAGCCCTGATCCTGGTGATACTGGCCAGGGAACAAGCTCGACTGCGAAGGGGAGAAGATTATAAACGACTATAAATTTGGGGAAGATTACATTAACAACTCATAGGAATCCAAGACAGGCTGACTACACCCACACTGGCCACCCCAAGCCAGTAGTGCATGACTCAGGGAAGAGTTGATCTAGATTAAGATAATGTTGTTTGACAGTACTCTTCTTTTTGGAATATATTTCTTTATGAAATACTCTCTAGTACTATTGTCTGACTTCTGGGAACATTCAATAAATTACCTGGTTTTCCAGAAATTCTGCTTGGAGGATTCTGTATTTCCTTCTTATTCCCTCCTGATTCCAGGAATCGTTCAAATGGGATTTCAGGAAAACCAAGGAATTTATAGAAAACGTTTGCAACCCTTGTCTGACAATATTTTTATATGTAAAGTAAAGTTATCTGGCAGTACTCCTCATTCTGGAATTGTCTGACTAAACTATTACCTCTTGAATGGTGTTTTTTCTGTTAATCTCCTGTGCAGACAAGCTATCGACCTACAACTCCTACAACAGTTTTGTCATCCTCTCTCTTCGACTGGTACTGATTGTCTGTACTGTACCATGCTCTTCTGCTCGGTGGAAAGTGCTGTGGAAGTTTTGGGTAAGGCAGAAATCTTGCCTTGCTCAGAGTCAGGGTCTCACCACTCATCATCCCTAATGATCTCCATATGGGCTGACTGCAGCTCAATGCCAATGTACTCACTTCCTGTTCTGACTAACTATAGGGAGTCACACCAGTGGAAAATCCTGAACTCCTGGTGTAGAAGAAACTAATACAGGGAGTTATTTCTGACCCTGTGACTTGACAAAGAGGAACTCCATGCCTAAGAGCCTATCACTAGCTTGGATTCAGTTTGAAGAACAGGCCCCAGTATACTGTAAGGCCAGGGTAACGAATGATAATCCATGGACACTGTGACTTCAGATAAGACTCATGGTATAATTAGAGCAACACAACTTCAGGGACAAATAAAATAAAATGAGAAATCATATGAGCAGAGAGCTGGCATCTGGCTTGGCACCAAACTCTAAACTAAACAACTATCCCAGAAACCTCTGCTCTTTATACCCAGAGCAACAGCATCCGGTATGAAAATAAAGATCATCCAATTACGGTCCCACAATACCCTCTGTCTCTCATAGAAACATATTTCGACTTACCTTTTACCACAGTGTAAACATCAAAAACACACATTATGGAAGGGCAAGATAAATATCATGCAATGAATAGAGGAGTGAAAAGGCCTGGAGTGTCACTGAAGCAAACCTTCACTGAGTGCATTGTGGGCGGCTCATGCAATTTTCAGCCACAATACTGTTTTGATGTCAATCTTTCATGATTCAATACACTGTCTAGTCTCTCTCTGCCCAGAACGTCATCTGGATGTCCTCTCTGACCCCTCTTTATAAACCCATCATCTCTGCTGAGCTGAGGGAGAAGGCACGGTACAGTTCCTTAGCTCGCTTGTAGTATTGAATAACTGCAGAGGGAAGCAGTGTGTCTATTGATGTTGGCCACGCAGCTTAGCACACCCCAACCACCCTTTTCTTTTGTTACTGTGATTCTAACCTTTAATCCAATATATGACCTTTCTCCTTGTTGTTTAACTGCTTTCAGACAGACTGAAAGACATACTTAACTTGGTAAAAGAACAAAAACCCTGTAAGAGGTTAATATAATGGTATTCAGACCTAAACAAACAGATTTTGACTGTAATTTTTTAATTCCAAATGAGATTAACATGGTAGAATTTAGATTACGTAGATAAGTCTTGTACAGTATATCGCTGTAATATGCATGCGGTCTCTCTCTCTCGCTCTCTCTCTCTCTCTCTCTCTCTCTCTCAGTGCTGGTTCAGCAGACGCTTCTTTCCTGAATGAGCACTTCCTCGTCTGGGCCCTGGGATCAGTGGGGTGGCTGTTATGAGGAATGTGGAACGGAGGAGAGCATCAGCACAATGATCCCTCTCTCCCTCTCTTTACCTTTCACTCTTTCTCGTTCGCCCTCCCTTCTCTCGTTCCTTCCCCTCTCCTTTTCACCTATATCGCTCTATATAATATCCTTGACCCTCCTTTTCCTTCTTGTTCCCTCTCCTCTCTTGCATGGTCAGGACACTGGGAATATGCACATGAATTTGAACTACTTTAACTAGCTGGTATTCCTGTATGCTGCACTTACCATAAGATACCACTATTCACCAACATCATACATGTATCTATGTGTTGTGTATTTGTACTCTCTTACAATGAAGTAAGTAAGTGGCAGCTTTCTCTAAAAACAACATTCAAGCAGGGATATGATGAGACACCTCAGATATTCTCCTCCAGTTTCAAACATTAACCAAGGTTATGAAAAAGTGCTCCAGACTCACAAATCATTAGTTACCTTAGAGAACATCTCTACTATATGAATACCAGACAGAGCTCAGCGCCGGCCCTGATTGGCAGATCTGGGAGTTTCTGTGAGTGGGGTCCATTCAGGTCATGGCTACAAGGGATCCAGCTTTTGTCAAATGAACATTGAAAGTAAAAAAAAAAAAAAAAATCCTAACCTTAACCTAATTCTCCTAACCTGCTACGTTAATTCTCATTACCTGCTGCGTAAGTTCTCCTAACCTGCTACGAAAAGTCAAATCCGACTGACGTTAATTTGATAAAAGCTGGATCCCTTCTAGCCATGACCGTCCGTACCATTGTCTTGCCAGTTTTCTGGGCGCAGAGAGTGTGGGAACATGACCTACATTATACTGGGGATTGGTTGCAGATGCAGCCTCTGTGCTGTTGTAGCAGGGAGCTGCTATTGAATTAGCAAAAACCCAGGCTTCCTCTGAGGTTTACCCCCAAGCATGAGATTTCTCTCTTGGAGGAGGTCTGGAAGTCTCCTTACATGTTCTCTATCTTACTATGAGGAGAGAGACACACATAGAGAGAGAGGGAGACAGAGAGTTGAAAAGGAGAGAGACACAGAGAGAGAGAGAGGGAGACAGAGAGATGAAAAGGAGAGAGACACGGAGACAGAGAGATGAAAAGGAGAGAGACACAGAGAGAGAGAGGGAGACAGAGAGATGAAAGGAGAGGGAGACAGAGAGATGAAAAGGAGAGAGACAAAGAGAGAGAGGGAGACAGATAAATGAAAAGGAGAGAGACACACAGAGAGAGAGAGAGAGGGAGACAGAGAGATGAAAAGGAGAGACACAGAGAGAGAGAGAGAGAGAGAGAGGGAGACAGAGAGATGAAAAGGAGAGAGAGAGAGAAAGAGAGAGAGAGTGAGCTTCCATCATAAGATACATTTCACTGCGGTGCATAGAGTAGAAATTGCTTTCTTGCATGAAATGCCATCACACTGATATCTGTGTAAGTGTAAGACACAAGACACTTGTAATTTCATCCATGTGATATGCGTTCACTCATTAAAACATAATCAGCCATTCTCAGGTTATGGGAATTTGTGGACATCTCTCATCAGGTAGCTTATTTTGATCAGTTGGTTTTTGTTAAGGCTACCACTTCTTCCAACCAACATAACATGTGGTCATAACACTTGTGTCCATAGAGACAACATCTCCATATAAACCTCCTGCAGCAAACTCATGTGAGACGTGAGACATTTCCTCAACAAGAGACCAGTCAGTAAAAAACAGACTTCTGCACAGTTTTTGCAACAATATGAACAGTTTATCGTAGAGGTGACCGTGGTGACGGTGACATAATTTGTCATGTGCTGCTTTCCTAGTTTTCTCGAGTAAAACTACCCTCTGTTTGCGAAATTCATGACTCATATAACCAGTATCACCTTCTTTCCCAAGCACTCCCTTTTCCACAAGGTTTGCCGTTGAGTTCAATTCTCCGCTGGCAAAATTAACCGAGGGCCGTTTTCCATGGAAAAGGATTTACCAGATTGGGAATGGGGCCCAGAATGTACCACACACTGTAGTTACTGTACTGTATCACGGCTATTGACAGCTAATGATGATGCTGCTGTGACGGCTGTCTAATAGCTCCTTTAACCACACTCGTTTCAGGGATTTTAAACACATTCAGACTGCATTGATTAACTGCTTTGCCAGGGAAAACATGCCACAATGATGCTCACCAACGAGCAAGGATTCCTATGCTGCTCTACAACTTGTATAGCCAACCACAACCCCTAAGGTCCTCTGCCAATGGCCATATTTGAAATTGGTCAATGACCCTGTAAATAGCCTGTGTGATTAATCTATTCATAACGTCACTGCCAAGTGAATTACATGATTATATGGTTATTAACATGGTTTATAGAATAACATGGTTGAGTGAGGTTTTCCTGAACACTAAAGGATTACATTTCTTCCCAACATCTCACATAAGGAGACAATTCAAAACATACAGTAAACCCCACACACCTGGATGAAGTGATGTCACCCAATAACATTTCCAGATGTTTGTAAAATTGGATAGACTTTCCTAACTAACTAAGATTAATGGGCCTTTAAAGGGTTACTGATGTGTTTTTTGTTATATATATATCACTGCATTCCAAAACAAATTGGTCTCCATATCAGCATTCAATGAACCAACAATGTGCTTTGGGCCAATCGATATGGGAAAACCCACTCAACCATGTTAAACCCATTGTAAACCCAATCCCTCCAGAACTTTCATTATGCACACTTGGCCACTATTCCCTGTGATTAGTAATTGTATAAGTGTGTCCTTGGTTTACCATTGTCCTGTCAATTATTGTTCCCATGTCCGTTGGTGGTGTGAGTACCTATGTGTTGGTGCAGCTGTTATGCTGCGTGTCTTATATATTGTGTATTATGGGTATCGTCCCGTGGCGTTCAACGAGGTTTACCCTCGCTCTTTTGTTTGGGTACAGCCCAGTGTTTTAGTATATGTGTTTGTTTTGAGTGTATTAAAAACCCCTATTGTGTATTCCTGCGCCTGTCTCCAAATCCTTTATACCAGCGTGACACCCACTCAACCGTGTTAAACCCATTCAGCTGTGTTAGTCTACTTTCACGCCCTGATCTGTTTCACCTGTCTTTGTGATTGTCTCCACCCACCTCCAGGTGTCTCCTATTTTCCCCATTAGTCCCCAGTGTATTTATCCCTGTGTTTCCTGTCTCTCTGTGCCAGTTGGTCTTGTTTTGCCAAGTCAACCAGCGTTTCTCCTTGCTCCTATTTTTCCCAGTCTCAGTTTTTTCCTAGTCCTCCTGGTTTTGACCCTTGCCTGTCCCGACGCCATATCTGCCTGCCTGACCACTGCCTGTTCTGACCTCGAGTCTGCCTATCCCCATGTACTGTTTGGACTCGGACCTGTTCTCTGAACCCCTGCCTGTCCTGACCTCGAGCTTGCCTATCCCCTGGTACTGTTTGGACTCGGACCTGTTCACTTAACCCCTGCCTGTCCCCGGCCTGCCTTTTGCCTAGCCCTTTTGGTATAATAAATATCGGAGCTCAACCATCTGCCTCCTGTGTCTGCATTTGGGTCTCGCCTTGTGCCCTTATACAGCCCTCGGCTCTGACATTTAGAATAGATTCATTATGATATCAATAGGGTCATTGACCCACTTCAATTATTTCAAATAATTATTTGTTGTATAAGCCTCATTGGAGTATCATTGGAAGTGGATCATCTTAATTTTAACATGACAATTATCCTCAAGTGTAATTTATCTCCCCATAACACCATGTTACAGCTTTCTAAAATCATGTGACAAATGTTTTTGTTTTCTTGATCAACAAATAGTTTGGCCATTTTTGACAGACATGTAATGATGTCTGTCATTACAAGAAGTCAGGTGTTCCGACCTGGTTTTGTCATGGCTAAGTAACAGCATATAGGGTTTGCCCAAAACGGAGCCCTCAGAAGCAGGCGAGCTCAGTGGGAAACAGCCCTCCCTTTCAGCCCAGCGCGTGTACTTAATGAATTTCGACACGTTCCCCATTCCTTTCTATCTCCCCTACCAAAATGAATAGAGGCAGGGCTCTACACTGAAAGGCTACGAGGGGAAATCTAAATGAAAGGAGATATTGTGTTGACACTATGGAACTTCCTGTCTGTATATTGTCTGCTTTCACAATATCCAATAACAGTGGGTCATGTTACAACGTTACAAGATAAGGGATCTAGAGAGCTGCTACAGTATGTCTATTGTTTGAATAAGAGGAATTTTATCAACTGTGATCTCTCTTTAGGCTCTGGGAGAAACATGATTTCTAAGCCCATGTGAGAGCCATACTATGTGATCATGACACCAAATCCACAAGCACGACGAGATCACACGATCAGAGTCCAAGACCACACTATCAAGATAACGCCAATTCCTGGCACAACTGCAGTTTATAGCTTCAATTAGGCATTTCTCTTGGTGAGGTACATTTCACTATATCTAATTCCTCTCAGTTTATGCAACATTTTCACAGAAGACCCTCTGTGATTTGTCTAAAAGAGATGAAAGCACAGGCCTTTTTCAAAATAACCTGCTGTCTAATTAAGGCTGTAGACAGACAATAAGATGCCTCACTTGGCCAATTAGAGATAACAAACATTAAATGAAATATGTTTGGCTGTAACAGCAGCCATCTCACTCTCTCCATCCCTTTCTCCCTCTCTCTTCCATATATCCCTCTGTCTCTACACCCCACCTTTTTTCCAACTCTCCCTCTTAATCTTTCATCCTTCCCTTTCTCTCCATCTCACTCTCCATCCCTCCCTTTCACTATCTATCTCTTTCTCATCTCTCTCTCTAATCACTGCACAGTTGTGGGCCAGGCATGGCAGCGTGCCATCAAGATTGATTTGAAGACCCTCCTCCTGAAAAGAGGACAATGAGGCCGAGGAGGTGGGTGCACGGGGGCTCGCTTCTGATTAAATTCCACACAATCTTTTCCTCAGAGGGTTCCACCCCCTCAACACATACCCCTCCGCCCCCTCTGTATCCCACACATCAGCTGGTCACAATGATTATAATAACACCCTGTGCCTAGGTCAGACCTGGTAATGCCAGCAGTCACATGTGAGGGAGGTGATATAGTAGTGTTAGCATAGCAGGGGGTGATCTCATTGTCTGGTCTCTGAGGTGTTGTTTTATCTAATGGATGTGATGATACCAGACACACTGCCGATGCTTGACTGAAGGCCCTTTGACAGCCGATTTATGATCTCTTCATAATTTATTTATGATTTATTTGAGTAGGGACCCTTGACATTACTGTGCTGTATGTCTGAGAGAAGCAGTTATTGTCCATTTTTTATTTAACCTTTATTTAGCTAGGCAAGTCAGTTAAGAACAAAGTCTTATTTTACAATGACGGCCTAGCCCGGCCAAACCCTCCCCTAATAACCAGGATGACGCTGGACCAATTGTGTGCCACCCTATCGGACTCCCGATCACAGCCGGTTGTGATACAGCCCGGGATCGAACCAGGGTCTGTAGTGACATCTCTAGCACTGAGATGCAGTGCCTTAGACCGCTGCGCCACTCGGGTCAATGCCCTGCTCTCTTGCTGTGTTCCATGGGAGAATCAGTGGTGTTGTGCTGCCACCTTAAATTTCCTGACTTCTTTTCCATGCCCCACTAAATCATCAGATGTGGTTGTACTACTTCCTGTTGTTCTATTGTTCCCATTTCTCCAGGATAGACATCAAATCTCCAATAACACCCTGTTGCCCAGAGTGCATTGCAGAGCTCTAATGTGGCTCTGGTCAAAAGTAGTGCATTATAAGATACAGGATAGGTTGTGAAATGAGATGCATAATGAGCGAATGGTATCTGAAACCCTTCCCCATTATATTAGATATTCAATACCAAATGCCTCAATGTCTGTCCTGAGATGTCTTTTGTCTAAGAAGCATCTAAGGATATCATCGAGAAAGGAACGACTCAGTGAGTCTGAATATCTAGTAAGATGCTTTATGGATTTCAGTACAAGCATTGTTTTATGCATTTCATTGTTCTTCATTCTGACAGTCTCCCAACAGTACCCCAGTCTCTCATGCAGTCATGGAAACCCCTGGAGTGTCTGTGCCAATGGTGCCAATATCCATCCCCGTCAGCTCAGAGGGAGCTGATGCCATTGTAGGACAAGCCTGGCACTGGTAGGGTTCCAGCAGGCCTGGCATGGGACACACAGGGGAGGGCATCCTAAATGGTTATTTGTGTGACAGTGGAACAGAGCTTAGCGCCATGTGTTTCTGAAGATCCCTTTGGTTAGAGGGGGAATGAAGGAGCCGTAATCCTGTTGCATCTCCATAATTCCTGCAGCAATTAACATTAATGAAGCTGGTGAAAAGGCAGATGGGATGTTAACTAAGGGCCCTGAGATAAAAGAGGGTCATTTGTACCAATCTGTGACTGTCCTGTCTAAAATACGAGGAAACCAGAATCTTAAGAGTTCTCAAGTGTCTGCTTGTATTCACAGTGACATAATTTGAGGATTTTACTTTTCAAGGATAGTGTTGGTTTATTTCTGACTGTGTAAGTAAGCATGGGTTGATGGTGAGTATGGATGTGGTAGAGACTGGGAACAGCACAGCTGTGTGTGTGTGTGTGTGTGTATTCAAGTGTCTGTGTGTGTGTGCGCACACGCACGCGTGTGTGTGTGCATTCAAGTGTGTGTGTGTGTGTGTGTGTGTCTGTGTATGTGTGTATGTGTGTGTGTGTGTGAGCGTGTCTGTGTGTGTTTTGGAGGTATTCCCCGTCTGTGTAGCCTACTTATAAGTGACCACTTTCATTCTTGCATGAAGAAAAAAAAGAACTTCGAGGCACATGATCATATGTGCTTTTGTTAAAAAGTCATAAGGCACATCTTTCATTTCAAGGCACAGATTGGTTCATGCTCCCTAATTAATTCAATTAGGCTGATTAAAGTGAGCATGATATGGACAAAATGAATATTTATGTATAAACTAATGTATATGCCAATGCCTGAAGATCACCGGGTTATGGTTAGGGAAATGGTTATCATTAAATGATGTCACAGAAATATAAAAACTGGAACATTTGCTCCGTTATTGCTTTGATGAACGTGTATACCAGCCAGCATGACCCGTCTTCATAAAAAGGACGCGTCTCCTTTAAGAGAAAATGGGGCGCAACATCTACAATGGTAGGGGTGCACAAACCGACTGAGAATGAAAAATAGCATCATATCTCTAGCACCAATTATTTATCGTTAACAATTCATCAACAGTTATGTTATAATAATAAAAAAATATGAACTTAAATCATTATACGAAGATTAATATGCAAGAACATTTGGAATGTGTCCCTTGTCACCCCTTTCACTGGCGCCGTCATTGTCTGGATACGGACTGTAGAGTGCGCTGCAGATTGCGTTGAATTAGCTGTTTGGTGTTGCCCATACAGTTTGGAGGCCATCCCCACACGTTCCGTATAACGGAAAGATACTGCAGCATCCTTTGTTTTCCTTCGCTGGGTATCAAGGTAAGGAATTTACCTATGGTTTACCATATGCTTGTCTAGTAGCCGATATATTCTGCACAGACTGGCGTTGCCATGCATTCTTGACTTCTTTCGTCCGTTTCCCTCAATTCTCCATCACCGTAGGCTGAATGGATTGTTTGAATGATGTCAACTAGCTAGCTAGTTATTAAACACAAAATATGGAATAAAGTCAAGTCTGAATAAAGTCAATTTCAGAATAAATTCGTGAACATGTGCGACGTCGTGTTTCAACCGGCATGCAAGCTCCAGGCAACGTTCGTGCGTACTCCACTGTTGTTTTTTGGGCTCACAATGCTCCATACAGGTTGTTGGTGGCTGTAATTTAGTAGCTACACTAGTTCTACAACGTTGCGTCATTACATCAGCCTGAATGAAGCAGCAGGTCACAACGAAACGATGCAACTAAACCTCAATGTTGCTCTTTTTTTAGGTTTAACATTATGTCATTATGATGTTTTGGGTGGCTCGAGCGCTGGGGGATTGCTTAGTCAGCATCGTTATTGTATGATTGTATGTGGTTATGAGATGGGACATAATTCGAGTAATTGCCCGATAACAAGCAGGGAAACTTGGACTCGTCAGCCCACTGAGAACATGGCATACAGGACAATACAAGACAATCTCTTCTGAGATATTGTGGTGTTTGTCTGTTTTGACTGACATTTTTAGGCAGACACACACTGTCTTTATTAAATAAGGGGCAAATTAGTGGAAATGAAGTGCAAGTGTATTGCATTGATTATATAGTAGCATTAGGTCTGTTAGCATCGAGTGCCAATAGTTTAAAGCGGCAATCAGCAGTTGAAACATTAACTAAGTGTAGTCCCCGCCCCTGTTTCGGGTAAGGGATGGGGCTGGAGAATTGTAACAACTCTCAAATTCATAGACAGAGCTATGGATGCAAGTACTGACCGTCCATGATATCAACATTATAGTTTTAACCATGTTTTGAGGCTCCTATATAGTGTTTGTTTACATTTACTTTGTTTACATTTACTTTGTTTACAAACATTGGATTGAAACAAGCTTATATTTTGGGTCTGATGTGGTACAACAGTTGAACTAAGTTGAACTAACTCTGGCTGAATAATTTGATCTACAGTGCCTGGTACACAGCTGCACACAACAGGTTTAGTGTCAAAAGCTAAATATTGGGATTAGAATGTGTATGTGTGTGTTCGTTGGTAGGCTGGCGTGGAAAACGCATTTGGGTATTTTGTATCAGTGTGAACAGATTCTCAGGAAAATACGAGGGAAAAGCATTAGGCTTGTGTAACGGATGTGAAAGGGCTAGCTAGTTAGCGGTGGTGCGCGCTAATAGCGTTTCAATCGGTTACATCACTTGCTTTGAGACCTTGAAGTAGTGGTTCTCCTTGCTCTGCAAGGGCCGCGGCCTTTGTGGAGCGATGGGTAACGATGCTTCGTGGGTGACTGTTGTTGATGTGTGCAGAGGGTGCCCGGGTCGAGGCGAGGGGACGCCATAAAGTTAAACTGTTACACTTGGATGAATTTAGCAGTAACACTTTATTTGAATGTTCCGTCATACTGCCTGCATAAGTCATAAACATGACTTAGCTTGACATAATACGTTTCCTATTGACAGTATGTGAAGCATGATATGCTTATAACAGGTTTATGACAGAGATCAACAGTGTGAAGCATGCGGTCATAAATGTAATGTCAAGCCCCAAGTCACTTTTATTACACATCAAATGTGTGCATTAAAAGGTAAGCTACCATTTAAAAAAATATGCATTTGGCCCAGGCCTAATAATTTTAAAGGGATACTGCGAGATTCTGTCAATAATCTCTACAGGTATGCTAGCGTAATGCAACTGTATCTGTAGACTTCCAGTCATTGCGCTACTGCTAGTTAGCTTTGGCTTGCAAAACTAACTTCCGTCACACTGCACGCAGAGACATTAAAATGGTATCAGCGAGTTCTTCTGACTGTAGAAAAATGGCTTACTTGCCAGAATCTCACAGTATCCCATTAACCTAACTAGGGTATGTGGGACGGTAGCGTCCCACCTCGTCAACAGCCAGTGAAACTGCAGGACGCCAAATTCAAAACAACAGAAATCCCATAATTTAAATTCCTCAAACATACAAGTATTTTACACCATTTTAAAGATACACTTGTTGTAAATCCAGCCAAAGTGTCCGATTTCAAAAAGGTTTTACGACGAAAGCACACCAAACGATTATGTTACGTTAGAGCCAAGTCACAGAAAAAGACAGCCATTTTTCCAGCCAAAGAGAGGAGTAACAAAAAGCAGAAATAGAGATAAAATTAATCACTAACCTTTGATGATCTTCATCAGATGACACTCATGTTACACAATACATGTATGTTTTGTTCGGTAAAGTTCATATTTATATCCAAAAATCTGAGTTTAGGCGGGACGCTACTGTCTCACTTGGCAAAAAGACAGAGAAAATGCAGAGCGTCAAATTCAAATTAATTACTATAAAAATCTAACTTTCATTAAATCACACATGAAAGATACCAAATTAAAGCTACACTGGTTGTGAATCCAGCCAACATGTCAGAATTCAAATAGGCTTTTCGGCGAAAGCAAACGATGCTATTATCTGAGGATAGCACCATTGTAAACGAAGAGAGAGAAGCATATTTCATGACTTACCTTTGACGAGCTTCTGTTGTTAGCACTCCAATATGTCCCATAAACATCACAAATGGTCCTTTTGTTCGATTCATTCCGTCGATATATATCCAAAATGTCAATTTATTTGGCGCGTTTGATCCAGAAAAACACCGGTTCCAAATTGTGAAACGTGACTACAAAATATCTCAAAGGTTACCTGTAAACTTTGCCAAAAAATTTCAAACTACTTTTGTAATACAACTTTAGGTATTTTTTTACGTAAATAATCGATCAAATTGAAGACGGGATGATCTGTGTTCAATACAGGATTAAAACCAACTGTAGCTAGCTTTCTGGTCATGCGCTTCTAACAAACAGGACATTTCGAGTGACCCTCCTTCAAGATGGCCATACTTCTTCATTACACAAAGGAATAACCTCAACCAATTTGTAAAGACTGTTGACATCCAGTGGAAGCGGTAGGAACTCTGAATGGTTTGTCCTCGGGGTTTCGCCTGCTAAATAAGTTCTGTTATACTCACAGACGTGATTCAAACAGTTTTAGAAACTTCAGAGTGTTTTCTATCCAAATCTACTAATAATATGCATATCTTATCTTCTGGGGATGAGTAGCTGGCAGTTTAATTTGGGCATGCTTTTCATCCAAAATTCAGAATGCTGCCCCCTACCCAAGAGAAGTTAAAGCTTGACACTGTTGTGATGCGTATTGCATAACAGCAATAGCCAAACATTTTAGGCAAAAGTCCTGACTGTGTGCGTCATAGTTTGCTGACTCGAAACAACATATTATGACACCGTCGACACATTCTGTCCCTGCTGTATAATTGGCCAATTTGAATTCCCTTCTTGATCACATTAATATTAAACACTAAACCTGCCCAGTTGCTCACCAATAAACTCATCCCTTATCTGGCCTGGCCATGCACACCTGGGCTGGCACAGCCAAGACAACAGCAGCTGTTGATTCTAGTGTTCATCACTAAAACTTTTTAGTTGTGAGGAATGCTGAACCTTGAAGAATTGGAGAGAGAGAGAGATGTCTAACATATGGGTCTCACAGACAATGCCAGGTCAGTGTGATACATTATATTAATCTCACTATTCCCAGTTATCTGGAGTAGTAGGCTGTGCTATTATACACTACATGTTTGTTGCCCCTTGCAAAGGGATATCATTTAGGCTAGCCTGCACTCTGCTTTGGCAAGCAGCAAGGGATAATGTCAAGAGGAACACAGAAATGCCGTAAATGCTAACTCTAACTTGTATTACCTTCACTAGGGAGTCATTAGCTTCACTCCTGAAAGTGTTATGACTGCTGCTTTTACTGAATGTCCATAGTGCTGCTGCCACTCTATGCCATAAACATCAACCAAAAGTACCCCCTTAACATCTGTCAGGTTTACATTAATAAAACAAAACATGAAGATGATAAGCTAGCCTACAGATTTTCTTGCACAGGGAAAACCAGTAAGTCACTTGAAAATATCACTTGTATGAAAATGTAGGCATGTTCCTAAAAACATTGAGGACATACAGTGCCTTCAGAAAGTATTCATACCCCTTGACTTATTCTACATTTTGTTGTTACCGCCTGAATTCAAAATGGATTAAATTTATTTTTTTTCTCACCCGTCTACACACAATACCCCCTAATGACAGTGAAAACATGTTTTTAAAAATGTTAGCAAATTTATTGAAAATGAAATACAGATATCTAATTTACATAAGTATTCACACCCATGAGTCAATACTTTGTAGAAGCACCTTTGGCAGCGATTACAGCATTGAGTCTTTCTGGGTAAGTTTCTAAGAGCCTTGCACACCTGGATTGTACAACATTTGCCCATTATTCTTTTCAAAGTTTTTCAAGCTCTGTCAAATTGGTTGTTGATCATAGCTGGACAACCATTTTCAGGTCTTGCCATAGATTTTCAAGTAGATTTAATTCAAAACTGCAACTCTGCCAGTCAGGAACATTCACTGTCTTCTTGGTAAGCAACTTCAGTGTAGATTTGGCCTTATATTTTAGGTTATTTTAAGGTGAATTAGTCTCCCAGTGTCTGGTGGAAAGCAGACTGAACCAGGTTTCCTCTAGGATTTTGCCTGTGCTTAGCTTCATTCCAATTTCGTGATATCCAATTGCGATCTTGTCTCATCGCTGCAACTCCCCAACTGGCTCGGAAGAGGCAAAGGACGAGTCATACGTCCTCCGAAACATGACCCGCCAAGCTGCGCTTCTTAACACCCGCCTGCTTAAGTCGGAAGCCAGCCGCACCAATGTGTTGGAGGAAACACCATTCAACTGACGACCGGCCCGCCACAAGGAGTCGCTAGAGCGCGTTGAGCCAAGTAAAGCCCCCCTCCGGGTCTGGACCAATTGTGCGCCGCCCTATGGTACTTCTGGTCACGATCGAACCCCAGGCTGTTTCGATGCAGTGCCTTAGACCTGCTTTTTTTATCCTAAAAAAACTCCCCCGTCCTTAGTGATTACAAGCATATCCATAACATGATGCAGCCACCACTATGCTTGAAAAGAGTGGTACTCAGTAATGTGTTGTATAACACTTTGTATTTAGGACAAGAAGTGAATTGCTTTGCCACATGTTTTGCAGTATTACTTTAGTGCCTTGTTGCAAACAGGATGCATGTTTTGGAATATTTTATTCTGTACATGCTTCCTGTAGTGACTAGGTGTATTGATACACCATCCAAAGTGTAATTAATAACTTCACCACGCTCAAAGGGATATTCAATGTCTGCTTTTATTTTTACCCATCTACCAATAGGTGCCTTTTGCAAGGCATTGGAAAACAGCATTGGTCTTTTTGGTTGAATATGTGTTTTGAAATTCACTGCTTGACTAAGGAACCTTACAGATAATTGTGTGTGTGGGGTACAGAGATGAGGTAGTCAATCGAAAATCATGGTAAACAATTATTACACAGTTATTACACACAGTGACTCCATGCAACTTATTGTGACTTGTTAAGCAATTTTTTACTCCTGAACTTATTTAGGCTTACCATAACAAAGGGGTTAAATACTTTACTTTAGAAGTGAAGCTCTAAGCTGCTGCAAATGCATGACCTGGAACAATCTGCGAATCACATGAGCATCTTTACATCATACACTGAGAATCATCACACTACTAAAGCAGAGAGTATTAGCCGACGTAAAAGACAAGCATTCCAACGAGGGGCTGTGTGGATCTTACACCTGTGTTTATCAACCTTTTCTGTGCCAGGGACTGGCAAGCTGTGGTTCTCTGCCTTATAGCTGAGTTTAAAGCTATTAGTTGAGAACTAATGAAATAGTGTCAACTCACTATCTGACAGAGCAGAGCAGTTAGCAACATCACATGGACCGGAGCTGATCAACGGAACATAGGGTTGAGAAACCTTATCCTACTCTACTCTACTCTGTTCCTCTGATGATGTAGAGGTTAACCCAGGCCCTGCAGCCCCCAGCACCACTCCCATTCCCCAGGCGCTCTCATTTGTTGACTTCTGTAACCGTAAAAGCCTTGGTTTCATGCATGTTAACATTAGAAGCCTCCTCCCTAAGTTTGTTTTATTCACTGCTTCAGCACACTCCGCCAACCCGGATGTCCTATCCGTGTCTGAATCCTGGCTTAGGAAGGACACCAAAAATCCTGAAATTTCCATCCGTAACTATAACATTTTCCCGCCAAGATAGAACTGCCAAAGTGGGCGGAGTTGCAATCTACTGCAGAGATTGACAGAACAATGCAGGCTTACTATCCAGGTCTGTGCCCAAACAATTTGAGCTTCTACTTTTAAAAATCCACCTTTCCAGAAACATGTCTCTCACCGTTGCCGCTTGTTATAGACCCCCTTCAGCCCCCAGCTGTGCCTTGAACACCATATGTGAATTGATTGCCCCTTATCTATCTTCAGAGTTCGTACTGTCAGGTGACCTAAACTGGGACATGCTTAACACCCCGGCCGTCCTACAATCTAAGCTAGATGCCCTCAATCTCACACAAATTATCAAGGAACCTACCAGGTACAACCCTAAATCCTTAACCATGAGTATCTCTTAGATATCATCCTGACCAACTTGCCCTCTAAATACACCTCTGCTGTCTTCAACCAGGATCTCAGTGATCACTGCCTCATTGCCTGCGTGCGTAATGGGTCCGTGGTCAAACGACCACCCCTTATCACTGTCAAACGCTCCCTAAAACACTTCAGCGAGCAGGCCTTTCTAATTGACCTGGCCTGGGTATCCTGGAAGGATACTGACCTCATCCCATCAGTAGAGGATGCCTGATTGCTCTTTAAAAGTGCTTTCCTCACCATCTTAAATAAGCATGCCCCATTCAAAAAATATAGAACTAAGAACAGATATAGCCCTTGGTTCACCCCAGACTTGACTGCCCTTGACCAGCACAAAAACATCCTGTGGCGTTCTGCATTAGCATCGAATAGCCCCCGCGATATACAACTTTTCAGGGAAGTTAGGAACCAATATACTCAGTCAGTTAGGAAAGCTAAGGCTAGCTTCTTCAAACAGAAATTTGCATCCTGTAGCACTAATTCCAAAAAGTTTTGGAACACTGTAAAGTCCATGGAGAATAAGAGCACCTCCTCCCAGCAGCTCACTGCACTGATGATAGGTCTGGAACTGGATCTCTACAAATCAGCTGGGCTAGACAATCTGGACCCTCTCTTTCTAAAATGATCCGGCAAAATTGTTGCAACCCCTATTACTAGCCTGTTCAACCTCTTTCGTATCGTCTGAGATCCCCAAAGATTGGAAAGCTGCCGCGGTCCTCCCCCTCTTCAAAGGGAGACACTCTAGACCCAAACTGTTATAGACCTATATCCATCCTGCCCTGCCCTTCTAAAATCTTCGAAAGTCAAGTTAATAAACAGATCACCGACCATTTCTTATCCCACCGTACCTTTTCCACTAAGGTCCTAAACGATATCATAACCGCCATCGATAAAAGACAGTACTGTGCAGCCGTCTTCATCGACCTGGCCAAGGCTTTCGATTCTGTCAATCACCGCATTCTTATCTGCAGACTCAATAGCCTTGGCTTCTCAAATAACTGCCTCGTCTGGTTCACCAACTACTTCAGTGTGTCAAATCGGAGGGCCTGTTGTCCTGACCTCTGGGGATGCCACAGGGTTCAATTCTCGGGCCGACTCTTTTCTCTCTATATATCAATGATGTCGCTCTTGCTGCTGGTGATTCTCTGATCCACCTCTACGCATACGACACCATTATGTATACATCTGGCCCTTCTTTGGACACTGTGTTAACAAACCTCCAAACAAGCTTCAATGCCATACAACACTCCTTCCATGGCCTCCAATTGCTTTTAAATGCTAGTAAAACTAAGTGCATGCTCTTCAACCGATTGCTGCCTGCACCCGCCCTCCCGACTAGCATCAATACTCTGGACGGTTCTGACTTAGAATATGTGGACATCTACAAATACAGTCGTATGAAAAAGTTTGGGCACCCCTGACAATTTCCATGATTTCCATTTATAAATAATTGGGTGTTTGGATCAGCAATTTCATTTTGATCTATCAAATAACTGATGGACACAGTAATATTTCAGTAGTGAAATGAGGTTTATTGGATTAACAGAAAATGTGCAATATGCATCAAAACAAAATAAGACAGGTGCATAGATTTGGGCACCCCAATAGAAAAATCACATCAATATTTAGTAGAGCCTCCTTTTGCTAAAATAACAGCCTCTAGACCAGGGGTGTCAAACTCATTCCACGGAGGGCCTAGTGTCTGCAGGTTTTTGGTTTTTCCTTTCAATAAAGCCCTAGACAACCAGGTGTGGGGAGTTCCTAACTAATTAGTGATGTTAATTCATCAATCAAGTACAAGGGAGGAGCGAAAACCCGCAGACACTCGGCCCCCCGTGGAATGAGTTTGACACCTGTGCTCTAGACGCTTCCCATAGCCTCTAATGAGATTCTGGATGATGGTATTTTGGACCATTCCTCCTTACAAAACATCTCCAGTTCAGTTAGGTTTGATGGTTGCCGAGCATGCACAGCCCGCTTCAAATCATCCCACAGATTCTCAATGATATTCAGGTCTGGGGACTGGGATGCCCAGAACATTGTACTTGTTCCTCTGCATAAATGCCCGGGTAGATTTTGAGCAGTGTTTTGGGTCGTTGTCTTGTTGAAATATCCAGCGCCGGCGTAACTTCAACTTTGTGACTGATTATTCAACATTATTCCCAAGAATCTGCTGATATTGAGTGGAATCCATGCGACCCTCAACTTTAACAAGATTCCCAGTACCGGCACTGGCCACACAGCCCCACAGCATGATGGAACCCCCACCAAATTTTACTGTGGGTAGCAAGTGTTTTTCTTGGAACGCTGTGTTCTTTTGCCGCCATGCATAACGTCCCTTGTTATGACCAAATAACTCAATCTTTGTTTCATCAGTCCACAGCACCTTATTCCAAAATGAAGCTGGCTTGTCCAAATGTGCGTTTGCATACCTCAAGCGACTCTGTGGTGTGTGTGCAGAAAAGGCTTCTTCCGCATCACTCTCCCATACAGCTTCTCCTTGTGCAAAGTGCGCTGAATTGTTGAACGATGCACAGTGACACCATCTGCAGCAAGATGATGTTGTAGGTCTTTGGAGGTGGTCTGTGGGCTGTTTTTGACCGTTCTCATCATCCTTCGCCTTTGCCTCTCCGATATTTTACTTGGCCTGCCACTTCTGGCCTTAACAAGAACTGTGCCTGTGGTCTTCCATTTCCTCACTATGTTCCTCACAGTGGACACTGACAGCTTAAATCTCTGCGATAGCTTTTTGTAGCCTTCCTCTAAACCATAATGTTGAACAATCTTTGTTTTCAGGTCATTTGAGAGTTGTTTTGAGGCCCCCATGTTGCCACTCTTCAGAGGAGAGTCAAAGAGAACAACAACTTGCAATTGGCCACCTTTAAATACCTTTTCTCATGATTGGATGCACTTGTCTATGAAGTTCAAGGCTTAATGGCTCAATTATTCAGTGCTAAGTAGTTACAGGTATTCAAATCAACAGAATGACAAGGGTGCCCACATTTTTGCATAGCCTATTTTTCACATCTGATTTAATTTCATACAACTTAATATTGCTACACTAAAAATCTTTGTCTGGACAATACCCCAGTACTCAGCTTTTATTAGAAAATGAATGGCATGCCACTGTGATCATTTTCTGTGATGACAGAGTAAATTATTATGCAGCCTCAGAGGGGTGCCCAAACTTTTTCATACGACTGTACCTAGGTGTCTGGTTAGACTGTGAACTCTCCTTCCAGACTCGCATTAAGCATCTCCAATCCAAAGTTAAATCTAGAATCGGCTTCCTATTTCACAACAAAGCCTCGTTCACTCATGCTGCCAAACATACCCTCGTAAAACTGACTATCATACCGATCCTTGACTTCGGCTATGTCATTTACAAAATAGCCTCCAACACCCTACTCAGACTACATCCAGTTTGCTATCAAAGTGCCATCCGTTTTGTCACCAAAGCCCCATATACTACCCACCACTGCGACCTGTATGCTCTTGTTCCCTGGCCCTCACTACATATTTGTCGCCAAACCCACCTAGTGGTTAGAGTGTTGGACTAGTAACCGAAAGGTTGCAAGATCGAATCTCCGAGCTGACAAGGTAAAAATCTGTCGTTCTGCTCCTAAACAAGGCAGTTAACCCACTGTTCCTTGGCCGTCACTGAAAATAAGAATTTGTTCTTAACTGACTTGCCTAATTAAATAAAGGTGAAATAAAAAAAATAAAAAACATTGTTAGCTTACTTTCCCACTTTCATGGTTAGTGTTCCTCCTTGGAAGAGAGAGGCATGTATTTTGGGATGCTGATGTTTTACGTCCAACATTCTGTTTTATTGCTTGGCGTCTTGTTGAACAGTAAGATCTGCTACAGCTGTGAGAGTGAGTTTCTGCTGTTTTCCTAAAGGCACGACCAGACAGTCAGGTCTTCTATCCCCCTCGTTCTTCTTGTCGTGCGCAACATGAGGTGCATCGTAATAGTCTAGAAGGGGCTTCCTTTCCCTCTCACTCTCCTCTTCATCTGCACTGATCTGAAAAGAAAGGGTAGGTGGATCGTGAAAGGAAGTCCCTGGATGCCTGCTGGGAATGCATAGTAGCCATCTGATTAATAGACTTGCATGTGGTGGTTTTAGTCATTATAAAACATTTTATTGCAACACAATCACTTGCCAATCAATAAGGGATAGGGTTAACAGTGTATGCTTTGGCTTTATGAAATAGCAGAGGTATATCTACCATGTACATGGTGGTCAATTTAATCTACTTCTGATCTCAGAGGACACAAAGCAACGTATTGTGACTGTTACAAAGGTTAGTCTGGGTTCATTGAATTACACATCAAACAGCTAGTGATGTGCTATGTTCAGCAGGACCTGTACCACATGTCCTCTCTTCTATAATCTAGGTCGTTCCTTCCTCAGCCCCAGGGCATGATGTGGTGGTCAGCGAGACGTCACACATTTTGATTAGGACATTTTAAGGCTTCATTATTTGGGCCTAAATTGTTGAGTGTGCGGCTGGCTATGTTTGTCTCGAACATTTGGAGTCAAAGAATTGTTGGCACTGGCAGTGACATTAAATATCATGGTTCCTGGACATAACTATGACTGCATAGCTACTCTTCCTTGGGTCCAGCAAACACTGCTAACCAACAACCTCAGTTTCTGTACTCAAACAATAGTGCACTCTTGTACATGAGTACACTACAGTGTCTGAGGCATGTTAGCATGCAGTCTGAGGAGCAATAGAGAGAGACTGGGTCAGTCAGACAGCGTTCACTAGGACAGCTCCACTGATATGATCCTGGAGGGAGCAGAAACATGGGGAGAGGGAGAAAGAGGGCAGAGGAAAGAGGGAGGAAGGGAAAAAGAGGGGTGTGAGGGGGGATTTAAAGTGGAGCAGTGGAGTTTTACTGAGACTGGTTATAAAGCTGGCACTCAGGAGGGAGGAGGAGGAGAGGTAGAGGAGGGGAAGGAGCGAGTAGAGTACAAAGACTTTTGGGAGTGGGCATTTACTGTAGACAGTGGGAGCCTTGAAGGTTGACCATAGACATCTCTAACTGTAGTGTAGAGAATCATTGTACCATCTAAACCGCTGTGAAATATATTTTCCATGACCAAAAATATTGTATTTTCAGCTGTTTGAAGCTGGTGTGCAAAACCGAAAGTAAGATGCAAAAACGAAACTTTAAAACGGGAAGCATAGAAATAGCGTACATAACCGATCTACTGCTTCTTAGACTTGCTTTCAATGAGAATGACAATCTATAACTCACATTTCTATTTTGAATTTTGTCTGGTCGCACAAAAAAGTTACATATTGCAGCTGTAATGCGTTAAAACTAAGCTAGCTGTAATAAAGCCTTGCAGTTGCTGCTGATGCTCGTGAATTTTCTCTGGTGGTTGTACTATACTTGAGTTAATTTACTGTTTACATTGTATGATAGTGGCATTTACTGGCTAGGTTGTATTGTGTCACTGTTATAGGCGTTGTTAAAGTGTGGCTGTAGTCTCAGCCAGGCTAGCTATTTTTATGCCTGGGCTGTTTGAGTTGGCTAGGCTAATTCTGAGATTGATGTGGTGATGATAACATTGTGGCTCATTAGAATTCTCTGGAAGGTTAGGCTATGTGAAAATGTAGCTGTGCAGTGTCAATTTAGGATTGTGATAATGCGACTGGTAATGTTGTTTATGTCTGCATTTTGTTACAGATACTGTCTCTGTTGTGTCATATCGGAGATTAAAGTGTGGCCATTTTAGTTATGGTTATGTGGCTGTCTCATGTTTCAGTTATGTTAGTGTGTACTACTGAGTCACTTTTGTGATAGTCTGGCCATTTAGGCTAGGTTGTGAGATTGTGTTGATGGTTTCATCTTTCGGTTGTGATAGTGTGGCCCTAGTCTCATATTTCTCAGCTCATGTGAATCCTCTGGAGGCAATTTAGACCCATCTGTCTGATTCCTGACACATCAATGGAGAGGAGACGCAGCTGTATCGTGGCCCCTGCAGGCCTTTTCCCGACACAGTGAACGTGTGTGTGTGTGTGAACGTGTGAACGTGTGTGTGTGTGTGAACGTGTGAACGTGTGTGTGTGTGTGTGTGTGTGTGTGTGTGTGTGTGTGTGTGTGTGTGTGTGTGTGTGTGTGTGTGTGTGTGTGTGTGTGTGTGTGTGTGAACATGTGTGTGTGTTTGTTGTGTCTTTTGCCTCCAGTCAACGGTTGCCCTACCTGCTGCTTGTTTTTTTAAAGTCGAGTGCATCTGCCTCTGGAGAGACAAGAGAACTAGCTGATCTGATCATGTGGCCTAACACTCACCAGTGTGAGGCCTCCCGGATGGTCATTTGACTCCCAAAACCCTGATACCTCAACCATTCAACACATAACAGGCCAATCAAACACTCCTGAGCCCTGGAAAATAGGCCTACTAATAATTTGCATACTGTACACATTTAGTGTAAAGCCCTGTACAAGAACTCCTTGGCAGACACTGTGTATTTGCGTTTGATTGCGAGGAGAGCTACTTTCAGCGGATATAGGAACCTCCTTTTTTCTGGGATGTGGGCCTAGGCCCAATGTCTTGTCATTTAATTTAGTGTACATCTAAGCTACTTGACTTCCTGCCGTGCTGTTATGTGAGGAGGGTGCACATCACGCCCCTTTGTGCACACTGACTGATTCTCAAAGGGCCGAAGCCTTGACAGTGAATCGTCTCGTTTTAGGATTAGATCCAGAGTGACATTTCTGTCCTGCTGGGGTTGTGCTTATGCCTCATCTTTGGTCTGCTTCTGCTTGGTGTTAAGCCTTCCTGTGTCTCAGGCTGTTATGTTGTGGCTTCTAAAGGCCTCTCAGGCAGACCTGTTCATATGCATGTTCAAATGCAAATCTCTATTGTTTTCACCTTCCAAGAAACAACAAACACTGATAGGCCTGGCCTACATAGGGCTGGGCGATTTTGTGTGACATTCATGGCTATATATCATCCTAGATGTTTTGTGTGACATTCATATAACCCAAGTATTGTTATTAGGTTTCTAAATCGTGATCCCATTGAGATTATTAAACCTATCGCAGTGGTCACCAACCGGGTCAATCGTGATCGGCTGGTTGATCTTCAATGCA
The DNA here is from genome assembly GCF_016432855.1 of Salvelinus namaycush. Lineage (NCBI taxonomy): Eukaryota > Metazoa > Chordata > Actinopteri > Salmoniformes > Salmonidae > Salvelinus > Salvelinus namaycush. The sequence continues at coordinate 28,516,800 of NC_052331.1, forward strand.
TTCCTTGTCGATCACCAAACATTTCTTTAGAAAATCCAACGATAAAGGCTTGCGCTCCATTTTGTTATATTCGTGTTGCAATTTTGGCGGTAGGTGCACTTGATTCATAAGCCCTGCGCAGCGGGTACTCAGTGTTCACATTTTTAACCATTTAATTTGTTTCAAAAGATAAACTCTGCCTACCTGGCGGACCGGTGACTAAATCGAGTGCTGCGACTACTGCGCTGGCCAATCGCTGGCCAATCGGATAGCTCAAATCGCCACGCCCACAGAACTCTCACGACCCACAGCAAAGTTTGATAGGCTACTAGCCTATGTAAGAGCTAATAACTTTTAAAACCATGACCACAGAGAGACCGTCCAAATTATACAGCAAAGAGCTGCTGTTTTTATGAGTTAGTTCATGTTACATTTTTTATTCTGGACTGTCAACACTGTTTTTATTCGACACTATTACAAAACATAAAACGCACTTCTCCTTACTTCCACTAGCGCTGCAATGAATGAGTAGCCAAGTGTAGGCCTATCAAAGGCCCTGCGTTTTATTATTAGTAGCTTGTCGTGTCTATTGTAATATCGTGGAATATTTAACTTCTTGTCAATAGGGGGTGCTGTTAGCACTTTGTAATAATGACGTTCCCAAATTAAACTGCCTCGTACTCAATTCTTGCTCGTACAATATGCATATTATTATTACTATTGGATAGAAAACACTCTCTAGTTTCTAAAACCGTTTGAATTATATCTGTGAGTGAAACAGAACTGGACTTAGAGCAATTTTCCTATGTGTATGTGAGAATGCCAAATTTTCCAAGCTGCTCTGAGACCTGTGTATAACTCTGCCTGTCTTCTATTGGTTGAGATGCACTGCATACGCCTTCCCCTGGTTGTTAGCGAATAGGGAGACTTGAAATGGAGTCTCTACGTAGATCTCAAAGGTTATAAATCACTTGGCAAAGACGTGTATGTTCTTTTCCCCCTTCGCTCTGACGCACTGAGGACCTTGGCACATTGTACTAGAACCATCGGTTATAGATCTTAGACATTTCCGGCTGTGTTTTTATTCGATATAGGCTTTAAAGACATCATAATCTTGTTATTTTGAACCGAATTATATCAGTTTGTCAGTATATTGCGATTTTCGGGTATTTATTTTCGTGGCGTTGTAGGAAGTTGGGTATCTCTGGCTCAAATGCTAATGTTTACTGCTAATTGCAACGTTGAAGAGGACGTTCTCCAACCTAGCAACGATTCTTTTGGACAAAGGACACCTTTCCCAAGATTCTGATGAGAGTTCATCAAAAAGTAAGAACTATTTATGCTGATAATTCGTTGTTCTGTTGACAAATGTCAAATAATAATTCCGCCATGAATTTCGGTGCGTCTCGCTTTAGCGCACGCTGTATGCTTGAAGTAACGTTAATTTTAAAAATGTAACCCAGCGATTGCATTAAGAACTAATTTGTCTTTCAATTCCTGTCCAACCTGTATTTTTTTAGTCAAGTTTATGAATAGTTTTTGATTAGAATAGGTGCCTCTCCAAGATGGCGCCGGACAGATTGCTTGAGGTTTTGGACACTAATCATATTGTATAAGCACGATTTGTGCCGCTAAATATGCACATTTTCGAACAAACTCTATATGCATTGTGTAATATAATGTTATAGGACTGTCATCTGAAGAATTCTGAGAAGGTTAGTGAAAAAATTAATATATTTTGGTGGTTTATACGTTATCGCTATTTTTGCCTTGAATCAATGCTGTTGTGATGTTTGCTATTGTGGTAAGCTAATATAACGCTATATTGTGTTTTCGCTGTAAAACACTTAGAAAATCTGAAATATTGGCTGGATTCACAAGATCTGTGTCTTTCATCTGCTGTACGCTGTGTATTTTTAAGAAATGTTTTATGATGAGTAATTAGCTAATACACGATGGTCTCTGTAGTTATTCTAGTCGCTTTGGTGAGAGTTGTGATAGTGGCTGCAATGGTAAACTATGATTTATACCTGAAATATGCACATTTTTCTATCAAAACATATGCTATACAATAAATATGTTATCAGACTGTCATCTGATGAAGTTGTTTCTTGGTTAGTGGCTATTTATATCTTTATTTGGTCGAATTTGTGATAGCTACTGATGGAGTAAAAAAATGGTGGAGTAAAGAAGTGGTGTCTTTTGCTAACGTGGTTAGCTAATAGATTTACATATTGTGTCTTCCCTGTAAAACATTTTAAAAATCAGAAATGATGGCTGGATTCACAAGATGTGTATCTTTCATTTGGTGTCTTGGACTTGTGATTTCATGAACATTTTATTATATGATATCCCTGTGGGTTTAGGCTAGGCTATGCTAGTCAGCTTTTTTGATGGGGGTGCTCCCGGATCCGGGTTTGTGAGGCGTTAGAGGTTAACTTTCTCATATGAACAACAGGAATTTGTGCATGAGGCAGATGCAATGCGACTCGAGTTTAGTCATCAGGTGGAAGACTGTTCCCCCTCTCTCTAGTCATCAGGTGGGAGACTGTTCCCCTTCTCTCTAGTCATCAGGTGGAAGACTGTTCCCCTTCTCTCTAGTCATCAGGTGGAAGACTGTTCCCCCTCTCTCTAGTCATCAGGTGGGAGACTGTTCCCCTTCTCTCTAGTCATCAGGTGGGAGACTGTTCCCCTTCTCTCTAGTCATCAGGTGGAAGACTGTTCCCCCTCTCTCTAGTCATCAGGTGGGAGACTGTTCCCCTTCTCTCTAGTCATCAGGTGGGAGACTGTTCCCCTTCTCTCTAGTCATCAGGTGGGAGACTGTTCCCCTTCTCTCTAGTCATCAGGTGGAAGACTGTTCCCCCTCTCTCTAGTCATCAGGTGGGAGACTGTTCCCCCTCTCTCTAGTCATCAGGTGGGAGACTGTTCCCCTTCTCTCTAGTCATCAGGTGGAAGACTGTTCCCCTTCTCTCTAGTCATCAGGTGGAAGACTGTTCCCCCTCTCTCTAGTCATCAGGTGGGAGACTGTTCCCCCTCTCTCTAGTCATCAGGTGGGAGACTGTTCCCCCTCTCTCTAGTCATCAGGTGGGAGACTGTTCCCCTTCTCTCTAGTCATCAGGTGGGAGACTGTTCCCCTTCTCTCTAGTCATCAGGTGGGAGACTGTTCCCCTTCTCTCTAGTCATCAGGTGGAAGACTGTTCCCCCTCTCTCTAGTCATCAGGTGGGAGACTGTTCCCCCTCTCTCTAGTCATCAGGTGGGAGACTGTTCCCCCTCTCTCTAGTCATCAGGTGGGAGACTGTTCCCCCTCTCTCTAGTCATCAGGTGGGAGACTGTTCCCCCTCTCTCTAATCATCAGGTGGGAGACTGTTCCCCCTCTCTCTAATCATCAGGTGGGAGACTGTTCCCCCTCTCTCTAGTCATCAGGTGGGAGACTGTTCCCCCTCTCTCTAGTCATCAGGTGGGAGACTGTTCCCCTTCTCTCTAGTCATCAGGTGGGAGACTGTTCCCCTTCTCTCTAGTCATCAGGTGGCAGACTGTTCCCCCTCTCTCTAGTCATCGGGTGGGAGACTGTTCCCCCTCTCTCTGGTCAGTCTCACCGGAGGAAAGAAAGGAGAGCGCGGACCCTCTTCTGTTCTCTCCCTCTCTCCACTGAGACTAATGCCGCGTTCAAAACAACTGGGAACTCAGAAATCTCAGACTTCAGTGCATTCAAGACAACTGAGAACTACTGGGAAAAACTAGATCCGACTGGGAAACATAGTTTTGAACGGTCATCCAACTCGGGATTCCAAGTCAGAAACTCTGGCATCTTTCTAGACCTCCGACTTTCCAACCTGAAGATCACTGACATCATGATTTTACCTCGAGGCCCCAGTTGTCTTGAAAGCACCTTGACCAAACGCACATTTGAATTTATGCTCAGCTGTGCCTTGCAAGTGCAACACCAACAGATCTATTTTGTAATCAAAGCTTGAGTTTGGAAATATAATATGGTCTGAGAAAAACAATATTGGCAGGCCAGACATGTAGCCAATACGCTGTGAATAATGTATTAGGCCTACTGCGCAAACCTCATTCCTACAAAACTGTTTTTATTAGGTTAGTCAAATCACATTTTATTTGTCACCTGCGCCGAATACAGGTGTAGACCTTAGTGAAATGCTTACTTACAAGCCCTTAACCAACAATGCAGTTAAGAAAAATACCTAAAAAATAAAAGAAACAAAGTAACAAATAATTAAAGAGCAGCAGTAAAATAACAATAGCAATGTTAATGTTACATTTTCTTAGTGGTAGATCTCGGCTTGTTTTTAGACTGCGAAAGTGATCTTACTGCACCATTAACCGAAAGGTTGTTTGTTCGAATCCCCTAGCCAACTAGGTGAAAAATCTGTCTATGTGCCCTTGAGCAAGGAGCTTAACCCTAATTGCTCCTGTAAATTGCTTTGGATAAGAGCCAATTTTTGCTTGATCCGACACAATTTCATGTGTCCTGAAGGTAGAACTCCGCCTATCCGGCAGGCCCAGAGAGCAAATCAATTGCACTTATAGGCCTACCGCTGGCTAATGGGACAGCTCTGATCACCGTGTCTGCACAATTTTCTCGTGCCATAGACTGTAAAACAAAGCCTTGAATGCACAGCAAAGTTGATAATGTAAGATTTCAAAACTTTTAAGACAATGACTATAGAGAGACTCAACGAATACAGCAAAGAGCTGCTGTTTTTATGAGTAAGTTCATGCTTAAGTTATTGAGCACTGTCAACACCTTGTTCAACACTTTTTTTTATGAGCCATAAAATGTGAGCGCTCTACTTTCACTCACGCTACAACCAGCACTGCAGCTCCAATGAATGAGTATACCAAAGTGTTTTTCGATAAGCTTGCGTTATTATTATTGTCTTGCCTTTTTTTAATATCCAGGAATATTTTACTTTCTCTGGTCATAGGAGTAACAACATTAATTGGTGCATGAGGCAGAAATAATGCAGTGCGACTTAAGTTTCACCATCAGCTGGAAGACTGTCTCCTTTTCTCAGTGGAGGAAGGGAGAGAGGAGGGACGGTGAGTCGGGTGAAAGGCAGCCTCACCGCTGCTCCATCCCTCCCCTCAGATTGACCATCAGATGCAGGCCATCAGTCCAGTAAAAAAAGGAAATGAGTATGCTCACTCAGCTGTGCCTCACAAGTAATACAACAAATTATCTATTACCAGTGTGATCATATACCTACAATTTTGAAATATCATTTGAAAATGGTCTGAGAAGAACAACATTGGCAGGGCATTTCAAGCATAGCCAATATGCAGTGATAATGTATTGGGCCTATAGCCTACTGCACAAACAGAACTATTTTTAATTGGTTAATGTTGCATAGGCTTACGTTTTTTATGTCACGTTTAAAAAAAATCTGAGCGGTAGATCTCGGCCTGCATTTTGAATTAGAACGTGATCTTGACTCAGGAAAGCTTGGTGACCACTGGTGTAGAGACTTATTTACAGATGGCTGGGCATGCTACCAGAGTCGTGAGATTATTCCAACATCAGGTCGAATGAAGGGGGATTATACGGCAGCACTGCTGTGAGTGTGAACGACCCACCAGAAGTTACTGATGAGACGGACCATATAGTACCCTGCCTGAGCAGATGGTCTCAACCAAAGGTCTCCACAGGAACAGTTGAAGGGTGCCAGGTAACGAGCTGTTCCATATTTCCCAAACACAAACAAGCGGTGCAGAGAGACAGAGAAGAGCTGTGACTGCAGTAGCACTGTGGACAATTGTGACATTGACGGTATTCGGATAAAGTCACTAACTCCTCTCTGCCTGTAAGGGCCAATTGATTTGGGTTTCGATTACAGTACCAGTCAAAAGTTTGACACACCTACTCATTCCAGGTTTTTAATTTAAAAAAATATATATTTTCTACATTGTAGAATAATAGTGAAGACATCAAAACTATGAAATAACACATATGGAATCATGTAGTAACCAAAAAACAAATCAAAATATATTTGAGATTCTTCAAAGTAGCCACCCTTTGCCTTGATGACAGCTTTGCACACTCTTGGCATTCTCTCAACCAGCTTCATGAGGTAGTCACCTGGAATACATTTCAATTGACAGGTGTGCCTTGTTAAAAGTTTATTTAGTGGAGTTTGAGCCAATCAGTTGTGTTGTGACAAGGTAGGGGTGGTATCAGTGGTGTAAAGTACTTAAGTAAAAATACTTTAAAGTATTACTTAAGTAGTTTTTTTGGGGTATCTGTACTTTACTTTATTTATATATTTTTGACTTTACTTCACTACATTCGTAAAGAAAATAATATACTTTTTACTCCATACATTTTCCCTGACACCCAAAAGTACTTGTTACATTTTGACAGGAAAATGGTCCAATTCACACACTTATTAAGAGAACATCCCTTCTGTCTCTGATCTGAAGAACTCACAAAACACACATGCTTCATTTGTAAATTGTCTGAGTGTGCCCCTGGCTATCCGTCAATAAAAAATAAAAATACAAATTGTGCCGTCTGGTTTGCTTAATATAAGGAATTTGAAATGGTTTATATTTTTACCTTTACTTTAGACACTTAAGTACATTTTAGCAATTCCATTTACTTTTGATACTTAAGTATGTTTAAAACCAAATACTTTTAGACTTTTACTCAAGCAGTATTTTACTGGGTGACTTTTACTTGAGGCATTTTCTATTAAGGTATCTTTACTTGTACTTAAGTATGACAATTTAGTACTTTTTCCCACACAAGGTGGTATACAGAAGATAGCCCTATTTGGTAAAAGACCAAGTCTATATTATGGCAAGAACAGCTCAAGTAAGCAAAGAGAAATGACAGTCCATCATTACTTTAAGACATGAAGGTCAGTCAATCTGGAACATTTCTGTCAGGTCTCAACTTACTGTTATAGAATAATACACAAGGGGCAATTTCAAAATGTGGTTGTGCATCAGCTGTTTTTCTCTTATGTCAGTCACAGTCACTTAATTATCCCAAGCCAGCTAACTTTAGACTGGTAAATTAGTCTAGCCAGCTATTTTATTTTTATTTAACCTTTATTTAACTAGGCAAGTCAGTTAAGAACACATTCTTATTTACAATGATGACCAAACCCTCCTCTAACCCGGACGACACTGGACCAATTATGCACCGCCCTATCATGGTCGAATTACCAAATGGGGGGGGGCCCCCCCATTGATTTTGTTAGTCAATCCCACTCAGATATTTTTATTTCACCTTTATTTAACTAGGCAAGTCAATTCATTCTTAAGTCTAGGTGTCCCGCTCGCAATTCAAATAAATAATCATAAAAATTATGGATATTAAACATTTAGGTACATATAAGTGTCTTATATCGGTTGAAAGCTTAAATTCCTGTTAATCTAACTGCACTGTCCAATTTACAGTAGCTATTACAGCGAAAGCATGCCATGCGATTGTTTGAGGACGGCGCCCACATCAAAATATTTTTCCACAGGCACAGGTTTCATAAATTCACAAATAGAGATTAAATATTCACTTACTTTTTGAAAATCTTTCTCTGATTTGTCATCCAAAGGGTTCCAGCTATAACATGTAGTGTAATTTTGTTAGATAAAATCCTTCTTTATATCCCAAAAGGTCTGTTTAGTTGGCGCCATCAATTTGCGTAATCCACTCGTTCAACATGCAGAGAAAGGAATCCGAAAATCTACCCCTAAAGTCAAAATACGTTTCTATTTACTCCTATTTACTCCTCAGATACCCTAAAATGTAATCTAACTATTATATTTCTTACGGAAAGAAGTATGTTCAATAGGAAACCGATTTTAGCAGGTGCGTCTTGTCTTCATAGCGCTCGCACACATGAATTTCCAAGACTGTGTCCCTGTACGAAAACTGTTATTTGTTATTCGTTTTTGAAGTTACAACCCTGAAACCTTGAACATACACTGCTGACACCCTGTGGAAACCATAGGAATCGCATCCAGGGAGATAATTCTCAGTATGCCCTTATACTGGCCATTCTAAGAGGATGGTCTCTCAAAAGAAACAAAATTCCAGTTGGTTTTTCTTTGGATTTTCTCCTACCATATCTATTGTGTTATATTCTCCTACAATATTTTAAAATTTCTTCAAACTTCTGTGTTTTCTATCCAATGGTACCAATTATATGCATACCCTGGCTTCAGGGCCTGAGCAACAGGCAGTTTACTCTGGGCACGTCATTCAGGCGGCGATTGAGAAAAAAGGAGCCTTAAGATGTTTTAAGAACAAATTCTTATTTACAATGACAGCCTACTGGGGAACAGTGGGTTTAACTGCCTTGTTCAGGGGCAGAACGATAGATTTTTACCTTGTCAGCTCAGGGATTTGATCCAGCAACCTTTCGGTTACTGGCCCAACACTCTAACCACTAGGCTACCTCCCTCCCCCAGATGTCACATTAAAAACTGCAAACATTTCTCTCCACCCTATGAAAAAAATGTGTAGAGTTGCAGGAAATTCGCTTTAAAACTGCTAATTCTTCTTTCCGCCCCATGGCAAAATGTGTGGAAATGCAGGAAATTAACTCAAAGCTAAAATGTTTAGCTTGCAAGATGGGGGGGGGGAGAAAAAAAATTCACTTGGGACCCCCAAAAGACTAGGGCCCGTTCTGACTATGTGTGGATGTGGGTACGCCGACCGGCGAGCCTCTGCAGCCCCTCATGATGAATTCAGATTTCTTGTGCCCCCCCACCCCCATCAAAGTTCCCATCCCTGAGTTAGAACATCCCTGGCCCAGCCTGCTCCTCCATAAATATATTTTGTTGACATTTGTTTTGCTGTTGTCCCTCATGGTAAAGTAAAGATACCCAAGGACCATATCCAAGTGTCCCTGCATCCTAAAGCTGGCTCCCTCACTTTCCATCCACAACTGCACCTACTCATATCCAGTAACACATAGACAAAGAAATCCTTTCTAGTGTTGTTATGACAATGATTTGTCATCTCTGCAATACTAACAAGGGACATATGACAGTAATAGGACCAAAAACAGACAAAAACCCACCTTCCACCTACAGGTGTGCATAGTAGTCAATATATTTGACAGAACTGCCCTTAATGCAGACAGGTCTTCCTGGGACAATGATTGGAGTCACTACCATTTTAACTCCTTTCAAAAGATTCTCATAGAAGGAAATGAGCTGTTTCTATTCAGCATCTGAACTGACTTGACCCCAACCCCTGCCGGAGGGTTATTTTGAGGTCACTTCATGACCTAGTACACTACACAGTATCCCTGGTTCACCCATAATGTTTATCTGTGCGGTATAACATCGTAAGCTCTTAAGACCTTTTGGGGCCATGATCCTCTTGGCTCTTTAAGACTTTTAGACTGAGACCACGGCTGTTTCAGAAGGCTCATCATTCTTTATGAGTGTGCGTGAGTTTGTTATTAGCCCCCTCTGATTTGAGCCAAGGTTGTTTTGTTAGCCTATTATTTGTGGATGGGACAACTTTGTCTGATCTTCCTTAGTGAACTCCATAACCCGCTGTATTGGGACAATAGGCAGTGATTACTGTGCTGTACAGTCGATCTTGGTGAATTAACCTCAGGGCCAGTGAGATCAGTCTAACAGTCTGACAAGGGGATTAAAGGATGACCCAAATCCTCTGCACGGGGGGTGGGGTACTACTGTACCAGGCACGAGACCACGTTTTTTGGTTTTCCACATCTGACTTTTTTGTTTCTCTGATTCAATCACTCCTACATACAGTGGGGAGAACAAGTATTGGATACACTGCCAATTTTGCAGGTTTTCCTACTTACAAAGCATGTAGAGGTCTGTAATTTTTATCATAGGTACACTTCAACTGTGAGAGACGGAATCTAAAACAAAAATCCAGATAATCACATTGTATGATTTTTAAGTAATTCATTTGCATTTTATTGCATGACATAAGTATTTGATACATCAGAAAAGCAGAACTTAATATTTGGTACAGAAACCTTTGTTTGCAATTACAGAGATCATACGTTTCCTGTAGTTCTTAACCAGGTTTGCACACACTGCAGCAGGGATTTTGGCCCACTCCTCCATACAGACCTTCTCCAGATCCTTCAGGTTTCGGGGCTGTCGCTGGGCAATACGGACTTTCAGCTCCCTCCAAAGATTTTCTATTGGGTTCAGGTCTGGAGACTGGCTAGGCCACTCCAGGACCTTGAGATGCTTCTTACGGAGCCACTCCTTAGTTGCCCTGGCCTGTGTGTTTCGGGTCGTTGTCATGCTGGAAGACCCAGCCACGACCCATCTTCAATGCTCTTACTGAGGGAAGGAGGTTGTTGGCCAAGATCTCGCGATACATGGCCCCATCCATCCTCCCCTCAATACGGTGCAGTCGTCCTGTCCCCTTTGCAGAAAAGCATCCCCAAAGAATGATGTTTCCACCTCCATGCTTCACGGTTGGGATGGTGTTCTTGGGGTTGTACTCGTCCTTCTTCTTCCTCCAAACACAGCGAGTGGAGTTTAGACCAAAAAGCTCTATTTTTGTCTCATCAGACCACATAACCTTCTCCCATTCCTCCTCTGGATCATCCAGATGGTCATTGGCAAACTTCAGACGGGCCTGGACATGCGCTGGCTTGAGCAGGGGGACCTTGCGTGCGCTGCAGGATTTTAATCCATGACGGCGTAGTGTGTTACTAATGGTTTTCTTTGAGACTGTGGTCCCAGCTCTCTTCAGGTCATTGACCAGGTCCTACCGTGTAGTTCTGGGCTGATCCCTCACCTTCCTCATGATCATTGATGCCCCACGAGGTGAGATCTTGCATGGAGCCCCAGACCGAGGGTGATTGACCGTCATCTTGAACTTCTTCCATTTTCTAATAATTGCGCCAACAGTTGTTGCCTTCTCACCAAGCTGCTTGCCTATTGTCCTGTAGCCCATCCCAGCCTTGTGCAGGTCTACAATTGTATCCCTGATGTCCTTACACAGCTCTCTAGTCTTGGCCATTGTGGAGAGGTTGGAGTCTGTTTGATTGAGTGTGTGGACAGGTGTCTTTTATACAGGTAACGAGTTCAAACAGGTGCAGTTAATACAGGTAATGAGTGGAGAACAGGAGGGCTTCTTAAAGAAAAACGAACAGGTCTATGAGAGCCGGAATTCTTACTAGTTGGTAGGTGATCAAATGCTTATGTCATGCAATAAAATGCAAATGAATTACTTAAAAATCATACAATGTGATTTTCTGGATTTTTGTTTTAGATTCCGTCTCTCACAGTTGAAGTGTACCTATGATAAAAATTACAGACCTCTACATGCTTTGTAAGTAGGAAAACCTGCAAAATCGGCAGTGAATCAAATCTCCCCACTGTAGGTCATAACGAGGGCAGTTGTCTCTCAAGTCTACTTTTTTTAGGTGGCATCTACTGGCCCTCAAGTATTTGGTATTCCTGAAGTAAACTGCTGCATAAAAGTAGTTGAAAATAGGAATTGACTGGAGGTCATGCATCTAAATATAACATAAAAAGCCTGTCTTCATTTAATATATACACACACACACACACACACACACTGTGCATTCGGAAAGTATTCAGACCCATTCACTTTTTCCACATTTTGTTATGTTACAGCCTTATTCTAAAACGGATTAAATAGTTTTTTACCCTCATCAATCTACACACAATACCTCATAAGAATGGGAGAAACTCTCCAAATTCTGGTGTGCCAAGCTTGTAGCGTCATACCCAAGAGGACTCGAGGCAGTAATCGCTGCCAAAGGTGCTTCAATAAAGTACTGAGTAAAGGGTCTGAATACTTATGTAAATCTTATGTACATTTTTATAAATATGCAAAAAATGTATTTTTGCTTTGTCATTATGGGGTATTGTTCATTTAAGAATAAGGCTGTAACATAACAAAATGTGGAAAAAGGGGTCTGAATACTTTCCAAATGCACTGTATATATGCGCCATTTAGCAGATGCTTTTATCCAAAGCAACTTAGTCATGCGTGCATACATTTTAAGTACGGATGGTCCCAGGAATCAAACCCACTATCCTGGCGTTGCAAGCACCATGCTCTACCATCTGAGCTACAGAGGACCAGGAGGGTTTTGCATGGACCTCCCCTTGGATGCAGACTGACTGTCATCCAGACTACTAAGTAGTTTTCCGGCGAATCAAAAGAAGATGATTAGTATTAGGCCTACTCAGGTTGGTGGATTCAGCTCCCCTCAGCCAAATTGGTTTCTCTGCCATAAAAAACAGAACCTGTCCAAGTTAATACTCACCTAAATAACCAGGTCCTGTCCAAGTGAATACTCACCTAAATAACCAGAACCTGTCCAAGTTAATACTCACCTAAATAACCAGGTCCTGTCCAAGTTAATACTCACCTAAATAACCAGAACATGTCCAAGTTAATACTCACCTAAATAACCAGGACATGTCCAAGTTAATACTCACCTAAATAACCAGGTCCTGTCCAAGTTAATACTCACCTAAATAACCAGAACATGTCCAAGTTAATACTCACCTAAATAACCAGGACATGTCCAAGTTAATACTCACCTAAATAACCAGAACCTGTCCAAGTTAATACTCACCTAAATAACCAGAACCTGTCCAAGTTAATACTCACCTAAATAACCAGAACCTGTCCAAGTTAATACTCACCTAAATAACCAGAACCTGTCCAAGTTGATACTCACCTAAATAACCAGAACATGTCCAAGTTGATACTCACCTAAATAACCAGAACCTGTCCAAGTTAATACTCACCTAAATAACCAGGTCCTGTCCAAGTTAATACTCACCTAAATAACCAGGTCCTGTCCACGTTAATACTCACCTAAATAACCAGAACATGTCCACGTTAATACTCACCTAAATAACCAGAACATGTCCACGTTAATACTCACCTCGATAACCAGAACCTGTCCAAGTTAATACTCACCTCGATAACCAGAACATGTCCAAGTTAATACTCACCTAAATAACCAGAACATGTCCAAGTTAATACTCACCTAAATAACCAGAACATGTCCAAGTTAATACTCACCTAAATAACCAGGTCCTGTCCAAGTTAATACTCACCTAAATAACCAGAACCTGTCCAAGTTAATACTCACCTAAATAACCAGAACATGTCCAAGTTAATACTCACCTAAATAACCAGAACATGTCCAAGTTAATACTCACCTAAATAACCAGAACCTGTCCAAGTTAATACTCACCTAAATAACCAGGTCCTGTCCAAGTTAATACTCACCTAAATAACCAGAACATGTCCACGTTAATACTCACCTAAATAACCAGAACATGTCCACGTTAATACTCACCTAAATAACCAGAACATGTCCACGTTAATACTCACCTAAATAACCAGAACCTGTCCAAGTTAATACTCACCTAAATAACCAGAACATGTCCACGTTAATACTCACCTAAATAACCAGAACATGTCCACGTTAATACTCACCTAAATAACCAGAACATGTCCACGTTAATACTCACCTAAATAACCAGAACCTGTCCAAGTTAATACTCACCTCGATAACCAGGTCCTGTCCAAGTTAATACTCACCTCGATAACCAGAACATGTCCAAGTTGATACTCACCTAAATAACCAGAACATGTCCAAGTTAATACTCACCTAAATAACCAGGTCCTGTCCAAGTTAATACTCACCTAAATAACCAGAACCTGTCCAAGTTAATACTCACCTAAATAACCAGAACCTGTCCAAGTTAATACTCACCTCGATAACCAGGTCCTGTCCACGTTAATACTCACCTAAATAACCAGAACATGTCCACGTTAATACTCACCTAAATAACCAGAACATGTCCACGTTAATACTCACCTAAATAACCAGGTCCTGTCCAAGTTGATACTCACCTAAATAACCAGGTCCTGTCCAAGTTAATACTCACCTAAATAACCAGAACATGTCCAAGGTAATACTCACCTAAATAACCAGAACATGTCCAAGTTAATACTCACCTAAATAACCAGGTCCTGTCCAAGTTGATACTCACCTAAATAACCAGAACATGTCCAAGTTGATACTCACCTAAATAACCAGAACCTGTCCAAGTTAATACTCACCTAAATAACCAGAACCTGTCCAAGTTAATACTCACCTAAATAACCAGGTCCTGTCCAAGTTAATACTCACCTAAATAACCAGAACATGTCCACGTTAATACTCACCTAAATAACCAGAACATGTCCACGTTAATACTCACCTAAATAACCAGAACATGTCCACGTTAATACTCACCTAAATAACCAGAACCTGTCCAAGTTAATACTCACCTAAATAACCAGAACCTGTCCAAGTTAATACTCACCTCGATAACCAGGTCCTGTCCAAGTTAATACTCACCTCAATAACCAGAACATGTCCAAGTTGATACTCACCTAAATAACCAGAACATGTCCAAGTTAATACTCACCTAAATAACCAGGTCCTGTCCAAGTTAATACTCACCTAAATAACCAGAACCTGTCCAAGTTAATACTCACCTAAATAACCAGAACATGTCCAAGTTAATACTCACCTAAATAACCAGAACATGTCCAAGTTAATACTCACCTAAATAACCAGAACATGTCCAAGTTGATACTCACCTAAATAACCAGGTCCTGTCCAAGTTAATACTCACCTAAATAAACAGGTCCTGTCCAAGTTAATACCAAATCAAATTGTATTTGTCACATACACATGGTTAGCAGATGTTAATGCGAGTGTAGCGAAATGCTTGTGCTTCTAGTTCCGACAATGCAGTAATAACCAACAAGTAATCTAACCTAACAATTCCACAACTACTACCTTATACACACAAGTGCAAAGGGATAAAGAATATGTACATAAAGATATATGAATGAGTGATGGTACAGAACGGCATAGGCAAGATGCAGTAGATGGTATAGAGTACAGTATATACATATGAGATGAGTAATGTAGGGTATGTAAACATAAAGTGGCATAGTTTAAAGTGGCTAGTGATACATGTATTACATAAAGATGGCAAGATGCAGTAGATGATATAGAGTACAGTATATACATATGAGATGAGTAATGTAGGGTATGTAAACATTATATTAAGTGGCATTGTTTAAAGTGGCTAGTGGTACATTTTTACATAATTTCCATCAATTCCCATTATTAAAGTGGCTGGAGTTGAGTCAGTATGTTGGCAGCGGCCGCTAAATGTTAGTGGTGGCTGTTTAACAGTCTGATGGCCTTGAGATAGAAGCTGTTTTTCAATACTCACCTAAATAACCAGGTCCTGTCCAAGTTAATACTCACCTAAATAACCAGAACATGTCCACGTTAACTCACCTAAATAACCAGGTCCTGTCCAAGTTAATACTCACCTAAATAACCAGAACATGTCCAAGTTAATACTCACCTAAATAACCAGGTCCTGTCCAAGTTAATACTCACCTAAATAACCAGGCCCTGTCCAAGTTAATACTCACCTAAATAACCAGAACATGTCCAAGTTAATACTCACCTAAATAACCAGGTCCTGTCCAAGTTAATACTCACCTCGATAACCAGAACATGTCCAAGTTAATACTCACCTAAATAACCAGAACATGTCCAAGTTAATACTCACCTAAATAACCAGAACATGTCCAAGTTAATACTCACCTAAATAACCAGAACCTGTTCAAGTTAATCCTGTTCAAGTTAATACTTACTTATCATTTTGTTAAACAACACTGTAATGACAAGCTAGGGCCTAATAGTTTTTGAACTTTGGTCGATCTGGTTGTCTCTCAGTCAGTTAGTGTAGTAAGGCTTTAACCAATGTCAGTTAGAAGTAGGATGCAGTTTCTCCTACAGACACTGAGTGTTTACCCCCAAAATGTTTCAGGATAGGATTTAGGGAAGGCCAGCTGCTGCTAGATCTGTGCCTAAGGACAGCTTTTACCCTGAGTGATGGGGTGAAATGGCTCTGAAGGGTAGACCTATTAGCAGCTTTTACCCTGAGTGATGTGTGAAATGGCTTTGAAGGATAGGCCTATTAGCAGGGTCATGTTGTGCAAAAAGTGGATTGCTAAATTTGAAGAAGCAATTAGGCTAGTGAAATCAGGTACACGGTGGCCTGACAGCTTTTTTGAAGTTTCTCATCGACCTCAGTCTTTCTTTTGTTATTTCTGAAATATATTAGCCCACACCAGTTGGTTTCAGATGAACCATCCTTTCTTTGCCAGTATAAATAGAAAGCGTTTTGCATTGTGGTGCTTAGCTGGGTTGGCAACACCATTATCTGGTCTGAGTGTTCTCTAGTCTAGGTGTTAGCGAATTAGGTTGTGTTCCTCAAACTTTACCTGTGGACAGGGTCAAGCTTTGGCCTTTGTAATGTTGTTAAGCCTTCATCATCCCACTTTGGAGAGATCATTACCCTGAGAGCCATTGGCCTAATCTGTGTTGAGGGATGCACTGAGATTATTGCTCTCCTGTGCACGTTTGCAGAATGTCCAAGTGATCTTATACTTTCCATACTGAAAATACAGAGTAAGTTACTTTTGCTTGTTCTGTATCATTTTCTGTGTTAACTTGGTTAATGATGGAATCCGCAGTAGGGGGAAACAGCACCACTGTCGCCCATTGTTTTTACTTTGTTGACGAAGCAAATACAAAGACTGGGAGCGCTGGGGAGCGTCAAGTTAAAAAAAATGCAGTACATATTCTCCTGTTTTATCATGCGTTCAATGATGATCTTGAAGAACGATCTGGCCTTAATGACCATGTATCCTTATCTCCACTGGGCAAAGCCAGAAGAGGACTGGCCACCCCTCAGAGCCTGGTTCCTCTCTAGGTTTCTTCCTAGGTTCTTGTCTTTCTAGGGAGCTTTTCCTAGCCACCGTGCTTCTACATCTGCATTGTTTTAGGCTGAGTTTCTGTATAGCACTTTGTGACATCTGCTGATGTAAAAAGGGCTTTATACATTTTAAAGAAACTGTTTGTTGCAGTAACTTCTTTGTTGTAATATCGCAAACGGACATGTCAGTTTCACCATTATGGAATCCAGCTTCAAGGTGTGGTTACAAGAGTCTTAGTCTTGCCGTAAGGGTCTTGCCACATGGTTTGGCTAGCAGTACTAGCATTATCATTAGGCAGGATGTAGAGCTGTGATTAAGGCCCCAGGTAGATCACACTGTATTAGGCTAATGGGGTCTGAAAGCAGGTTAGCTCATGTCCTACTCAGTTATTTTCCTGTGTGGTTATACTGTTAGGGTTGTGAAACGCTCCCATTCTGTGCCGTGATTCTGTTTTTCCTGATACCGCAGCTCTGGAAAGTACTTCAACGTTTGGGCTGCCAGGAAGATCTGCTCAAGCAGTAAGTTTGTATGCTAATTTGCTTGTTTCAGGCAAAGTGTTAGGAAAACAACCTGTTAGGGATGTTTATTTTTTCCTAGTAAGATGTGGCACATAGTTTAACAGTGTTGAACGTTTTCATTTTGATACAGGCTAATAGAGCAGTTGTGACTATTTTGCAATTGATCTAGGCCCTACACAGGTCTTTCCCTTTTGACTAGTCTACCTTCCAATACTATCTATTGCTAAGCCCTGTTCAACTTACACAGAAAATCCCTGAATATCGGTTTAAGGTAAAATAGCAATTCCTCCAACATTGCAAGAAAGTGCATGAAATTGACAATCATGCAGTCAACTTATTTATTTTACTCCATAGCCTGTTGTTGAATTATGTATCCAAATGTAGTTTGCTGAAGTGAAGTGTTATTTTCTCATACCCTTTCAACTTCTAGATACCAGTTTGTTTGAATACTGTCTGCCAGTGTCTTGTCTATCTTGATTTCATTGTGGCTTAGTACAACTGTCGAAGGACATCCCTCTATCCTTTAGTGTCCTTAGAAATAAAGCAGAAAGTTAAAGAGGTAATACTAGCTAGTGGAATACAGACAAGGCATCGTTGTCCTATTTTATTGCGTAGTGTCTGCGCTGGTTTATTAATCCATCATGCATTTGATTGATCAGACTAAACACATGTTTTATATGAGAAGATAATTGGCCTGCAAGGGCCTCCAGTTGAGGGCAATAATTTAGGCCTACCTCACAAAGAGGTGGCTGTATTGGATCTTAATACACATATGGTTATTTTCCTGTGGTCCTGTAGGTCCTTTGTTGCAAAGAAGGTTACCCAGTACTTTATGCTAATAATGAACCAGCTATGGTTACGATTAGGGAGAGTCTGAGACAGATGTTCTGGGCATACTTGAACCAGTGCAATGACTCAGACTTTTTTATTTGGGTCACTGTGAACAAATATTTTACGTAGACAAATAGCCTACATTCAGTATCTTTCACGATCTCTCTTCCATGCACACACACCACACACCACACACACGCTTAGGAGTGCTGTTACACTAGCATTCACTGCTTCATGAGGTCATGGCAGGCAGACACAGTATCCGTCGCCATTATGTCTGGGCTGGCTAGTCTAAACACACACAGGCTCCCTGTCCACGGGGCTGGATCGAGTTCATTGTGTCTGTCCTCTCGACAGCGTTATTAAGAATGGCTGCTTCACGTCGTCTCCTGAGGATTCCAATTATAAAGGTATAGTACTGGTGCTGCACCCCCTTCCCCTCACCCCACCAGACTCTCGGAACGGTCCACTGAAGACCTGGAACTAGATGAGGAGAAAGCCAGGGGTGAGAGGGGGGCTGTGCTGCAGCCTGTAGTCTTTTAGATCTCAGCGTCATGTGTCTGCCTGGTGCTGCAGGTGTCAATGGCACGCGCCAGCCGATGTCACGGTCTGACAGGTGGACCGCCCCCCCAGTGCTCTAATCCTGACACTGCGGGTCTTCGCTGCTGTTGCAGGCGGTCCATCTCGATGCCTGCGGGGAAACCGTGGGCGGGAAAGGGGAGGAAGGGGGAGGTGAAGGGGGTGACTTTGTTTTAAAGGTCAGCATAAAGTATTCAGCAGCAAGCGGCGGTGGTAAGTGTGAGTGTGTGGTGGTTGGTAACTAGATATTGGGCCACAACCCTGAGTTAGGCAGATAGCCTAGTGGTTACGTGTGTTGGGCCAGTAACCAAAAGGTTGCTGGTTCAAATCCCTGAGCTGACTAGCTGTTGATGCCCTTGAGCAAGGCACTTAACCCTAATTGCTCTTGTAAATGACTAAAATGTAAAATTGTCATCACCATGTCCAATAAAATATAATCAGGCACACAATGTGGTATGGCTGTTTAAATTCAAGTGTGTGCTATCATGTCTGAGTGGGAGCCTGTTTCCAGGCCGTGTGTCAAGTGGCTGTTGTTTATGTGTATATTTCAACCCTGGAAGCTTGTAGATTCAGAACCCTAAGAGCTTTTCAGAGGGTGCTGCTATGTTTTAAGTACTGTGGTGTGTTTATCTGTGTGTGGGATGGGGAGTATTACTTAATACTGCTGCAGCACTTCTAAAGTGACAGGCTGGGTAATGGAAATTCATTGAGGCTTTATCTTGGTTGTTTATTTTAGTATTATAAATGATGTAATGTAATGACTTAGCATCATTTGAGTAATTGTTTATGGATTGAACCATTTGATGTTTTTACCTGCCGCTATTTCATTGTTGACTGAACTAAACCTAATATTTTGTTCAGGATGTTGTTCCTCTTTAAATGTCCTTAGACATGTGACTCTGACTGCGGTCTCATGTTAGAGGATACGCCACATCATGTATCAAGGTTTGGTTCAATAAGACCACTGTTTCCATGCCAGAGCTGTCTTATTTTGATGGCTTGTGTGTATTTATTCAGCTTAGCTAGCCCCTTCTCCAAGACGGTGTGTGTGTGTGTGTGTGTCGGGGTGTGTGTGTGTGTGTCGGGGTGTGTGTGTGTGTGTCGGGGTGTGTGTGTGTGTGTGTGTCGGGGTGTGTGTCAGGGTGTGTGTGCGTGTGTGTGGTTGTGTGACATGTTTCCAGGAGTTTTGGCCGGTCTTGTTGCACTGAAACTGGCAGCAAACAGCGCTACTCCTCTCTGCTCCAGATTTGTGAAAACAAATGAGAATATTTTGTGATTATAGAAAAAGGATGAAAGAATGATTATATGTTTGTCACAAGATTCTGATCAAGGCTGCATGATTTTCATGTTCATGCATGACGGTGTGATTCTTTACTATTGACTACTGTAGTACAGCAGACCAAGCCTACCTTGATTTTTTTCACTTACTAAGTAAAAAGAGAGTCTCAAAGTCAAATGGACGTTTCCAGCTGAATGATGATGGGAGTTTAGTTCCTCCAACAGGAGTAGGCCTTACTCAGCACTACACACACGCAGCACCTTCCCCTTTCTCTGCAGTCTAAACACTCCCCTGTCTGTTGTGTGGAGGACTCTATTCTGATGCTGCCAGTCTGTCTGACAGAGAGACCAGACACTGCTGCAGCGAGTAGCCAAGCTAATAGGAATATAAGCAACTTCACTTAGAAAAGCTTAGCTTTGAAGCATCCAAGCCCAGGATAGGAAAGGAACTAATGACTTTAGAGCTTATTCAGTGCAGTAGAATTACAAAACAAACTATTATAGATGACATACAGAGAAAGCATTCCTTGACAGCAGGTTCAGTAGCCTTGATTATATTCTACAGCCTGGTATTGTTGTATTCAAAACAACAATACCAGCCTTTCTAGGGAGTTTTTCCTAGCCACCGTGCTTCTACACCTGCATTGCTTGCTGTTTGGGGTTTTAGGCTGGGTTTCTGTACAGCACTTCGAGATATTAGCTGATGTACAAAGGGCTTTATAAAATAAATTTGATTGATTGATTAACAACTGGAGATTTGGTGCCTATTCAAACTAAAATGTTCACCTCTGAAACATGACATTCTCCCCTTTTGATCAAAACCATTAAAAGGAACAAATCTACCAAATCCAACCACTAACTTACTCCACCTGTCTCCCTAACTAAAAATACAGGATCCAGGGATAAAGTTTTCCGTGTTGTCCCTCAGCCCTTAAACCGTATCTGTTCGCCTCTTCGTCTAAACACCTTCAAAGTAGTTGTGATTTACATTTCCTCAGAGATCCTGAACAGACCTCATTCCTTTCTCCCAGTACACACCCTATCCTGCCAATCCCTGAAGTACTGCAGCTAGCTAGGCCTAGCACTGCTGAACAGAGGAGCATCATCCCAAATGTTCCTTCCTTGCTTCAGTGTTTTCATTACTTCAGTGCCACAGTGTTTTTCCACTCTACCACCAAGGCCAACAAGCAGCTAAGCTAACAGGCAGCAAGGTAGCAGCAGTCTTCTGCAGAAGAAAGACAAAGACCCAAATGTTATTCCAATGTGTTCAAGATCATGTCAGGACAGAGGAAAACACAAGTAGACTAAGTTCGTCACTCACTGGTGATGATGATGACGATTTTCCACTGTTAGACACCGAGGCCGATTGGAACTTACATTCTCCTTTTAGCCAGCCGAGTTATCTTGCATTTGAGATGCATCTGCTTTCAGCTGAGACAGTGTTCTATCTATGGCTGGGACGGCTTCCCTGTCTATCTGTACTGTAAGCTAGTATCAGTACTGTAAGCTGGTATAGCTGACAGAGCAATATACTGATCCCCCACTGTGCCAAGAAGCATGGACTCTCAAACACGCCCACCTTGCTGTTGCTTCTGCTGGTGTTAGTAAACAAACGATAGATAATGTATCACAACTGTGACTATCACTGCTAAGAACAGGGTGGATGTATCACAACTGTGACTATCACCGCTAAGAACAGGGTGGATGTATCACAACTGTGACTATCACCGCTAAGAACAGGGTGGATGTATCACAACTGTGACTATCACCGCTAAGAACAGGGTGGATGTATCACAACTGTGACTATCACTGCTAAGAACAGGGTGGATGTATCACAACTGTGACTATCACTGCTAAGAACAGGGTGGATGTATCACAACTGTGACTATCACTGCTAAGAACAGGGTGGATGTATCACAACTGTGACTATCACTGCTAAGAACAGGGTGGATGTATCACAACTGTGACTATCACTGCTAAGAACAGGGTGGATGTATCACAACTGTGACTATCACTGCTAAGAACAGGGTGGATGTATCACAACTGTGACTATCACTGCTAAGAACAGGGTGGATGTATCACAACTGTGACTATCACTGCTAAGAACAGGGTGGATGTATCACAACTGTGACTATCACTGCTAAGAACAGGGTGGATGTATCACAACTGTGACTATCACTGCTAAGAACAGGGTGGATGTATCACAACTGTGACTATCACTGCTAAGAACAGGGTGGATGTATCACAACTGTGACTATCACTGCTAAGAACAGGGTGGATGTATCACAACTGTGACTATCACTGCTAAGAACAGGATGGAGGTATCACAACTATGAGAAGGCAAGCTGTTAAGAACAGAGTAGGATGCTACTGATCTGTGTTAGGTTAGGATTTGAGAAGGTAGGCCTACTATCTTCTACCTGCAGCGTTTAGAACAGGGAACAGAGGAAGCAAATGATTCTGGAGGGTCATGTGGTGCAACATCCTTTGTTCCAGCCCAGAACCATAAACACCTGACTCAACTAATTGTGGTTTTGAACCAGTACTGTCAAGACAATGATTAGGTGCTGTGGTGGACCAAAAGCTTTAATCAGTTCTAAACAGTAACAGTAACCTTTAGCATACATAGTCTGTGTGCTGAACAGTCATTTTGGCCTAGATCAGATTTATCCTAGATTAAGTGATCACAGTGGGCAGAGAGAGGCCTGCTGGTTAGGAAAGGGTCAGTGTAACTACCTGAATGGCAGCCCATTAGACAAATAGACTATATTATGTGTAGCTAAACAGCAGAGGGTCAAAGTCGTTAAGAATTCAGCTCTAGCATAACAGACGGAGTGCACTGAGGCTGAGTCCTAGGGCCAGTTTCATTATGCCCTCTAATGGTCATGGTCTTTTATTTTTTATACATTTACCCCTTTTTCTCCCCAATTTTGTGGTATCTAATTGGTAGGACAGTCGAAGGACAGGACAGGCGAAGGTCGAGCGCCATGTGTCCTTCGAAACACAATCCAACAAAGCCGCACTGATTCTTGACAAAATGCCCACTTAACCCAGAAGCCAGCCGCACCAATGTGTCGGAGAAAACACAGTGCACCTGGCGACCGTGTCAGCGTGCATTGCGCCCAGTCCGCCACAGGAGTCGCTAGTGCGCAATGGGACAAAGACATCCCTGCCGGCCAAACCCTCCTCTAACCCGGACAACGCTGGGCCAATTGTGCCCTGCACCATGGGTCTCCCGGTCGCGGCCGGCTGCGACAGAACCTGGACCCGAACCCAGAATCTCTAGTGGCACAGCTAACACTGCGATGCAGTGTCTTAGACCACTGCGCCACTTGGGAGGCCATTGGTCATGGTCTTTATGGAATGTTTGGGAAACAGATCCTGAAACTGCTTTCCTACATCAAAGGATGTTATTCAACCTCTTTATTTCTCCTATGACTCCAACTGTCCTACTTTTAAAGGACGGAGGCTGAGGAGCTGTTTTTGTGGAGGTGGTGTCAGGAAGAAGAGGGGAGGACTACTCTCCTGTTTTCCTCCTGTTCTCTGTGGCGTGACCATAATTAACACCACTGAAACGCACAGCATGCTGGGAGGGAGGGGGAGAGAGGCGAAGTCAGGCGGGTTAGTGACTCAAGCAGGCGCACGTGTGTGCGTGGTCTGCCAGGAACCCTGTTTATAAATATCCCTGCCTACACTGCTGCATCGTGGGATGCTGAGGCTCATCGTGTGGAGGCTGTGCTCTCCGCAGTGTATGAGATAATCTGCTGTTTTTTATGAGGGAAGAAGAACCGATATTATGAGGCTATGCCCCCGTACTCTTACAAATTGAGAGAACAGATTTAAAAAAGCTTTAGCCTACTTCATTTGCAGCCAATTTGAAAAAGTTTTTCTTATTAGGCTTATTTGTCAACAAAATAGCCCATGTCACGTCTGTTAATTTAATTGTATTCTCTCAAAAGACTTACATGTGAAACTAAAGTAAATAAGTTATGAATAAGTAGAATATCCAGTATTATTTTTTTAATTATTGTAATAACTAACCGGCTTCATTGCAGTAATTTAGTTCAGAGCCATATTTCTGGCTATAAGGAACTGAATCTGCCTCATTGTTACAGGTTAGTCATTGTTGATTTGGGAGATTGCTATAGTGGAGTGCTATAGCCTAGCAGTGATTGGTGTTGGTGGGCAGGCTGTACTGTAGGCTTACTCCTCTGAGAAGCATTAGGCTAAACTCTGACTGTTTCACACAGTGTTCCAGCGGTAGTCTCTCAAGAGTAGAGCACTAAGGACCCTGTGTACTCTTTCACGGGATATTTCTCCTCTCTTAGCACGGGTGGGCAACTGAGGTCCTAGAGGGCTTCATTGCTTGTTGGTTACACACTTTTTCTCCAGGCCAGCATTAACAAACGCAATATTAACACACTGGTGTCCCGTTTGAATTTGAACAGCTGCAGTGCATTCAGAAAGGGTTCAGACCTCTTCATATCATGTCCAATCAATTGACTTGTTCCACATTTTGTTACATTACATCTTTATTCTAAAATGTATTAAATAAAACATTTTTCTCAATCTACACACAATACTCCATAATGACAAAGCGAAAACAGGTTAGTAGACATTTTTGCAAAAAAAACAGAAATACCTTATTTACATAAGTATTCAGACCCTTTGTTATGAGACTTGAAATTGAGCTCAGGTGCATCCTGTTTCCATTGATCATCCTTGATGTTTCTACAACTTGATTGGAGTCGTCCTGTGGTAAATTCAATTGATTGGACAGGATTTGGAAAGGTACACACCTGTCTATATAAGGTCCCACAGTTGACAGTGCATGTCAGAGCAAAAACCAGGCCATGCGGTCAAAGGAATTGTCCGTAGAGCTCCGAGACAGGATTGTGTCAAGCACAGATCTGGGCAAAGGTACCAAAAAATGTCTGCAGCATTGAAGGTCCCCAAGAACACAGTGGGCTCCATCATCTTTAAATGGAAGAAGTTTGGAACTACCAAGACTCTTGCTAGAGCTGGCCACCCGGCCAAACTGAGCAATCGTGGGAGAAGGGCCTTGGTCAGGGAGGTGACCAAGAACCCGGTGGTCACTCTGACAGAGCTCCAGAGTTCCTCTGTGGAGATGGGAGAACCTTCAAGAAGGACAACCAGGAATGGCTTCCGGACAAGTCTCTGAATGTCCTTGAGTGGCCCAGGCAGAGCCCAATCGAACATCTCTGGAGAGACCTGAAAATAGCTGTACAGCGACGCTCCCCATCCAACCTGACAGTGCTTGAGAGGATATGCAGAGAATAATGGGAGAAACTCCCCAAATACAGGTGCGCCAAGCTTGTAGCATCATACCCAAGAGGACTCGAGACTGTAATCTCTGCTAAACGTGCTTCAACAAAGTAATGAGTGAAGGGTCTGAATTGTTATGTAAATGTGATATTTCAACAACCATTTTTTTTTTTTTACATTTGCTAAAGTTTCTAAAACCTGTTTTTGCTTTGTCATTATGGGGTATTGTGTGTAGATTGATGAGGGGGGATTTTTTTTTATTAAGGCTGCAACGTAACAAAGTGGAAAAAGTCAAGGGGTCTGAATACTTTCCAAATGCACTGTACCTACCCCAGTTCTTCTAGTAAATAAACATAACTGCTAGCGTGAATAGAGCTAGATACGGTGATGTGCTGGCAGGCAGCAGCATTGTAAAGAAGTGTCTGTGTTGAACAAACTGTCCCAAAACAGCCTCCCTCCAATCCCATTAGCAATATCTGTCGGCAGCCGTTAGGCCTACTGATGGTGGGATCACATTTACGGAGTGTGTGTTTTCACCCACTCTGAATGTGTAAGTGTGTGGAGGAGAGGGGGG
Organism: Salvelinus namaycush; assembly: GCF_016432855.1. Lineage (NCBI taxonomy): Eukaryota > Metazoa > Chordata > Actinopteri > Salmoniformes > Salmonidae > Salvelinus > Salvelinus namaycush. Next base: position 28,542,674 of record NC_052331.1, read on the forward strand.
GTTTGTGTGTGTGTGTGTGTGTGTGTGAGTGAGAAGAGATTGTCAGTATTCTTTTAGGAGAGAATACTGACCATCTCTCTCACAGTAGCATCTATGGTTGTAGCTCACCACTAACACATCTAGTCAAGGAATTGATGATCAGTTGAATCAGGTTGTTAAACATCTGTGGAGTTTAAATGAAGACTCTATGCATGCTATATAAAGCCTCTGTTTGTGGGACCAAGCCTGAGCACCACATGAGACTAAGTTTAAAATGGGTCTGTGTGAATGTGTTTTTCTTGTACTAATAGAGACTACGGTTTTTGTGTGTGTTTCTATCTCTGTCATTCTATCTCCCTAGGAAACCCTGCCTGTCTGTCCTGATGCCCTTTGCATCCGTTTGCCTGGGATCACAGATTAACACAGAGACTTCACTGATTAATTCCTAGATTGATCTTTGTACCATTAAATATTGATTCTCACCATCCAAAATAAGTAACACAGGTCTGCTTATACAGTCGTATCGGCGAAAATATGCTCTAATGGAAAAACTGGCAGTTGTGGTCCAACAAACGCTTTTAGTTTCTCTCTGTTCTTCCAAAGAGTATCAAATTCAATAGACTTACACTCAGCCCAAAATACTTTTCCTGTTGCGTAAAATTAATATTTTATTCTAATCAGTTTTCCGATTGAAAAATGTAACGTTTATTTACACGGTGGGATGGTTAAGATGTAACGGGATAGCTGAAGTGTACAAGTACAGCAGACCTATTCTGTTACAGATGTATTGTAGTGTCTGTTGGCTGAAGACACAGCCCTGGCTGCCGTCAATATCTCCATATCTCCTCAGAGTAACAGAGATCTTCCAAAGCCTTGTATTGACAATTTTTGAGTTTTTCACATAAAGACAGTCCCTAATTTATTTTATTTTTTTACACTAATGTGTTGGGAGTTTGTGGGCGACCCCTAGAGTCTGAACATCTTTTACTGTCACTTTGATCTCGCGCTTTTTCCCATCTTGCTTTTGGAGAGAGCGCAGACAAACTGTGAAGCAGAAAGAAACCTAGAAAGTTGTAAAGTATATTTTTACTACTAAAGAAGAATCGAGTGCTTAGATGATCAGTGTGATGAACCAGAAGGGAATTGGAAGGTCTTTTCCTTTGACATTTGTGAATGGAGAATCCTGACTGGTTTTGTGCCTCCCTTTTTGATGTGTGCACTGCATCCTGATTCTACGGCAACATCGCCACCTACAGCCATCTTCTACAAAGTACTTTGCCATCTAAAGAGCCTCATCTACAGCTTTTAGAATCATCATCGTTGCCTCGTTTTAATAGAGGGACATTTGACTGGTACATCGTGGAAGGAACTGATCTGATATGAGTGCACTCACATTTTATTTTCATTTTATTATTACTGTATTGGACAAAACTATTGTTGTGAATGAATGTGCATTGAAAACAAACTATTTCAACAGTAGATTAATTTAAACTTTAAACATTTATCACTGAGTCCTTGCCGTATTTTTCCTTCAGTAGATATGACATGTTTTTCCTTGCCTTTATTAGATAACATTGCTTTAAATAGCAGTCCCCTTTTGAACCGCAATAGACTGTATGCACATTGTACATAGTAACTCTAAAGTAGTTCCTTGCACAATATTTTGGGGGAAATAAAGGTATTATTTTATATTCTATGCTGGCCTAAAATCTTACCCACTCTTCTAGACTCCTTCATGTAAAAGGGGTGAGCCCATCCCTCTATCCAAAAGCACCTCTCTGGGCCTGCAGCCAATAAATAACTACCCTCCCCAAATACCAGCCCCCCTCAACCCCCTGAGAGGAGAAACCTGGGAATGGCGTGTTTCTTGTGGTAACAACATCCAGATAGAGATGGTTTTAACCATGTTCAGAGAACCACACACAGAGATGAGAGGGAATGGGCTCCATCCCCCCAGGGAGATGTGGTGCAAGCACATATTCAGTCAAAACCAATATCTGGAAGGAAGGCTTGAGTAAATCTGTAAACACATGGAACCATTTGGGGGAAATTAGGAGACATGCTATAGGTATCACAGGGTATCTTTTCATTATAGTGAATGTACCATGAGTTTACAATGACACATGACAACCTGACACATTGTGGCTCTGAATCTTCTCCTGTCTGTTGCAGATTTGTGTACAAGACCTTGGCAGATGGTAGATTTGCAAACCCTATTAAAGTCAACCGCAAGTTGAATGACTCAACACTCCGAGACTGTCGTTATTTGGGGGTTTGCAAACAATCTGAGTCTTGAGAATTAGCGATGGCTCAAAGCTGATCTAACCCCTGTTGTGCGGCTCAAAGCTGATCTAACCCCTGTTGTGCGGCTCAAAGCTGATCTAACCCCTGTTGTGCGGCTCAAAGCTGATCTAACCCCTGTTGTGCGGCTCAAAGCTGATCTAACCCCTGTTGTGCAGCTCAAAGCTGACTGTCATTTTTATTATCAAAACATTTGTGGTCTTCATCCACTCTCAATCAGTTTAGATCTAACAAAGTGATTGAGGAAGATGCTTTACATCACCACAGTTTAAGTAGTAGTAGTAACATTGTGGACTTCATTGTAGTTTGTAATGAGTTGTGATTTTGCATGTGCAGTACTTCTCTCTCTGCATGCTGCATTGGTCATTCAGCTATACTGTATGTAGTTCTTATTCTGTCTCAATTTGTCGCAACAATACCATTATTTAACTGAACATGGGCCCCTAGCCATGTCAGTGCAGTCATCACCAAATGTCTGGGTGCCTACTTACTGCCTAGTACGTAACACACTGACCATCATGTGTTTGGGGCCTGGGGGTGAGAAAACAAAAGGATTGTCTGCCTCTCCCAGACCCAGCAATGGATTTGAGCTCTCAGCTGATGTGGGGTTTTTCTGTTGGCCTTTGATTTATTTTTGAGGAAGATAATGGAATGTTAGGCTAATGCGGTTATGAGAATGAAGGATTCTGTTGGGTCGAACATTCCAAACATACACCGCTGTTATGGATGTGCTCATTCTGGTCAAAGGACACTATGCATCTCCTGTGTTGATCAACCCCGGCCAACTATTGTGTCTATTGTGTTATTGTCTGTACGCTTGTTTATTCCATGTGTAACTCTGTGTTGTTGTTTGTGTCGCACTGCTTTGCTTTATCTTGGCCAGGTCGCAGTTGTAAATGAGAACTTGTTCTCAACTGGCCTACCTGGTTAAATAAAGGTGAAATAAAAAATCAATAAAAAAATCATAATAAGATCCATGGAGAATATACGTCTAAAAAAGAGGTAGCCTGTTAAGGAGAAAGACATGGCAAATGATATTTATTAGGAGGAATCAGCTTCCTCAGACAGAGGAAGAGGGGGGAGAGAGAATGAGGTGTGTGTGTGTGTGTGTGTGTGTGTGTGTGTGTGTGTGTGTGTGTGTGTGTGTGTGTGTGTGGACTTATCTGACTTAGTGACTTTTGCTTTGAGTAATTGAATCAAAACTGTAGGTCACTGACCGTAAACATGTGCATTATATCATCCATTCTCTAGGCACTGGTTGAATGTCAGGTGAAAAACTACTCTGTGCTGACATCATATACATACACTACAAACTCACTCTACAATCCCCCACCAAACAACACTGCACCAAACAACGAGAGTGTTGCAGGGCAGACGGGACAAAAGGCCCCCACAGCTGGTTGGTTGGCATAGCCCTGTTGAGGGCGGTGGGTAAGGGTATTGTGAGGGGGGAGGGTAAGGGTATTGTGAGGGGAGGGTGTTAAGACTGTAGTCCAGGGGGTGATTATAGTCATTTGTATTGGCTTGAGGAGAGTCTGGTATTACTGTGTATAGTACTGGCTCTGACCCCCTCCTGCTGCTTAATTACGGTATGGTGGTGTGTGTGTGTGTGACTGCAGACAGTGTGGTGGCAGACTGCGGCCTCGTATGTATGGGCCCTGCCACTGGCCCACCCACTTCTAATGAGAGTTTCCTTTTGTCATGCTGTTTTACACAGTCCTCTGTCTCCCATAACATTCATAGTCATAGTTATATAATCCTCTCATGTTTACATTATAATATAGGCGATCTACAGGGTCCTTTAGCTCTAAGGTCTAACCGTGACCATATCTATAGTAAATACTTGAGGAAATGGGGCCTGGGAGAGTTTCTGTTCATTCAGACGTCCTGCTGTGAATGACCCTGCAGTGTTTCCCCTATGTATTTTCATGTAGGCGTGTTGCAGAGGCCCCCGAATCTGCATCCGGGGCTAACCAAACAAATGTATTCCATTGAAACTAATTTCATTCAAGAAAAATGAAAAATGTAAGCGGGGTCAATGGGCAACGTAGCCCACCTAATATATAATACGGGGAAACAATGTCCCTCCGTATAAACCACTAGGGACTACAATGGTTTGGTTTATTCTCCTGGAGTGTCTTACCGTTAGATGATGAAATGGGTCCCCACGGTTACCCCGCGGCCAGTGGTGGGTTTCGGCTGGAGCTGGGAGTCTGTGTAACTGCTCGATTGAATTATGTAAATATTCCTGTGCAGATTGCTGTGGGAGTTCCCAGACCCCTAATGTGATTATATTACTAAATAGAGGGAAGCAGGCTCGCCTCAGGTCTTTTTGTGTGTGACGGGTCAGGATATAAACTAGTAGTGTGTTTCTATGCTGCACGACAGGGGGGATTGGGAGTGAGGCTTTGGATCTCAATCTAGTCTGGACTATAGTCCCCTCTCACCCCATCTCGTTTGTGGATTATTTTGATTATGAAAAAACAAGTATAATTAGTGATTCGGGGGGATAAAGTTGGAGATATTAGATTCAGGCATGTGTATATATGAAACAATTATTACTGATATGATGGGGAGTGTGGGTGTGGAGAAAGTCACATGTTGTTTGCAGATTGTGATTACATTTTGTTGTAGTAACAACCCTCCTAATTTCAGTGATTGAGGGGTTTCACAAATTAAAAACAGTAGCATCCAAAGGTGCCTCTGATAATTACATTTCCATAGTAGCAAATTGAGGTACCCCAACCCCGTTCAATCCAGAAACAAAAGCAAAACCCACAACAAATGGTTAGATTTGCCCTGATCCATGACCCCATCACACCCTCCGTCCAGGCAGTGCCATCACCTGATCCATGACCCCATCACACCCTCCGTCCAGGCAGTGCCACCACATGAAAATGACAAAGTAAACTACAAATTGTCCCTTTTTTAAAATGAACTCATTAGTCTACTCTTATCTTTAGTAAGCCAGACATTAGGGTGTGTTTGGTTTGACTGAGGCAGTCCAGGTGTCTGCTCTGCATTGCTCCCCCAGACTCCCCTCCCTCTCCCACAGTAATGTGTGACGTGTCGCAGGCAGTGCTGCCTCAAGATCAAAGCAGACACACATACACATATGGTGGGGCTATAAAACTGGTTTGTCACTGCAATTTCCCTGTCCATCAGCGGGCACACAAACAGCCCTCTCCCTGATGCCACTGTAATGGTTTTTATTTATGACAACCCAAAATTACACCTCATTATTTGTTCCCTGAGGTTCTGGTCAAGGCTGAGTGCTTCAGTCTATACTTCACTGCACTCTCTATTTCACTCTACACTCTCTCGATCTCTCGCTCTCCTTCTCTGTCATTCCCTTTCTCTGTCTTTCTGGCCCTTTGTCTCTCTCTGTGTGTGGTGAAAAAAAGCACACCACTGGTGGCAGTGTCAGCACTTTCTCGTGTGTGTGTGTGTCTGTCTGTCTGAGGGAGAGGAGGAGAGAGAGAGTGAGTTGGAATAGTCTGACTCCTCTCACTGACATACATCTTATCCTTCATAACACTTCTGATGTTAGAGCAAAATGTACTGTGTGCTTTTGTACTCAGTCTTTCTTCCTTTGACTTACACCATATTTCTCTGTGTTTAAGTGTGTGTGATTTGTGTGTGTGTGTGTGTGTGCTTGCATCTGCATGTATTCCTTTACTTGTGTGTTTTATATAGTGTTCCCCTCAACAGACAAGTACATGCATGTCTCCCAGCTCTTCGTGTTGTTGTTATGACCTGATGTCACCTGATCTCCTAACGCAATTGGTCCGTCTGTGTTTCAGATCTGCTGCCTCCAGTCGGGCGAACAAAGGAGGGGAGACGAGGCTGATCCTTCCCACAATCCTTCAGCCACTGGGCCTACTGATCCGGACCACTGCACTACTCTGCCTTCTCTCTCCCCTCTCCCCCCCACCCTAAGGCAGGAAGGCTGTGGGGCAGTAAGATCAGGGCAGCAGTAAGGGCTGATTGATGCTCTGTGGGGATGAGACCTGGCTGCTGAAGGCCAGTGGAGACGGCTCCCATTCTCCGCTCGCCTGGCTTTATGTGCGTGTCTGCAGGCTGCCCTACGCGCAGCAGAGCCACCCCCCGCGTCAGCCACGGCGGCCACCCCGAGCCATCCAGACATGCCCACCGAGACCCTGCCGTCGCTGGCAGATAGCAAACCCACCTGCCCCGGGGCGGCCTTTGTCTCCGCTGTCCCCCTGCGCATACTCAACAAGGGACCCGAGTACTTCCGGCGCCAGGTGGAGACCAACCCTAAGCGGCTGAGCGCCGTGGAGCGGCTGGAGGCGGACAAGTCCAAGTACGTGAAGAGCCAGGAGGTCATCAACGCCAAGCAGGAGCCTGTCAAGCCCCAGCTGCTGGCCAAGCCACCTGTCTGCCCCGCCGTGGCCAAGAGAGGGGCGAATGGTGGCGGTTGTGGTGGGGTGGCCCTCAAGACATTCAATAACAACTCCAAGTCGGACACGTGCGCCACCACCAGCAAACGGGAGAACCTTAACCTGGAGATCCTCAAGAACCTCCTGAACAGCTCCGGCTCGGTCTCTGAGGGCCACGCTAAGAGCGCTACTCTAAAGCCTGGGGCCAGGAGCTTGGCCCCCCACCGCTCCACCCCCACACCCACCACAGACTGCACTGAGCCCACCAGCCTCCGTTCCGTCGCCAAGTCCCTCAAGGTGCCTCCGCCTGCACCCGGCCGACGGAGCCCCCAGGGGGGAAACCTGAACCTCAGCCGCCGGCTGCTGGAGGAGCGGGGCGAGGGCAATCACTCACCCCTCCACGCCTCCCACAGCTCCTCTGACATCCGCAGGCTGTGCAACGGTAAGCCTCTAAGGGCGGCCCGAAGCAGCAGCAGCTCCGCACCTCCCTTACCCCCCAAGCCCAGTACCAAAGTCCTGGCCCCCCTCTGCGACAATGCCCTTCAGGCCCCTGAGAGGGAGCCTGCGCCGCCCTCCTCTGCCACCCCAGATGATCAGTTGGAGCTAGAGTTGGGGAGCTCGTTGGCCCGCCGGCCCTCTCTGCACCGCTCCAAGTCGGACCTGAGCGACCGGTATGCGCGAGCAGGCGCCGACGTGGAACGCTTCTTTAACTACTGTGGCCTGGACCCTGAGGAGCTGGAGAGCGTGGGCGTGGAGAGCTTTGCCCGCGCCAACTCCGACATAATCTCCCTCAACTTCCGCAGCGCTAGCATGATCAGCTCGGACTGTGACCAATCACGGCATAGCAACGAGGACATGACGGACGAGGAGGAAGACGTGAGCGAACGCGTGCCGTACGGAATCTCGGCCGTGGAACGAAACGCCCGCGTCATCAAATGGCTGTACAGCATCAAACAGGCACGCGAGTCGCAGAAAGTGTCTCATGTCTAAAAGAGAAGGAAGAAACAAACTATTAGATGGTCCTTACAACAAAACAAAAAAAGACTTCCGATGGAATGAAGGTCTTTGGACACTCTGAATCTCTGAATGTCAAAGTATTGACTGGCAAGATGCCCTTGGATGGATCTTGCGGTCGCTTTTGCGTTCAGTGTTTGTTGTCCTCTGAATCTGCATGGCTCCTCCCACCCACCCGCCACTGCGGCCTCCAGCTAAAGCAACAGGTTTAGGAAAAAATGCCCTTTTTCAAGATGGCAGCAGTTCAGTTCTGTCTCTTCGAGCAGTACAGCTCTCTCTCATTGTTTTGCTTTCTGTCTGTTTAGACCAGCACAATGATGCCAGCTCTTTTTAGATGTGTCTTCTTAATGTCCTTTCTTTCTGAACAACACTGAGCCTGGAAGCCATACGGGTGTGAATGCAGCGATTCAGTGTGTAACCAGTCTTTAGTCTGATAATTCTGAGCTTTGAGTGTCTATAGAAAAAAACTCCCTTGAAAAAAGGGCTGTGAAAGCATGGAACAGTCCAAACCTGCTTCACCCCTTTGGTACCAGGAGAGTTTGTTTGGTACATTCCAGACCCTGCCCCTTTCCCGGGGAAACCCCAGATTGATCCCCTTTTTCAGTGTTACCATGGTGATAGCATTCAGGCAGCATCATGAAATCATTCAGCATTACGTGGTTTTTGCTTCTGTTTAGTTTGTTGTCCATAACATTCTCATTGGCAGTTTGATTTTGTGGTACTTGCTTTTCTTTAAGATATGTGTAAATGCTGTAAATGCTGAAAATGTATATAATTTCAAAACTGTTAGATGTTTGTCAGAGGGCGCCTGTTAAGCTAACTTACTACATTGTTCAGTCTTCTCCCTGGGCTTGAATGTGAGACTGCGTCAAACCCAGTTCATGATCAAATTTTTACAACGTTATGATGACATACACTACCGTTCAAAAGTTTGGGGTCACTTAGAAATGTCCTTGTTTTTGAAAGAAAAGCACTTTTTTTTGGTCCATTAAAATAACATCAAATTGATCAGAAATACAGTGTAGACATTGTTAATGTTGTAAATGTCTATTGTAGCTGGAAACGGCTGATTTTTTATGGAATATCTACATAGGCGTACAGAGGCCCATTATCAGCAACCATCACTCCTGTGTTACAATGGCACGTTGTGTTAGCTAATCCAAGTTTATCATTTTAAAAGGCTAATTGATCATTAGAAAACCCTTTTACAATTGTTAGCACAGCTGAAAATGGTTGTGTTGATGAAAGAAGCAATAAAACTGGCCTTTAGACTAGTTGAGTATCTGGAGCATCAGCATTTGTGGGTTCGATTACAGGCTCAAAATGGCCAGAAACAAAGCACTTTCTTCTGAAACTCATCAGTCTATTCTTGTTCTGAGAAATGAAGGCTATTTCATGTGAGAAATTGCCAAGAAACTGAAGATCTCGTACTAGATCTCTAACCTGAACCTGAAGATCTCTAACCTGAATAGAAAGGAGTGGGAGGCCCCGGTGCACAACTAAGCAAGAGGACAAGTACATTAATGTCTAGTTTGAGAAACAGAAGCCTCACATCATTAAATAGTACCCAGAAAACACCAGTCTCAATGTCAACAATGAAGAGGCGACTCCGGGATGCTGGCCTTCTAGGCAGAGTTGCAAAGAAAAAGCCATATCTCAGACTGGCCAATAAAAAGAAAAGATTAAGATGGGCAAAAGAACACAGACACTGGACAGAGGAATTCTGCCTAGAAGGCCAGCATCCCGGAGTCGCCTCTTCGCTGTTGACGTTGAGACTGGTGTTTTGCAGGTACTATTTGATGAAGCTGCCAGTTGAGGACTTTTGAGGCATCTGTTTCTCAAACTAGACACTAATGTACTTGTCCTCTTGCTCAGTTGTGCACCGGGGCCTCCCACTCTTTTTATTCTGGTTAGAGCCCGTTTGCGCTGTTCTGTGAAGGGAGTAGTACACAGCATTGTACGAGATCTTCAGTTTCTTGGAAATCTCTAGACTGATGAGTTTCAGAAGAAAGTTATTTGTTTCTAGCCATTTTGAGCCTGTAATCAAATGCTGATGCGCCAGATACTCAACTAGTCTGAAGGACAGTTTTATTGCTTCTTTAAATCAACACAAGTTTTTAAAAGTGTTTTCTAGTAATCAATTAGCCTTTTAAAATTATAAACTTGGATTAGCTAACACAACGTGCCATTGGAACACAGGAGTGATGGTTGCTGATAATGGGCCTCTGTACGCCTATGTAGATATTTCATTAAATAAAAATCAGCCTTTTCCAGCTACAATAGTCATTTACAACATTAACAATGTCTACACTGTATTTCTAATCAATTTGATGTGACCCCAAACTTTTGAACGGTAGTGTACATGTTCAGTATATTGGAGTTGGAACTGTTTTGGTACTCATTACTTCAAAATGAAGGCAATGAATTGTGTTCACTTACATTTATTTTGCATTATTTCAATAAATGGCTTGTTTTGCCGTCTACTTCGGAAAGTTTTGTGAGTATTATTTCATAAAAATGTGTATGTGGACACCCCTTCAAATTAGTGGATTCGGCATATTCAGCCACACCCGTTGCTGACAGGTGTATAAAATCGAGCACACAGCCATGTGATCTCCATAGACAAACATTGACAGTAGAATGGCCTTACTGAAGAGCTCAGTGACTTTCAACATGACACTGTCATAGAATGCCACCTTTCCAAGTCAGTTCGTCAAATGTCTGCCCTGCTAGAGCTGCCCCGGTCAACTGTAAGTGCTGTTATTGTGAAGTGGAAACACCTAGGCACAACAACGGCTCAGTCGTGAAGTGGTAGGCCACACAAGCTCACAGAACGGGACTGCCGAGTGCTGAAGCGCATAGCGCGTAAAAATCATCTGTCCTCTGTTACCGAGTTCCAAACTGCCTCTGGAAGCAACATGAGCACAAGAACTGTTCGTTGGGACCTTCATGAAATGGGTTTCCATGGCCGGGCAGCCGCACACACGCCTAAGATCACCTTGCAGTGGAAATGTGTTCTCTGGAGGGATGAATCACGCTTTACCATCTGGCAGTCCGATGGACAAATCTGGGTTTGGCGGATGCCAGGAGAACGCTACCTGCCGCAATGCATGGTGCCAACTATAAAGTTTGGTGGAGGAGGAATAATGGTCTGGGGCTGTTTTTCATGGTTTGTGCTAGGCCCCTTAGTACCAATGAAGGGAAATCTTAACACTACAGCATACAATGACATTCTAGACGATTCAGTGCCAACTGGAAAGTTTGGTGGAGGAGGAATAATGGTCTGGGGCTGTTTTTCATGGTTTGTGCTAGGCCCCTTAGTACCAATGAAGGGAAATCTTAACACTACAGCATACAATGACATTCTAGACGATTCTGTAATTCCAACTTTGTGGCAGCAGTTTGGGAAAGGCCTTTTCCTGTTTCAGCATGACAGTGCTCCCGTGCACAAAGTGAGGTCCATACAGAAATGGTTTGTCGAGAAACTTGACTGGCCTGCACAGAGCCCTGACCTCTACCCCATCTAACGCCGACTGCGAGCCAGGCCTAATCCCCCAACGTCAGTGCCTGACCTCACTAATGCTTTTGTGGCTGAATGGAAGCATGTTCCTACATGTAGTGGAAAGCCTTCCCCAGAAGAGTGGAGGCTGTTATAGCGGCAAATGGGGCCCAACTCCATATTAATGCCCATGACTTTTGGTCATGTAGTTTATTTGATGATAAAACGGTGCGCTTTGTTCATTTTCTGTACTACAATATGTATGGTTACTGCAGGGCATTGCATTTAAGGGTTACCATTACGTCATCCATCTAACTGCTCTACAGTGCATCAATTTGACTTGCATATGCGCCTAACATTTTGCTGTGCGACCTGTAATTTTTATTTAGGAACACAGTGTACCTAGAAAAATTAAGGATTCTAGCTTTATTACCTCAATTATTTCACATTGTGCTCCTAAATTTATTTTTGTGCGCCTACATTTTTCAACGTAGACGCACACGTGTTCCTTGCAAAAAAAGGTCTGTGTACAGCACTGACCATGTGAGGAGTCTGTTGATGTTAGTTCATAGTTCAGAGGATACCAATATCACCTTCCTTGGGCGGTCCTAGAAAGCGAAAACCTGTCAAGATTAATTTTCCATGCTTCTGTATATCGCTTCACTGACTGTACAAGGAACCTGAACTCATGTGTAAAACTGTATGGCACTTGCAACGCCAGGATTGTGGGTTTGATTGCCAGGGCTATCCATACATAAAAATGTATGCAGTGCACGCATGACTATGTCGCTTTGGAATAAAGCGTCTGCTCAATGGCATATTACTATCTCCACTCTCCATGTTCCAGGTTTACAAGGCTGTGGGAAATGTTAGAAGAGTGATATGTCTGGCTAATGCAGCAGTTTCTTTACATAATTGTCCCTCTCCGGCTCAGAGAAGAAGTGACCTAATCAGTGGCGACCCGTCATTCAGGGCCGCATACAAATATGGTATCTTTTTTGCTTTCTTGAGTAAAGCAGCTCCAAAATAAAGGCTTTTCAGCCTAGCTCAGTGATTTCTTTGGTGGTGGGGCAGCCAGCGGAAAATACGGAGTGTAGGGGTTGGTAATGTTCTCTAGTTGCACTGTGATTGGCTCAGTGTTTTGACACTCATGGGGACACTAAGTCACCGCCAAATCTAAGCCCCTTGGGCGCTGCCTTAGAGTTACATTAGAAGTGCCCATCCAAGAAGGCTCAAGGTCATTGGCCACAGATAAAATGACGTCAAATCACGTTATATCTGATGTAGCTTTGATTGGACTGATCATCTAAACATCATAGTTTCAAAATCTTAGCATGCAGTCATTATCATGAATCAAGTCGACAATCTACTGGCAAATCCCTTTTAATCCTTGTCATATGAAGAGAAATTATAGATAATATATCGGTGCTCATCAGCCATTGGACACAAACATTACACAACAAGTTTGAAATCGCATATTCAACAATGAGTGGTTTGGAAGGAATCAGTGGCTCACTGCAAGCATTGCAAAGCAATCACTAGCCGGCTATTCAGTGGAGTGACTGTGTGGTCCCAAGTCTGGGTTTAAGGGTCTCTTTTCCAAGCTTAAAATTATAAACATTCAACATGGGCCATGCTGTCAATCCAGCATGATTTCTGCAGCGCTCAAAACAACTCTTAATTCGGATCTGGGAAATCTGACTTCCAGTGAGTTGAAGACAACTGGGAACTTGGGGGAAAAAATAGCTGTGACTGGGAAAATACGTTTTGAACAGTCATCCAACTCGGAATTGGGCTTCTTTCTAGAGCTACGACCTGAAGATCACTGATGTCATCATGATTCAACATAGTTTTTTTTCATAGTTCCCAGTTGTCTTGAAAGCACCATATATCCAGACAATGCCATTCTTTGATGACAAAGTTTGATGACAAAATTTGCCCACAAATGACTGCTGCGCCACCTTCCTGTTCAAGTGAGCACAGCACAACAAGGTGAGTCCAAAAATCTCTTGTATGCTGCTGCATAAATTATGTAATATGCCAGGGAGATATGTATACTGTAGCTAAGAAAGTAATACTAAGTGTATGTTGTGTAGTAAGGTGTTAGTAGCCCATGTGCCTCACCCTAATAATTTTGTCTATTTTCCCCTCTTAATTTTGCCTACTGTTCTGACTTGGTGGTGCACATGTAGCCTATAACCTGTTTTAGAGAAATGTAATCATCGAATATTGTAAGGGCTTTCATTGTTTACTTATATGCTCCCTTTATTTATCCTACAGTTCTGACTTGGTGTACAGGGAGAACACTGTAAGAACGGCCCATGTTCTGAATTCTGTCGCTGTAAATTTCAAAAGTGCTGAACAAATAGTTATATTGACTACGTCCGTCCTAGCTCGTTCGTTAATGTCTTAATCGAAATTACGGATTGCCTCTTATCCGCTTGTCATCCCCTTATGCCATAGATTGTACATCTCAATTGTCAGTAAAACCACATTTGTTTAAGCAAGTCAGCCATATCTGCTATGTTGTTTTTTTTAAGACAGTAAATGAGGCTGAATGAACTGTTTCGTTGCCAGACAAGGCTCCGCTGATAGCCAGGTGTAGCAGTGGTAAGATGTTTCGACTGCTGTTGGGACAGCTTTATGTAGGCCCTAACAGTTTGTTGGCACCGTTTGTCACTGTTATAGTGCAATTAATGTATTGTTTAGTGTTGTGTTGTGGCTTTGCTGGCATTCATCCCCAATTTTTTTGTTTTTGTTTGCCCCACCAAGATTTACATGCTAAAATCGCCACTGGACCTAATCCAAAACCAATGTGATAAGGCTAAGATTCACTCATCTATCAAGCACAGTTTACTCAACCCATGAAGCACAAGGTCCCACGTTAGGCTACACAGTGAAACATTACTGATGGAAACCCCCACTCATTGAATGAAAGATAACATGCTCACCCTCAGATTATTTCTCAAATGTAATTGGTCCAGTCACCACACCCTAAGGTGTTTCACCAAGGGCACATCAATTGACCACACATACCCATACTATACTGTAAAACTACAACTGCTAGAGGGACAATGACCATGTTTACATGCACACCAATATCCGGTTATTATTCGGGATACTCAAGTATTCTGTTTTTGAGTTGATGCATATAAACATAATTTCCTGTTTAAAATAACCTGAATAAGTTTGTATCCCGGTTTTGAAGTCTGAATAAGATGCCTGGGATATGCTGATCTTAGATGAGATACTGTGGCATGTAAACATATTATCCCATTTACTGTTGTTTTTGCAGTCTGCGCAGGCTGTTTCAAATAGTATCACTTTTGAAGGTCAGATGGAAACAGTTATAGTTGGAATACTGACTGAAGTCTGGACACTGATTGTAGGCCTCACATAGCCTATTATAATATTAATTCCTGCAGAATTAAGTGTTGTAAAATTATAGACCAAATGTTAATTTTGTCTCGGGAACAGGCGTGGAGAAATAAGATGATTTTCTTTCATCTTTAAAAAATGTGAACATGCGCTTTGGACCGTGTTGTGTATCCTAAACGTGCAATTTTTTTCAGCAGCATAAAAGCTGAAAGTATTTCACATTTAACCACAAAATATGCATTCAAGATTAAAAGTGAAATACTATCAGAAACATGTTGGATCGTTTTCACAGATTTTAATTTCCTTAAAACCGGTCAACAAACTGATATTGTTTGGAAATTTTGCACTGAAGATCTCCCTGGTCCCTAACCGTCTTTTGCTCCACGAGAGAAGCAGAAATGAAAGAGAGAACTTTACCGATGTTAACTAGGTTGTTGATAATGCATTCATTTATCGATTTATAACATCATTCTAGTGAGCAAGGCTTTATTTAGTATTCTAGAGCATTGTTCCCCAATTGGCGGGCCACGGAACGAATGGCACGATGGTGATTTTATTTGGCCCCCCAAGTTTTCTGAGAAAAAAATGTATATTGTTGGACATAAAAGACAAATCAGCTCCCACAGATTTTTTATTTGGAAATCTGTTCCAAAGTATTCCCACGCATAATAGAGAGATATGTGATCTTATAAAGCAAGGTTTGAAATGATTATGTTTTAGTCAAATATTATATATGTTTAGGCTTCCTGCAGTCTACAAATTATTTGTAATTATGTTCTGGCCCCATGACCATCCACTCAAGAAAAAATTGTCCCGCGACTGAATCTAGTTGATGATCCCTGTTGTAGAGCATCAAGTAATGACAGAAGATAAACTACATGTACTGTATCTAATTAAAGACAAGTTGACTAACAAATAGCCTACATAATTTCAGAAATTATAAGCAGAAAAATAGAGGCTTAACTTTTTCCCCCGCACCCCATGTCAAAAAAATTGTACTGCTGTCCCTGGGCAAATTAGGAATATTATGTTTATTCAAGGGTACAGGGATACTTGTGAGCGGGATATCAAAGATGCATTTAAACAGTTTATCCTGAATTAGACCTTAAAGCTGCAATATGTAACTTTTTGGGAGACCTGACCAAATTCACATAAATGTGAGTTATAGATCTGTCATTCTCATTGACAAAGTCTAAAAAGCAGAAGATTTGTTCTATGTGCGCAATTTCTATGATTCCCATTTTTAAGTTTCGCTTTTGTACACCAGTTTAAAACAGCTGAAAATACAATATTTTTGATATTTTTGAAAGATATTCCACAGCGGTTTAGATGGTACAATGATTCTCTACACTGCTTGCTTGTTTTGCCACATAAACTGAAATTAGGCAAACTATTTGAATTTTAGCAACCAGGAAATGGCAGAGATTTCTGCATATTACACCTTTAACAGGAATAAGAGCTATTATTCGGAATACTCTGCGGATGTAAACGTGGTCAATGTGGTTATAGCTTCTACAGTATTCTCGGGAGAGACATTCCCGGTCTTCATCTACTCACAACTGGTTGTTTTAAGAACAGCATGACCTCAGCATGACCTCACCATGACCTCAGCCTCACCCTGGAGTCTCAAATGGTAGCTTCTGTTTCCTGGTGTGCTGCCAGGAGAGTAAATACGAGTGTCCGACAGCCCCCTTCGCTTGGATGCTCCGAAAAGGAAGAATCTTTTAATTAACTATAGCCTACATTCAGCTAAAGTAGGGTCTGTTTCAATGCCATAGGATCAAACAACAACATCACAGACTCAAAACAAACAGCTTCTGTTTGGTTAGTTGGACATTAAAATGAAGTGAAACGACACCTGACGAGGCTGTAGCTCTAATAATCACAGAAAGTTGAATATACTATACTGAACAAAATTATAAACGCAACATGTAGTGTTGGTCGCATGTTTCATGAGCTGAAATAAAAGAACCCAGAAATGTTCCATACGCACAAAAAGCTTATTTCTCAAAAATGTGCACAAATGTGTTTACATCTCTGTTAGTGAACATTTCCCCCCTCACCAAGGTAATCCATTCACCTGACAGGTGTGGTATATCCAGAAGCTCATTCAACAGCATGATCATTACTCATGGCTCCCGAGTGGCGCAGCGGTCTAAGGCACTGCATCTCAGTGCAAGAGGCGTCACTACAGTCCCTGGGTCGAATCCATGCTGTATCACATCCGGACGTGATTGGGAGTCCCATAGGGTGGTGCACAATTGGCCCAGCTTCGTCCGGGTTTAGCCGGAGTAGGCCGTCATTGTATATAAGAATTTGTTCTTAACTGACTTA
Source organism: Salvelinus namaycush (assembly GCF_016432855.1). Lineage (NCBI taxonomy): Eukaryota > Metazoa > Chordata > Actinopteri > Salmoniformes > Salmonidae > Salvelinus > Salvelinus namaycush. The sequence goes on from NC_052331.1 coordinate 28,559,579, forward strand.
CATAGTTAAATAAAGTTTTATTTTATACTACACAGGTGCACCTTGTGCTGGGGACAATAAAAGGCCACTCTAAAATGTGCAGTTTTGTTATACAACACAATTACACAGATATCTCAAGTTTTTAAGGAGTGTGCAATTGGCATTCTGACTGCAGGAATGTCCACCAGAGCTGTTGCCAGAGAATTGAAAGTACATGTCTCTACCATAAGCCGCCTCCGTCGTTTTCAAGAATTTGCCAGTATGTCCAACCGGCATCACAACCGCAGACCACGTGTAACCACGCCAGCCCAGGGCCTCCACATCCGGCTTCTTTACTGTGGGATCGTCTGACCAGCCAACTGGACATCTGATGAAACTGTGGGTTTTCACAACTGAAGATTTTCTGCACAAACTGTCAGAAACCGTCTCAGGGAAGCTCATCTGCATGCTTATCGTCCTCACCAGGGTCTTGACCTGACTTCAGTTTGACATCGTAACCGACTTCAGTGGGCAAATGCTCACGTTCGATGGCCACCGGCACGCTGGAGAAGTCTGCTCTTCACCAATGAATCCCGGTTTCAACTGTATTGGGCAGATGGCAACTGTATCATTGTGTGGGTGAGCGGTTTGCTGATATCAACGTTGTGAACAGAGTGCCCCATGGTGGCGGTGGGGTTATGGTATGGGCAGGCATAAGCTACAAACAACGAACACAATTGAATTTTATCGATGGCAATTTGAATGCATAGAGATACCGTGACGAGATCCTGAGGCCCATTATCGTACCATTCATCTGCTACCATCACCTCATGTTTCAGCATGATAATGTCGCAAGGATCTGTACACAGTTCCTGGAAGCTGAAAATGTCCCAGTTCTTCCATGGCCTGCATACTCACCAGACATGTCACCCATTGAGCATGTTTGGGATGCTCTGAATCGATGTGTACGACAGCATGTTCCAGTTCCTGCCTATATCCAGCAACTTCACACAGCCATTCAGGAGGAGTGGGACAACATTCCACAGACCACAATCAACAGCCTAATCAACTCTATGGTGGTCGCACCAGATACTGACTGGTTTTCTGATCCACACCCCTGCTTTTTTTTTTTTTTAAAGGTATCTTTAAATGTGAAATCCATAGACTAGGGCCTAATTAATTTATTTAAATTGACTGATTTCCTTATATGTAACTGTAACTCGGTGAAATCTTTGAAATTGTTGCATGTTGTTTTTTTTTAGTTTTTTTTTTTTAAACCCACTCTCTGTGCTGAGGTCCCGCTCTAGTATCTCTGGCAGGCTATTGGATTCGTCAGCTTCTTTCCTCCCACTCTCCTGCACACACAGTAGAAAGACAGACGCTGCTTTTTAAGCCTTCTGAGACATTCTACTCAACTGCAGCAGCTTAGCCTAAGTCCATCCGCTGTGCGAAATAGAGAGGAGACGTTTAGCTCTGAGTAAACAGCTGACAGGCTCCTTATCTCCTTAACTCAGAAACATGCTGTCACCACCACCATCATGGAGTCTCCTCCACTGAGCTCCATGCAATTGTGTTTTAAGTGGTGGGAATAATCAATCTTTCAGTGAGTAGCCATTTAACTGGAGGGGAAAAGGGCCTAGAAGGCCATTCTACTGTACTCCCAGTGCTAAAGTAACTGTCCAGTGAAAATCTCACTTTTAAAAGTTCGCATTCTGTTAACTCATACCCAAATAATTTTGTTGATTCATCCTATGCTCGTATTTGTGGCCAAAGCACAAATCAGAGAAAAACACATTAAAAACACCTCAAACTTGTATCTCAAACAGACCATTTAAAAAATGCTTGCAATTTCCTCAGAGGATGATGTCATCTTCCTGAGGAGAATGAGCTGGCCAATCTGCGGTCTACTCGTGTGAATATTTTTAATGACTGGTATAGGCCCACGCCATTCTGTCGTTAGAGTATACCATTCCAACACAGAAAAGCTGCTTTTTAACATACTTAATCTGCCTGGTTATATAAGGGTATACAATTTACAGTTGAAGTCAGAAGGTTACATACACCTTAGCCAAATACATTTAAACTCAGTTTTTCACAATGCCTGACATTTAATCCTAGTAAAAATTCCCTGTCTTAGGTCAGTTAGGATCACCACTTTATTTTAAGAATGTGAAATGTCAGAATAATAGTAGAGAATTATTTATTTCAGCTTTTATTTCTTTCATCACATTCCCAGTGGGTCAGAAGTTTACATACACTCAATTAGTATTTGGTAGCATTGCCTTTAAATTGTTTAACTTGGGTCAAACGTTTCGGGTAGCTTTCCACAAGCTTCCAACAATAAGTTGGGTGAATTTTGGCCCATTCCTCCTGACAGAGCTGGTGTAAATGAGTCGGGTTTGTAGGCCTCCTTGCTCGCACAAGCTTTTTCAGTTCTGCCCACACATTTTCTATAGGATTGAGGTCAGGGCTTTGTGATGGCCACTCCAATACCTTGACTTTGTTGTCCTTAAGCCATATTGCCACAACTTTGGAAATATGCTTGGGGCCATTGTTCATTTGGAAGACCCATTTGCAACCAAGCTTTAACTTCATGACTTGATGTCTTGAGATGTTGCTTCAATATATCCACATAATTTTCCATCCTCATGATGCCATCTATTTTGTGAAGTGCACTAGTCCCTCCTGCAGCAAAGCACCCCACAATATAATGCTGCCAACCCCGTGCTTCATGGTTGGGATGGTGTTCTTCGGCTTGCAAGCCACCCCCCTTTTTCCTCCAAACATAACAATGGTCATTATGGACAAACAGTTCTATTTTTGTTTAATCAGACCAGAGGACATTTCTCCAAAAAGTACGATATTTGTCCCCATGTGCAGTTGCAAACCGTAGTCTGGCTTTTTTATGCCGGTTTTGGAGCAGTGGCTTCTTCCTTGCTGAGCGGCCTTTCAGGTTATGTCGATTTAGGACTTGTTTTACTGTGGATATAGATACTTTAGTACCTGTTTCCTCCAGCATCTTCACAAGGTCCTTTGCTGTTGTTCTGGGATTGATTTGCACTTTTCGCACCAAAGTACGTTCATCTCCAGGAGACAGAACGCGTCTCCTTCCTGAGCAGTATGACGGCTCCGTGGTCCCATGGTGTTTATACCTGCGTACTATTGTTTGTACAGATGAACGTGGTACCTTCAGGTGTTTGGAAATTGCTCCCAAGGATGAACCAGACTTGTGGAGTTCTACAATTATTTTTCTGAGGTCTTGGCTGATTTCTTTACATTTTCCCATGATGTCAAGCAAAGAGGCACTGAGTTTGAAGGTAGGCCTTGAAATACATCCACAGGTACACCTCCAATTGACTCAAATGATGTCAACAGCCTATCAGAAGCTTCTAAAGCCATGACATCATTTTCTGGAATTTTCCAAGCTGTTTAAAGGCACAGTCAACTTAGTGTATGTAAACTTCTGACCCACTGGAATTGTGATACAGTGAATTATATGTGAAATAATCTGTCTGTAAACAATTGTTGGAAAAATGACTTGTGTCATGCACAAAGTAGATGTCCTAACCGACTTGCCAAAACTATAGTTTGTTAACAAGAAATTTGTGGAGTGGTTGAAAAATTTGTCTTAATGACTCCAACCTAAGTGTATGTAAACTTCCGACTTCAACTGTACATACAGTGCATTCGGAAAGTATTTAGACCCCTTGACTTTTTCCACATTTTGTTATGTTACAGCCTTATTCTAAAATTGATTCAATAGTTTCCCCCCCTCAATCTGCACACATTACCCCATAATGACAAAGCAAAAACAGGTTTAGAAATATTTGCAAATATATTTTTCAAAAAACATTTAAAAAAGTATTCAGACCCTTTACTCAGTACTTTGTTGTAGCACCTTTGGCAGCGATTACAGCCTCAAGTCTTCTTGGGTATGACGCTACAAGCTTGGCACACCTGTATGTGGAGAGTTTCTCCCATTCTTCTCTGCAGTTCATCTCAAGCTCTGTCAGGTTGGATGGGGAGTGTTGCTGCACAGCTATTTTCAAGTCTCTCCAGAGATGTTCGATCGGGTTCTAGTCCAGGCTCTGAATGGGCTACTCAAGGACAGTCAGAGACTTGACCCGAAGCCACTCCTGCATTGTCTTGGCTGTGTGCTTCGGGTCGTTGTCCTGTTGGAAGGTGAACCTTCGCCCCAGTCTGACGTTCTGAGTGCTCTGGAGCAAATTTTTAGCAACAATCTCTCTATACTTTGCTCTGTTCATCTTCCCCTTGATCCTGACTCGTCTCCCAGTCCCTGCTGCTGAAAAACATCCCCACAGCATGATGTTGCCACCACCATGCTTCACCGCTTGGCATTCAGGCCAAAGAGTTCAATCTTGGTTTCATCAGATCAGAGAATCTTGGTCTGAGAATCTTTTAGATGTCTTTTTGGCAAATTTCAAGAGGGCTGTCATGTGCCTTTTACTGAGGAGTGGCTTCCATCTCTCCACTTTGCCATTTCCACAGAGGAACTCTGGAGCTCTGTCAGAGTGACCATTGGGTTCTTGGTCACTTCCCTGACCAATGTTTTGGTACCCTTCCCCAGATCTGTTCCTCGACACAATCCTGTCTCTGAGGTCTACGGACAATTCCTTCGAACTCATGGCTTTGGACCTTATATAGACAGGTGTGTGCCTTTCCAAATCATGCCCAATCAATTGGATTTACCACAGGTGGACTCCAATCAAGTTGTAGAAGCATCAAGGATGATCAATGGAAACAGGATGCACCTGAGCTCAATTTCGAGACTCAGCAAAGGGTCTGAATATTTCTGTTTTTTATGTAATACATTTGCTAACATTTCTAAAAACCTGTTTTCGCTTTGTCCTTATGGGGTATTGTGTGTAGATTGATAAGGGGGAAAAGTATTTAATCAATTTTAGAATAAGGCTGTAATGTAACAAAATGTGGAAAATGTCAAGGGTTCTGAATACTTTCCGAATGCACTGTACGTACTTAAAAATAATTGGAAGAAAAACTATTTCACTGATATTGTAATTATTTAAAGATCGTACTTCATAGAAATCTGGAAACACTGGACAGTTATTTTAATCATAATGAGGTTCCCAACACTATTGCTTTAGGGCTCCAGTCACTCAGTCAGGTTTTAGCTGTTGGGAAGGCTCCATATATAACGAGACGTCTTATAAGTAGGGCCAAGAGTTCTGCCTGACCAAATTAACTGACCAGGAATAACTCTAGGTCCTAGTTATAGGGTATTTTGCCATCAGGTGAGCAGGTCAAGTGGACCATGGGAGGGTAGGCAATACCAGTGTTCGGATGATACTTTATGATCCCTGTTACACCCAAATGTGTGTTCTTTTGATGTAAAACATGAAGAAATCGAAGGTCTCAGGTTCAAAAGTTGAATCTGTAAGGATTTTTCTTAAATAACATTCCTGTGTGTAATGGATAGAACAGCAGTTCCCAACATTTTCTGTTCCAGGGCCACCAAATCACCGTCAAAAGCTCTTGAGAACCACTATTGTGGAGTCGCAGAATTTTTTAACATTAAATATCTTGGCGGACAAATTTAGACAAAATTTTATCAGGGAATGTAACAGATTAAAGACCTATTAGTGTTATTATAAACCATTTGTATTGTGGAAAAGTAATGTAAAATTCCTTCTAATACCATTAATACTCCCTACTTTTATTATTGGAAGAAGAAAAATAAATAAAATCACACACAAATATACTCATTCTACAAAATAATCTTGAAAGAAATGTGTAGACCACAGGTTGAAAACCCCTGGGATAGAGGAATGTCTAGTTGTCCTTGGTAGCTGATTTAGTGTAAAAATGTAGCTACTGTAGAGATGACATGATGCGGGAAGAATGAGTACAACATGATTTTGATATCCGTGTGTCAACGAAGTGAGTAGAGCCCCCTTTTCAGCAAGAGCATTTCACATAGCAATGATTGAGGCAGGAATGGGGTGAAATATGCATCCCTGCACCCATAGAAGGGTGTATGGGTTTTTGACTTATGGCTCTTTTACATCACCTGAAAGGATTGTAAGTCAAAAACCCATACACATTTCTATGGGTGCAGGGATGCATATTTCACCTCATTCCTGCCTCAATCATTGCTATGTGAAGTCATTGCTATATGAAATGATCTTACTGAAAAGGGGGCTCAACTCAATTCGTTGACACACGGATGTCAAAGTCATGTTGTACTCATCATTGCTATGAAATCCTGATGACTACACTGCTTCAATGACAAGACTGTTCTTTGATCACACCAGCAAACATGTGGTCCCCCCTCTATCACACACACACACACACACACACACACACACACACACACACACACACACACACACACACACACACACACACACACACACACACACACACACACACACACACACACACACACACACATCAAATCCCCTCTCCACACAGCACCCTCCTGGGGAGGACATGTCTGGGGCTGGCAGACAGGAGGCCAGGAAGAGGCTGAGACAGACAAATGACTGTTACCACAGACAGTATAACATGCCCCCATCCCCATGGGGTAACCTATTTCACATCATTATAGAGATGCCCACATAGGCTGGCATGTGTGCTTGACATACAGATTAAATACTGTGGAAGAAAATTCAAAGTGGTTTCTTTTTTTTTTTTTTTTTTTACAATTGTGCTACACAGGCTGACCAAATAGGGAATTGTCTTAGGCCAAACAAATGAACCCATTCTGGGAAGGAGTCACGTTTCCAGCCATGTTGAAATGTGATGTATCCTAATAGACATGAGGGGTATATATTTTTTTTTTTAATTGTACAGGGATGATTTATTGAAGGTATTGCTGAATCAATCAAGCCTGCATATGGATCATGGTAACTCGATTTAGTTTTGCTCTCTGCTAAATCTGTCCTGCTTTACAAATCATGTAAAATAAGTATACACTGGTGATAGACCTTGTAGTATTTGCTGACATCTAGTGGTTGGAAGCACGGTTAAATAAAATTATATAATTTGTATAGCTAATAATTACGAATTCACTGCATAAATATGTCAAGTGTGTTAATGTGTTATGTACGTTAAAATACGGAGTGATTGTTTAAAAAAGGCTTTGCACTAACACTAGTCTTACTAGTACTAGCAGGAAAGTTTTTACTAGCAATGATTGTGTTGTTGTCTTACCTACCTTAGTTGAATGCACTGACCTTCTGGATAAGACCGTCAGCTAAATTACCAAAATGTAAAATGCTAACTTTTATTTGCTGAAAAAAATGTATTTCGAAAGGCTATGTGATATGCATGACCCGAAAAATAAACAATAATTTATCTTTGAACTCTGACCCTGCCGACAGTACGTGATTCATATACCGTTGCCGTGCTAGTCGGAACTAGAAAAGTCGAAAATTTGCTAAATCCGATTTGCTAAATGGTAAACGCGGATATACAACCAGTTAAATCGGAAATGCACGAGTTATCTAATTCCAACTAGAACGTGGACGCAGCACAAGTTGCACATTTGGGGAGGCGAAAACGCGGACAACAGCTGTGCATAATGCTGTAACGTTCAAATGTAATCTAACGGATCTCACTGAAAAATAGTTGGCAACACTATGACGTGGAGCAAAACTGAATTGATAGGTTTGTTGCTCTTTTTCCACCGCTGACATTACTGTAGTCGTTTTTAACTGTATGATAAAGGCCATTTTTGTTGTTGACATTTCACTTGACTCCTGACGATAGATCTTCAGTTAGCTAGCTAGCCAGCCAACGCGGTAACCCATCAACTCTTAGGTACATTTTACAACTGCACATTAGCAAGAGATGTAAATTACCTGAAATGATAACTAGCTAGCAAGCATCGTCATGTCTTGCATTTACGAACACTGACCGAAGGTTGTGTGTGACATTTAGTCAGCTAACGTCAGCCAAGTGTTCGTTACAGTGGGTTTTCACCATCAACGAATTCGACAGAAGTTCGTACGGGCCATTGATTTTTAACATGGGCACGCGGAGAAAATGTCTGGGAGATTGTTGGCGGGTGGGTGTCGAGAACCCTGCTAGCGGACTGTAGAAAACGTTTAGCTCTACTCTGCAAATTTCAAGCGGAACAAAGCATTGTCAAGAGGAGGCGCCGCCTCTGGTCAAAACCCTACGTTAGCTAGCTGATGAACTAAACCCATGGCTCCGATGGGAATCCGTCTATCGCCACTTAGTGGCCGTGTTTTGCTTATTGGGACTCAGCGTGATCTACCACCTCTATGCTGGAGTGATATCCAGCCGGATAGCTGCTTTCACTTCCAAGAAAACCGTGGACCTCCGGGACCTGCTCGCGCTTTCAGTAGAGGCTGCAGTTCAGGGCGGGCGAGAAGACCAAGGGGGAAACCAAGGAAGGGGCAAGCGAAAAGCTCACTCTGGGGGACTTGAACTCTCACAGAAAGATATACTACCTTATCAAGAACACCTAACAGTTATCCATATGTACAGGTAAGGAGGTTATTTGACCCCAAATATATACTATTTATGTTAATCAATATAGACATGAGTAACGTTAGCTTGTTGATGCTTTCACTTAACTGTGTACCAGTGTACTATACTTAGTGATTCTTTACCTACTGATTCATACGACTGATAGTAGTTCCATTGACTACAAGTAAATAAACAACGTAAGATTATGGGACACCGCTAGCCTATGCCCCAGAGAGTTTGTAATGTAATCAAAGGCACACCCTTGATATTTCGCAAGAGATATTTCGCCCTTGCGAAATATCTCTACGATGATTTTATCCACGGAGTTGAGTGCCGACTAGAGTTTTTGAAATTAACCTCCGACTCCTTCGAGTCTCTATTCAGTCAATATTTCAAGCATTTAAACCCTTACCATGTACCCATGTTTGCCCTCTGTAGTTGCATGCCTTCCTTTGTTTGCTGAAATCCATACTTTGTAATAAAAAGTAAGGGATTAAGAATTTTCATTATCGTGGAGTTGAGGTAATATGGCAATATTTGACCCTTTTATTTTACAGCATCAATCACATAATAGGCATTGGTCTCTCTTTTAGGTTGTCAATCAGTCTTAGTCTTCATAGTATTCATAACAATGCGTTTTACAAGCTGATGTGTTCTGTCCCCTTGCAGGTGAACTTTGAAGAGCATGATGAGACAGCTAATGAGCTGGGTGTGTGGAACAGAGACATCCCTGCTGACCTCCTGCAGATCGTGGAGGGTGGCAGGGAGGTGCCTGCTGACAGCATCACAGTCTGGATAGACCCCCTGGATGCCACTCAGAGGTCTGTTCTCAGGGCAGCTTTTGACCATTCAATGTTTTGGCCAAATGCAGAGCCTTTCAGGGCTCCAATGTGAATGTTAAATGCAATGTCAAAATGGGGCCCGACAGTAAATGTTTCAAAACAATATGGAGGCCAACAGATGGACTAGCTTTCACCAGTCATGTTATTCCAGTGTTCAATGTAGATAAGGACAATGGGGGGGATGACAATTTAGAGAGCCTATGAGTGAGCTCCACTGCTCTTTGTGTGGGTGTTTGAAATGAGACGGTGGGGTGGTTACCTAGACTCTGGTACAGTGTAGCCATCTTAGCAGTGTCCTGTTTCCTAAGCAGTTTCCTAAGCTGTGTCTTGTTTACTAACCTGTCTTGTTTCTTGATCCCATTGTTTTCTCTGTATCCCTTTGACAGAGAACCTGCTCAAGTATGTCACGACCATGGTGTGTGTGGCTGTCGATGGGAAACCTGTAATAGGTGTGATCCACAAACCTTTCACAGGATACACAGGTGTGTGTATGCGTCACTGTCGGACTGTACTTAGTGTGTCTCACTCCCCCTCAATGGTTTAAAGCATTGGATTGTTGAGAAGACTAAATGTCCACAGTATTTTCTACACCAGTCTAATGCTTTTACATCTGTGGGGGGTGAACAAGTGCAAGTTTTGGAGAGAAGGGGGAGAGACATAATTGGGGCTCAGGACAAAGCAACACTGTTCTACTGTATGAAATAAGTGAGTGGGCGGTTGACAGCTAGTGGTGGAGAGTCTACTCCAAAAGAGTAGATTCCTCTAACTCCTTGTCCACCAAGAGTCGGAATGGTCATTTATTTTGTTTGTTGCCTTGGCAGCTAGGCTGACGTAGGTTACTGATTAGCCTTGAATATTTTGCTTAGTAGAGATTGTCAGACTGCTCCATATGCATCGCTAATCAATCACCTAGTTAATTCGTGTGAGTGCCCGCTCTGACATGGCAGCCGTAGCTAATTTGAGCTAATTTTGGTCTGTTTTGTCAAATTTGAGTCTTGCGTCGAGAGAGTGTCGACTCCGATAGCAAGAGTCTGAGTCGACTCAAAATCCTTGTTGTTCACCACTAGTGACATCAGACGCTAAGTCACTCCTTTGAGAAATCACCCAGGAGGGGAGCTCACTATAAGGTGGCTTTGTTGGTGAATGGCTGCATTGAGTCCCGATGGTACAGGAGGCATAGACAGGCCGTAGAGCACAGTTCTGCTATTCGGGTGTCCAGTCCAGAACCAAAGCTAATTATTTCATAACCTCTAATCAGGGACTGATATAGACCTGGAGTACTTACACAGGCAGTCTTTTTATTTTTTTCAGTAATTGGTCTTAACTAATGACATCAGATCTTTTTCAGAGCTGATCTGATTGCGCAAAAGACCAATTTGAAATCAGAATTGGACTGCATGTGTAAATGCAGCCCAGGTGTGTGCAAATAATTATCAGGTAGAATAGAACCAGCAGTACTCTAGGCCTCATAGGGGAAGATTTGAATACCCTTGCTCTACACAATACATATGTTCCTGTCCACAGCCTGGGCCTTAGTTGGTGACGGGTCTAACTTGAAGCCTCGCACCAGCTACAACATGAACTCCCCCAAGGTCATTGTGTTCAGGTCGCACGCTGGGAAGGTGAAGGGTTTCATCGAGGAGGCCTTCGGGAACACAACAGTCATCCTCCCAGCAGGGGGCGCAGGTACTGCACTTTTGTTTGTGTGAAGTTAGTTCACCCAAATGTATAATTTCTTAATCATTATCTGGCCATGGAAGTAGTCTTGGGCGTGCTGTGAATGCGTCATACGATTAGGCTTTCATTTGCCATTTTTATAAGTATACCAATTTCTGTGGGCTTCAGTTTTTTAATAGGTGTTAAATGATTGGAATAACACCCTGTCAGGTATTTACACAATTTATTTCACTTTTGTGGATGTTGATCTTGTATTTTCTACTCTCCATAGGCTATAAGGTGCTTGCTCTGCTGGACCCCAGTGATGAGGACATTGAGAAGGCAGACATGTACATCCACGTGACCTTCATCAAGAAGTGGGACATCTGTGCCGGCAATGCCCTGCTCACAGCCCTGGGAGGTCACATGACCACACTGAAGGGCGAGGAGATAGACTATTCGGGAGTGGCGGGCAACAATGGTGGTCTGCTAGCCAGCGTCAAGGTGGACCACCAAGCCCTGGTGGCGAAACTGCCGGCATGGGACTCTGCTGAAAAACACTGAAAAACACACACAGATATTTACACTCACTACATTATGTTCATACACAGATGATCAAGGACAAACACACAAGATGACCACAAGCCTTGAAGACCAAACAAACACAGATGAGAGGACCGCACAATCTGGGACAAGACAATATTACAAAGCCCACCAGTTTCTCCTACAAACTCCTTTCAACATTTAAAAATAAATAGTATTTGTAAAAAGATAAGTCAGTCCTTGCATTTTCTATCATAGAAAGTGCTAATAAGTTGGACAAGGAAAAGCCATGTGCCCAGCTTCACTTTGTTGCTAAGATATGGGTGCCTTTGATTGGCATCGATGCCTGGTGTGGAAAGGAACAAATGTGTTGGAACACTCTGTAGTTGTCGTTCTTCTTGACACCTGTGGGATATGATTGCTGGTGAAGGTACAGGGATGAATCAGGAGGGTTTTCTTCATATAAGTAATTTTCATTGTAGCACAATAACCTTGATCCTGTGAGGTTTCTTCTTTTAGTTGCTCATTCCTACAGAACATTTACATTATGCTAGACAGGGTAACTATGAGGGGATCATTTGTTTAACGATAGCTTAACACATGATGCAGGGGTGGGATTTGAGCTGCTACAATGTGAATTGAATTTGAGGGATGTTTTTAAAAGCATGGTACTTCCTAAATATACACATTAGTTTTAGTGTACTACTGTGTGTGTGTGTGTATGTGAAAGTGCAATTTCCACTTATTTTTTATGAATAGCATCTGTGTGAATTCACTAGGTACTGCAGCTTTCCTGACTCCACCTCTGGGGCAAGGCTATACAGTGTTACATCCACATGTAGCTAGTTTAGTTGCTACATTTGCAAATAAGAAACCATTCTGTTGCAGGTATGAAAACAAAATACTTTGTGAACATTATATAGATTTATTTTTTATACTGCATTGTTGGTTAAAGCTTGTAAGTAAGCATTTCACTGTAAGGTCTACGCCTGTTGTATTTGGCGCATGTGACAAATAACATTTTACCAGAAGATGGAGACATTTGCATGGCCATTCTGTTTATCAAACAAAATTGTTTTTAGCTGAGTTCTCCGAGTGGATTGGAGTCCATCTATTTTATGACCCTATTGTTTTTCAAGGTTGAACTCTGTATTTAAATAGCAGATTTACCAAAGCCCTGTATAGGCACACAATCACATGTGCCATGGTAAAACTAAACTCATGAATGACCCTAACAACAGCTATTCACTTACAAAGTCCTACCTTCCAGCACCTATCTCTGGCTTATGAGGCACATACTACCATTTTTCAATACTGTATTCTCTCATTTCAATTTACACACCAAAGTCCAACCCACGCATGCCCTCTGAATCCTGGCTCACTTTTAATTGCTTTCATTCTCTGCATCCAAAATAGCCCTCGAATGGAACACGTGAATTAGAAACTGCTGTGATGACAGGTTGTCTTCTTAAAATGTGCCCAAAAGTATGAATAGAGTGGATTTGCATGCAATGGATTGACTGTGAATGTCAGAAGCACTCTGTTTTTCTTCCTGCCATGTCTGTAATTGAGCAAGATTAATGTCTTTTTATATAAATTCCTTGAATTAAATTGTGTGGTTTTTCATACCTTTTTTGGGCTGAAAGAGTGGTTTACCTACTGTGATTTTGGTCACACAGTGATGCTAAGTTTTTTCGGGGATAAAAAGTGCAATTTTCATTCAAATTTAATCAAAAAAACTTTCCTGTAGAGGTAAAAGGCTTCTTTCTATTTGATTCCTGTAGAGGTAAAAGGCTTCTTTCTATTTGATTCCTGTAGAGGTAAAAGGCTTTCTAGCTTGGTCGGTCTCTCTCTTTCTCTGTCCAGCTCTATCTGTCTCTTGTCTCTCTCTCTCTGTCCAGCTCTATCTGTCTCTGTCTCTCTGTCTATATCTCTCTGACTCTCGCTCTCTCTGACTCTCTCGCTCCTGTTCTCGCTCTCTCTATACAGCTATATAATTCTATACATGCTCTTTAATTCAGAGGTTCAGTGTTTCAACACTGAATACCTTTTTATAACACTAATAGCGAGAAACCAGTGAACAATGGTCAGGTCTGGCGGGACAATCGACCGGTTTACATATGTCAGAGTGTATGTCTGTTGCCTGGCAACAAAACCCAGGTCACCGTCAGTGGTGTAAAGTACTTAAGTAAAAATACTTTAAAGTACTACTTAAGCAGTTTTTGGGGGTATCTGTACTTTACTATTTATATTTGTACTTTTTTCTTCAGTACATTCCTAAAGAAAATGATGTACTTTTTCCTCCATACATTTTCCCTGACACCCAAAAGTACTCGTTACATTTTGACAGGAAAATGGTCAAATTCACACACTTATCAAGAGAACATCCCTGGTCATCCCTACTGCCTCTGATCTGGCGGACTCACTAAAGACAAATGCTTCATTTGTGAATTATGTCTGAGTGTTGGAGTGTGCCCCTGGCTATCCGTCAATAAAAAAATATTAAAATAAATGTGCCTTCTGGTTTGCTTTATATAAGGAATTTTAAATGGTTTAAACTTTTATTTTTAATACTTAAGTACGTTTTAGCAATTCCATTTACTTTTGATACTTAAGAATATTTAAAATCAAATACTTTTAGACTTTTACTCAGGTAGTATTTTACTGCGTGACTTTCACTTTTACTTGAGTAATTTTCTAATCATTACTTTTACTCAAGTATGACAATTGAGTACTTTTTCCACCACTGGTCACTGTGTCGCGCAATGCTTAAATCTATCCAATTTAGGGTGTACTCGTAAATTCAATCTGGAGTGCCAGAGTGTGCTCAGAGTGCGCACAGGGCATTCGTAAATTCAGAGCATTGTCAGATTTTCCTTCGTAAATTCAGGAGGAGTAGGGTTGATCCGAGTGTTCTGACCTCACAACGGCAGTCAAGCACCCAAGCTAACTGGCTAACGTTGGCTAGCTACTTCCAGACACAAATAAGAGAGCACCTCACTCTGACCATTTTACTCCCTAGCAGAGCTGGTGAGGCTGTTTTCATGTTATCTAGAGCGTTGGTGACTGTAACTGTGCTGCTGGCAACAATTTTATTACGCTTTTTTGCAAATGTTTACTGACACTGGCCATATTCAACTAGGTGTTAAGGGTTTGTAAATTCATCAGTTATTCTGCGCTCTGGTACACTCAGACGAGAGTGCTCTGAAATCGGAGTAGATAGCTAGAGCGAATTTACGAACGCACCCTTTGTCTAGAGAAGGCTTCATATAGATGTTTCAGTCATTGAACATGCCCTGTCTATCATTGACGTGTTGTTGTTGTCATTGATTTCAGCACACAGGTTTTGTACTTTCATTAATGGCTGCTGAAATTATCCATGAACACAAATTATGTTCGATTCTGTGAGTTTTTATTGTGATTGCTGTCCATTTTATTATTATTGCCCTCAATGTCACAGATTGCACACAGTGCAATGAAATGGCTACATGCTGCAAAAATATGTATCTACTTAATCTGAGATGATTGATAGGCTCTTAATCTGAGATGATTGACAGGCTCTTAATCTGAGATTATCTGCCCTGCTAGAGCTTTCCCGGTCAACTGTATGTGCTGTTATTGTGAAGTGGAAACGTCTAGGAGCAACAACAGCTCAGCCCTGAAGTGGTAGGCCACACAAACTCACAGAACGGGACTGCCGAGTGCTGAAGCACGTAGCACTTAAAATTGTCTGTCCTCGGTTGCAACACTCACTACCGAGTTCCAAATTGCCTCTGGAAGCAACGTCAGCACAATAACTGTTTGTCGGGAGCTTCATGAAATGGGTTTCCATGGCCGAGCAGCCACACACAAGCCTTACATCACCATGCGCAATGCCAAGCGTCGTACGGAGTGGTGTAAAACTGGCCGCCATTGGACTCTGGAGCAGTGGAAATGCGTCCTCTGGAGTGATGAGTCACGTTTCACCATCTGGCAGTCCGGCGGACGAATCTGGGTTTGGCGGATGCCAGGAGAACACTACCTGCCCCAATGCATAGTGTAAACTATGCATTCGGGCAGGTAGTAAAATTTGTAACATTTTGTGGAGGAGGAATAATGGTCTGGGGCTGTTTTCACGGTTCGGGCTAAGCCCCTTAGTTCCAGTGAAGGGAATTCTTAACACTACTGCATACAATGACATTCTAGTGTACTTTAGTACACAAATAAAACCCCACAATTTATGCGCGATTATGTACATTTGGGAGTAACTCCATTCCTAGCACTACTGTCTTTCAGTAACAATAACTGTTCAAATGAATTGATATAAAATCTGACTTGATCTCATATTGGGAGGGATTGTTTTTGTATTCTGTGATTTAAAATCAGTGTCAATTTGATATACACCCCCCCCCCAAAAAAAAAAATTGTCGCAATTTGGCCCCAAGGTGTTGTGACAGTTTTTGATTTTATTTATTGATCTTATCTTATTCATCCTTCATTCATAAGTGGCTATTATCAGTGATTCCATTGAGTACAACCATCTTTCCAGGGGGCATTTCCCAAGGAAGACAATTCCAATTTTCAAGTGCAGAGCGTAGCTGAAGAGGGATTGTAATCATAGTGTGAGGTCTTCTTGAGATGGAGAATTCGATGGATGAGGAGGGTGGATGAGCTCTCTGTGGCCTGAGGGGGAGAGGGGTAAAGCAGCGGGGGTGAGCCCTCCTTCACCCTCCACTATAACCCCCTGCTTCAAGGAGTGAAGAGCTCAGGTCCCTAAGGGCCATGAGTCACCCCACAGACCTTGTTGACCTGTTCATGCTGAGGTGATTAAAAATAAACATGAAGACAACCTACTGTATGTGTTAACCTTTATTAACCTGTTTAGGCTGTTTCCTATCTTTGTTTCAGTGGATGTGTTCTGTTTGAATTGCTGGGATTCACATAAACAACCTGATCAGTGATCCTCTCAAGTCAAAATACAATCAGGTAAGTCTATTTTTCACTTATTTTGTTGTATCCAACAGTATGGCTCTCTGAGCAACAGAGTCACCCAAAGAGATTTGGTGGGTGTATTTGTTAGCCTACACCAAAGTGGAAATACCTTACTTAACGCTATTATCTTTTATTACGCTCCAGGCATTTAAGTTCATTAGAACTACATTACAATACTGTCCCCATTCCAGGGCCTTGAGCACTAAGTAGTGACAATGTCCTATCTGTCCGGAGACGCGTTTTTAATACTCCAGTACTGCAGCGCTGATATATTAACCATGCTTAATTGAATATTGCCCCTGACAGATAGTTGAGATGATGCCATCCTTTCTTTAAATGAACATTTACACATCCTCACAGGCTAAGCAAAGGTGGAGGCCACCCAGATAGTGACAAAACACACATTTGAATGTGCCTGGCTACACGTTTGGAGATGATAATCGGACAGGTGACACTGCTGTTCTTCACTTTATTGGTCCCTCACTGTAACTGTTAATTAACTTCCTCCTGTGCTGCTGTTTGCTTTTCATAGGGAGGAACCATAAAGAGATATTGGTCAATCTAGTTTTAGATTGTGTAAATGAGAGAGAGACACATACACATGGAGATAAGGAAACAAGAAAGACAGATATACAGATATACAGAAAGACAGTAAGAAAGAGGTTGGTGTAGAATATATGCGTCAATGAGCAGTATTCCTCAGGCATATAGTGTAGTAATTATCCAAACCATCTGCATGTGCTGTGAAGCAAATGGGGAGACTCCACCCACCCTTAGTGCCTGAAAGGTACAAAGCAAAGGATTCTGGAGAAGTTGAGTGAACTCATGTATTTTAAGAGACCAAAGTAAATGGACTCACAAGATATAGGAAACAGGGTTTCCAGCAGGATTCCAATGTAAATTATGGTTAAAGCCATTTGTACTAGTAGTGCTATGCTACAGTACATCCTTAAAACTTCTTGTCAATAGGGGGGCGCCATTTCGACTTTGTAAAAATTTGTTCCCAAATTAAACTGCCTCGTACTCAATTCTTGCTCGTACAATATGCATATTATTATTACTATTGGATAGAAAACACTCTCTAGTTTCTAAAACCGTTTGAATTATATCTGTGAGTAAAACAGAACTCAAGTTGCAGCTAACTTCCTGTCAGGAAGTGAGAAATCTGAAATCGATGCTCTGTTTCAGGGTCAGTTTATTAAATTGCATGTTATCTATGAGTCGACATGCACTGCATACGATTTCCCCTAGATGTCAGTAAGCAGTGAGAATTGGAATGGTGTTGCTAGGCAGATCTGAGGCCATATAAAGGCTCATGGAACCGGGGGTGCACTCTTTTCAACGTTCGTCATGGCGCAAAGGAGGACCTCAGGATGGCATTCTGAATCATCAAGTTTATTTTATATAGCCCTTCGTACATCAGCGTGTACAAATCGTCTGTCCTCGGTTGCAACACTCACTACTGAGTTCCAAACTGCCCCTGGAAGAAACTTCAGCACATTAACTGTTCGTCGGGAGCATCATGAAATGGGTTTCCATGGCCGGAGCAGTGGAAATGCCTTCCCAGGAGTGATGAATCCCGCTTCACCATCTGGCAGTCCGACGGACGAATCTGGGTTTGGTGGATGCCAGGCGAAGCTACCTGCCCCTATGCATAGTGCCAACTGTAAAGTTAGGTGGAGGAGGAATAATGGTCGGGGGCTGTTTTTCATGGTTCGGGCTAGGCCCCTTAGTTCCAGTGAAGGGAAATCTTAATTCTACAGTAAACAATGACATTCTAGATTATTCTGTGCTTCCAACTTGTGGCAACAGTTTGGAGAAGGCCCTTTCCTTTTTCAGCATGACAATGCCCCTGTGCACAAAGCGAGGTTCATGCAGAAATGGTTGTCAAGATCAGTGTGGAAGAACTTGACTGGCCTGCACAGAGCCCTGACCTCAACCACATCGAACATCTTTGGGATGAATTGGAACGCCAGCTGCGAGCCTGGCCTAACATCAGTGCCCGACCTCACCAATGCTCTTGTGGCTGAATGGAAGCAAGTCCCGCAGCAATGTTCCAACATCTAGGGAAAGCCTTCCCAGAAGAGTGGAGGCTGTTAAAGCAGCAAAGGGGGACCAAATCCATATTAATGCCCATGACTTTGGAATGAGATGTTTGACGAGTAGGTGTACACATAATTTTGGTCATGTAGTGTATATTGTCACGAACCGGCTCAAAGCCCGTAACAAAAGGGAGACAACGTGGAGATAAGGAGTAACAAAATATATTTATTAAATAAAGTAACCTAAATGCAATTAACAATGGTGTGTGTAATCAGTAATCAGTAGTGTAAGTGAGTGTTTTGGCATGCATGAATGTGATAATGCGGTGTGTTGAAAGGTGCTAAAGCAAACAACCAAAAAGTCACAAAAAACCACAACAAAATCTATCAAGGTGTCTGCATGGAGAGAGTCTCCCCCATGAATGGGGAAGTGGTGTATTTATCCTGGGCGACACCGGGCCCAGGTGTCTCCCATGTAGCTGACGACCCTCCCAACTCCGCCCACCGACATCCTAATAAGGAAACAAGAACAAAGAGAGAATACGGCAGACAGAGTGGGAGGGTCGTCACAATATGATGTGTAATGTTGTTGCAAATGTGGATCTCTCAATGTAAGTTGGACCTATGACCAGTGATATTTTTGTTATATTATGTTTCAATATTTTTACTTACATTTGGGTGTTCTTTGTTGGGAAGTGTTTGTCGTTGGCAATGCCAATCATTATCACTAGTGTAGAACATTCCACCATCTCACTAAGACCGCAAACGGACAGTGATAAGCCTACTTTCCTTTGTTAATCTGTGGTCTGTGTGTGGAAGTATCCAGGGTGGGTGTTTTGTACAAACTACTGTTAGTTGACTCAGTGTTGTCTGAGCCAGATTACCACTCTGCTTAATTACCTTCCTCTTCTCAGTGGAACACCAGAGTTTCCTGTAGCAAATTGTCTCCCCATAGTCCCATTGCATGTGTATTTCAATAATTTGAAACAAATACTTTTAACTGTGTAGTTATGACCTGTTATGTACAACTTAATCACAGAAATCACAGACCTAGGGAACATTGTGACCATTGTGGGAGGCAACCTCTCTGCCGAGGGAGACTATGTTCCACTACTAATATCAGAAAAAATCTAGATTTAAACATTTAGTTTAGCCTTAATCAAATCCAATGTGTTGGGTCGCATACACATATTTAGCAGATGTTATTGGTCACATACACATATTTAGCAGATGTTATTGGTCACATACACATATTTAGCAGATGTTATTGGTCACATACACATATTTAGCAGATGTTATCGGTCACATACACATATTTAGCAGATGTTATTGGTAGAATACACATATTTAGCAGATGTTATCGGTCACAAACACATATTTAGCAGATGTTATCGGTCACATACACATATTTAGCAGATGTTATCGGTCACATACACATATTTAGCAGATGTTATCGGTCACATACACATATTTAGCAGATGTTATTGGTCACATACTTAGCAGATGTTATTGGTCACATACACATATTTAGCAGATGTTATTGGTCACATACACATATTTAGCAGATGTTATTGGTCACATACACATATTTAGCAGATGTTATTGCGGGTGTAGCAAAATGCTTGTGTTCCTAGCTCCAACAGTTCAGTAGTATCTAACAAAACGAATACACACACATCTAAAAGTACAAGAATGGAATTCACTATATGCACTTTGCCGATATACTATTAATCTAAATCTGTCAATCTCAGCTCTGTTGAGAAACTTTATGCCTAGTCAGTTTACGCATCAATAAAGCACATCAGAAGGTTCAGTGTATTAGGTGCTCTGGAAGCCCTGAGGTCTCTTAATCTTGAAGGAATATCTCCATGGTTTAGAGTGAGTGAAGAGAGGGGGTACAGTGAATAACACAGGACAAAGACTCTAGGAGGGAAGGAGGAAGAAGGAGCTGAAGAGTGTTAGAAGAGCGTTAGGCCTAGTCCCATTACTCTGAAGAATGGGACTTCAAAGGTGGCGTGGCAGACATTACATTACAGCCTCTCTCAACATGCCACCGCCTCGAGTGTCACCACCCACCACCCCCCCTCAACCCCTCTCAGCACAGTGGGTATCAAAGTTCAAAGGTCAAGTTCAAAGTTTTATTGTCATATGCACAGGATACAGCAGGTATAAAACAATACAGTGAAATGCACACTATAACAGGGCATTTATGACTATAGTCTAGTTATCCCTGGTGAGGTGGTTGTTTAAGTATGAGTAATAATGTATATTGTCAATGAAAGGCAACGGAATGTTGCTTTTCATTGACAATATACAGTGCCTTGCAAAAGTATTCACCCCCTTTGGAGTTTTTCCTATGTTGTTTCATTACAACCTGTAATTTAAATGGATTTTTATTTGGATTTCATACACAAAATAGTCCAAATTGGTGAAGTGAAATGGAAAAAAGAACTTGCTTCAATTTTTTTTTAAATAAATTTAACGGAAAAGTGGTGAGTGTATTCACCCCCTTTGCTATGAAGCCCCTAAAAAGCCCCTAAAAAAGATCTGGTGCAACCAATTACCTTTAGAAGTCACATAATTAGTTAAATAAAGTCCACCTGTGTGCAATCTAAGTGTCACATGATCTCAGTATATATACACCTGTTCTGAAAGGCCCTAGAGTCTGCAACACCACTAAGCAAGAGGCACCACCAAGCAAGCGGCACCATGAAGACCAAGGAGCTCTCAAAACAGGTCAGGGACAAAGTTGTGGAGAAGTACAGATCAGAGTTGGGTTATAAAAAAATATCAGAAACTTTGAACATCCCACGGAGGAC
Organism: Salvelinus namaycush; assembly: GCF_016432855.1. Classification (NCBI taxonomy): domain Eukaryota; kingdom Metazoa; phylum Chordata; class Actinopteri; order Salmoniformes; family Salmonidae; genus Salvelinus; species Salvelinus namaycush. The sequence goes on from NC_052331.1 coordinate 28,580,888, forward strand.
CATTAAATCCATTATTTAAAAATTGAAAGAATATGTCACCACAACAAACCTGCCAAGAGAGGGCCGCCCACCAAAACTCATGGACCAGGCAAGGAGGGCATTAATCAGAGAGGCAACAAAGAGACCAAAGATAACCCTGAAGGAGCTGCAAATCTCCACAGCGGAGATTGGAGTATCTGTCCATAGGATCGCTTTAAGCTGTACACTCCATAGAGCTGGGCTTTACGGAAGAGTGGCCAGAAAAAAATCCATTGCTTAAAGGAAAAAATAAGCAAACACGTTTGGTGTTCGCCAAAAGGCATGTGGGAGACTCCCCAAACATATGGAAGAAGGTACTTGTCACGTTCCTGACCTGTTTTCTCTTGTTTTGTATTTATTTAGTATGGTCAGGGCGTGAGTTGGGTGGGTTGTTTATGTGTTGTTTTCTATGTTGGGGTTTTGTGCGTTCTGCCTGGTATGATTCTCAATCAGAGGCAGCTGTCAATCGTTGTCCCTGATTGAGAATCATACTTAGGCAGCCGGGGTTCACGTGTGTGTTTGTGGGTGTTTGTCTTTCGTGTCAGTATTCGTACCACACGGGACTGTTTTTCGGTTGTATTCTATTTGTTATTTTGTTTCATGTTAGTGTTCAGTTTATTTATAATAAATTATGGACACTTTCCACTCTGCGTCTTGGTCCGATCCCTACACAAATCAGCCGTTACAGTACTCTGGTCAGATGAGACTAAAATTGAGCTTTTTGACCATCAAGGAAAACGCTATGTCTGGTGCAAACCCAGCACCTCCCATCACCCCGAGAACACCATCCCCACAGTGAAGCATGGTGGAGGCAGCATCATGCTGTGGGGAGGTTTTTCCATTCGCAGGGACTGGGAAACTGGTCAGAATTTAAGAACTGATGGATGGCGCTATATACAGGGAAATTCTTGAGGGAAACCTGTTTCAGTCTTCCAGAGATTTGAGACTGGGAGGGAGGTTCACCTTCCAGCAGGACAATGACCCTAAGCATACTGCTAAAGCAACACTTGAGTGGTTTAAGGGGAAACATTTAAATGTCTTGGAATGGCCTAGTCAAAGCCCAGACCTCAATCAAATTGAAATTCTGTGGTATGACTTAAAGATTGCTGTACACCAGTGGAACCCATCCAACTTGGAGGAGCTGGAGCAATTTTGCCTTGAAGAATGGGCAAAATCCCAGTGGCTAGATGTGCCAAGCTTATAGAGACACCCCAAGAGACTTGCAGCTGTAATTGCTGCAAAAGATGGCTCTACAAAGTATTGAGGGGGGGGGGGGGGGTGAATAGTTATGCACGCTCTATTATTATTATTATTATTTGTCTTATTTCTTGTTTGTTTCACAATAAAACATATTTTGCATCTTCAAAGTGGTAGGCATGTGTAAATCAAAATATACAAACCCCACAAAAATCAATTTTAATTCCAGGTTGTAAGGCAACAAAATGCCAAAGGGGTGAATACTTTCGCAAGGCACTGCACGTTATATTTGACTCATGTCATTAATCATTGTCTGAAAATGCATGTGTTTTCTCTGGAGAGGATTAGTATGGCTCCTCAGTGCATCACAGATCAGGTCAGGTCCTTTTGACCTACTGGCCAAACCAAAGACCCTCACCAGAATGCACTTTGCACTCTGCCTTGTAGATGGGCTTAGAAGTGTTTTCTACCATTATCTACACTCTGGAAAAAGGGTTCTAAAAGGGTTCTTCGGCTTTCCCCGTGGGGGAACCCTTTAAAGAATGCTGTTGGGTTCCAGGAAGAACATTTTTGGTTCCATTTAGAACCTTCTGTGGAAAGGTTCTAGATATAATCTTTTTTTGAAGAGTTCACCCTCCACCTCTTGAATTTGTTGTGTCCGGTCAAAGATGTTTATAATACGCAGAATGATGTTCTCTGCCCTATGTTCCATTTAAAATAAGAAATCAGACTCTAGCCATAATCACTGTTATTCAAACACAATTATTTTTTGTGTGTGTTAAATTGACAGTGGAATGCGTTATCAAGAACCCTTCAGTCTTGGTACATATGTAAGTTGTCTTTGTCGATGTGTAAATTGGGAAATAAATGGATGGTGGCTGTGCTTAAGCCATCAAGTCTTGTCTTGGGGTTTCAGTAATTGTACCTATTTGAGAGACAGAAAGCAGTGACAGATTGTCCTCTTCATATATATTCAAACAGTGGGTGAAAAGATGGAGATCGAGAAACGTAGTCATCTGAGTCTGCAGAAAGCAAACCCAGCAATTACATGTGTATAAATGAATAGAGAAATGTTCTGTGAAGTTTTTTAGCCCAATCACTCTTGATAGAAGATTTATTCAAATCCATAGTTCCGTTTGACAGGTCTCATTCCGAGATGAGGATGACTGTCATTACTCATAGATCATTTACACATTCACAGATGTAGGATATTCATTTGATCAATCTTTTGTATCTGAGAATTTTGCAAACTTGCTGTGTATTTGAGTTTTAAAAAGCTTCCAAAGTTTGACATTTCAGACTTGATTTGCCCTGATGTAAAATCTATCAACCCCTACAAAAAGGTCCATGAATTATAACCCACAAAAATAAATCACATTTCCTGTTGCTGCAGGATTATTTTCCTGCTGTATCAAACTGGCTCAAATTAAGAGCCCACATCTATACCGGTTTCCCTTGGTCAGTTGAGAACAACATTGATCTGTACCTTTCAGGTAAATTGCTCTAAAACAAAAACACTTAGGCAACAATGTTGTTTGTCGTTATTCATCTTTGAAAAACAATTTTATTATTGGATCCCTAATGATTATAGACACGGTTGGTATTTTAAAGGTTATATCAAGCAAGGTTAGATTTCTGAGTTGGTTCACATATTTCAGGAACCATTATATATATTTTTTACACTCAGACCTAATGAATACTTACAATTAGCGCTCAATGTGTTTACGAAAAGTATCTAAACAAATATTTATTTTACACTTAACAGTTATGCAAACAATTAGGCTGTACGGCTTGGCATGACGATAATTACATCCATATGATGACTGACCGGTGCTTTTGTTAATTTCATTTAGTGTAATTGCTCATTATGCAGTGTGGTAATTATCCGGCAGCCATAGCTCAGGGTACAGTCTCTGGCTCAGACTGACACTTAACCTTACCAAATGTCAAAGTGGTTAATATAGGAGGGTTCCCATTTAACCAAAGGTTGTAGCCCCTCGCTATTCCAATTCATCTCATAAAGGTCACCCTATTTGGATTTGCCTTGACAGAAGTTTACTTTTGTTTCCAGAAAAACCTGGAGCCTTCTGCTAATTTGGTGTTGCATGTAAATATAGATTTAAAGACATGTTAGTGATTCAAATCCATGTTTTAATGTTTTATCCACTCAGACGTGTACGGACCCCTGCGTCTTTGATGCATTATGGGCAATTCTGTTTTTAAGACATGGCAAAGAGCTCACACATCTGATTTCTCAGGTCTAAATCAACCACTTTTAAAGAGGCAAGAGCTGAAAGCAGCAGGTATTGTGGGCTCTGGGGACCCCTTATCTACTCTATACACACTGCTTTTGAGGTGTGAAAATCTGAAAATCTAATTGGGATGCAGTGCATTCGGAAAGTATTCAGACTCCTTGACTTTTTCCACATTTTGTTAAGTTACAGCCTTATTCTGAAATGGATTTTTAAAATCCTCATCAATCTACACACAATACTCCATACTGACAAACCAAAAACAGTATTTTTTTTTGCAAATGTGTTCAAAAATAAAGAACTGAAATATCACATTTACATAAGTATTCAGACCCTTACTCAGTACTTTGTTGAAGCACCTTTAGCAGCGATTACAGCCTTGAGTCTTCTTGGGTATGAAGCTACAAGCTTGGCACACCTGTATTTGGGGACTTTCTCCCACTTTTCTCTGCAGATCCTCTCAAGCTCTGTCAGGTTGGATGGGGAGCATCGCTGCACAGCTATTATCAGGTCTCTCCAGAGGTGTTCGATTGGGTTCAAGTCCGGGCTCTGGCTGGGCCACTCAAGGACATTCATATACTTGTTCCGAAGCCACTCCTGCATTGTCTTGGCTGTGTGCTTAAGGACGTTGTCCTGTTGGAAGGTGAACCTTTGCCCCAATTTGAGGTCCTGAGCGCTCTGGAGCAGGTTTTCATAAAGATCTCTCTGTACTTTGCTCCGTTAATCTTTGCCTCGATCTTGACTAGTCTCCTAGTCCCTGCCGCTGAAAAACATCCCAACAGCATGATGCTGCCACCACCATGCATCACTGTACTCACCGTACTGAGGAGTGGATTCCATCTGTCCACTCTACTATAGAGGCCTGATTGGTGGAGTGTTGCAGAGATGGTTGTCCTTCTGGAAGGTTCTCCCATCTCCACAGAGGAACTCTGGAGCTATGTCAGAGTGACAATTGGGTTCTTGGTCACCTCCCTGACCAAGGCCCTTCTTCCCCGATTGCTCATTTTGCCTGGGCGGCCAGCTCTAGGAAGAGTCTTGGTGGTTCCAAACTTCTTCCATTTAAGAATGATGGAGGCCACTGTGTTCTTGGGGACCTTCAATGCTGAAGACATTTTTTGGTACCCTTCCCCAGATCTGTGCATTGACATAATCCTGTCTCGGAGTTCTACAGACAATTCCTTCGACCTCATGGCTTGGTTTTTGCTCTGACAAGCACTGTCAACTGTGGAACTTTATATAACTTTCCGAATCATGTCCAATCAATTGAATTTACCGCAGGTGGACTCCAATCAAGAAACATCTCAAGTATCATCAATGGAACAGGATGCACCTGGGCTCAATTTCGAGTCTCATAGCAAAGGGTCTGAATACTTATGTAAATATGGTTTTTCTGTTTTTTATTTTTAATACATTTGCCCCAAGAAATTTTGCTTTGTCATTATGGGGTATTGTGTGTAGATTTATGAGTATTTTTTATTTATTTAATCAATTTTAGAAGAAGGCTGTAATGTAACATAATGTGGAAAAAGTTAAGGGATCTGAATACTTTCCGATTGCACTGTAGTTTCTCCCTAAACCAATGGCCATGGCAATGCATTTAGCATAAAACATGGGTAGAGTGTAATGCTACACTGACAATCATCACTTAGCTAGCCTATATGTATAGCAGATAAGGTCCAGCAGAAACAAGAGAGATGACACAATGGGTGTAATGGGTGTGTGCTGGTGGCAGGGAAGTCAGGCGCAGGAGAACGAACTTGGTATAAACGGAGTCGTTTAATAAGTACTCACAAACTCCGAAAACCAACATATACTAAAATAATGAAAGTTTGTACAAACCCCGTCGCACACCAGAAAATAATAGCACCAATACATACAACAAACAATCATCGACAAGAACATGAAGGGAAACAGAGGGTTAAATACACAACATGTAATTGATGGGATTGGAACCAGGTGTGATGAAAGACAAGACAAAACCAATGGAAAATGAAAAATGGATCAGTGATGGCTAGAAGGTCGGTGACGTCGACCGCCGAACACCGCCCGAACCAGGAGAGGGACCGACTTACGGCGGTAGTCTGGACAATGGGTAACATCTATTACAGTTTGACATCAAATGACCCAACAAAACCATTTCATATCAAAGCACGATTGTGCCTGATGAAAGTAGATGGGATATCACTGATGGATCCCAACAAACAACATGCTTCTGTGCTTTTATTGATTTGTAGAATGTTTATTCATTGAAACAGATTTGTTTCTTTGATGGTTTGTCCTTAAAAAGCTTGAGTGGTAGTGCATTTTGAGTCTTCTAAATTGTGTGTCATTGTAAAATAAATGTATGTTAGCCATCCATACCTATGTATTTCGGTGTCCATGACTCTCCTGAACTTGAAAAAATGATTGAATGCACCAACATTGAATAATACATGAGTGAGATGTGTGTCTGAAAAACCTTCAGCAAAGCCACAGGCTTTCTCGAAGTGTGGCTAACCCCAAATAGATTTTCAGGATTTAAAAAACAAACCCCAAAATCGAATCCTTCGCTTCTCACTCAAATGGCATCTTGGTTTCCCATTCTGTTAGAGTGGGGGAGTTGAATCAGTCAGTGTCACGTAAGTCACGTTGACATTCCTTCATTACTGAGTGGGTTATTGCTGAATACATATCTTCAAACTAGGACAAAGCTCTGGAGTCTAGACTCTAAATCAACATCTGAATTTCAACAGGCAGTTAGATGAAAAACATACAGGACGTCGTGCTGACTCTGTTTAAGCATCCCCCTTAACCATGTTCTTTCTGTTAATGAAGTGTTTCACATTCCCTTTCGCAGACAATCTTCTGCGGTGACCCAAACGTAAAGCCTACACAGTTGTGTCCTGTACGCATGCAGATTTGTTATTGTCCAGTCTTTTATGTAAATGTTGAACTTTGAATTAGTACATTAAGGTATAACTAAATAAGGTTCCTATTAAGACTGCAATTGAGGTTACTGCAATTATACAAATCATACGCCTTAGATAGAAATGGATCGTTTTCAGGATATTTAAAGGGACAATCAGCATACATTCACTACATTCCTTTTTGGATTTATAAATTCATGATATGTACCCATTGAGTCTTGAAGAATATAACATATGAATAAATGCCTCATGAGCTTAGTTCAACTGTTGTACCCCATCAGAACTCAAAATATAAGCATGTTTTACTCCAATGTTTGTAAACAAAGTAAATGTAAACAAACACCATATAGCCTCAAAACATGATTCAAATCTAATTTTGGTCCCGTGTGGCTCAGTTGGTAGAGCATGGCGCTTGCAACGCCAGGGTTGTGGGTTCAATTCCCACGGGGGGACCAGGGTTCAATTCCCACGGGGGGACCAGGATGAATATGTATGAACTTTCCAATTTGTAAGTCGCTCTGGATAAGAGCGTCTGCTAAATGACTTAAATGTTAAATGTTAAATGATATCATGGATGGTCAGTGCTTGCATCCATAACTCTGTCTATGAATTTGAGTGGTTCAATTTCTCCAGCCCCATCCCTCAGCTTTTTAACGAAATATGGGCAGGGGAAAAAGCATTGTTATTGTTTCTACTGCTGATTGCAGCTTTAAGTTACCATTATAGTAATCAGAGATGATCATATTCTATTAAACACTGGGCAGGGGAACAGTGCAGAGTGGTTGATTAGATAGAACAGGCTGTTTGATGACTAATCATATGACGCATCTGTAGTAAAAACTCTCTTCAGGAAAAACAGTTGCTCTTGAGCGAAGCACTTTGCTGATGAAAATGGTGAATACTTCAACAATGTGCCCTATTTAACATGCAAACCAAACTGGGATGACAATATGTCTCCTCTGTACTGTGCTATATTGGGGTGGAAGGGTAGAGTTCATCTGTCTCGTTTGTCTTTAGTCAGAGGGAGTCAGAGAGTGCAACTCATACAACTCTAGAACATCCATGTGTAGGTACTAGTGTAATGACAATAAAGGACTCAAATGAACCAATATTCTGGCATTGGGACTCCATACAGTTCAGCAGACCTACGTACATGTTAGAGTGCACCTGGTTCCCTACGTGCACCCTGCAGTCTCTTCAGTGTGTGTGTGTGTGTGTGTGTGTGTGCACCACAGAAGGTTGGTGGCATCTTAATTGGGTCGGACGAGCTTGTGGTCAAGGCTGGAGGGGAATAAATGGAATTGTATCAAATACATCAAACACATGGTTTCGATTAGCTCAGTTCCAGACATTTTATGAGCCGTACTCCCCTCAGCAACCTCCACTGATGTGCATGCTCCTGTGCATGCGTGTGTGCATGTGAGAGAGAGAGCCAGGGTTCTACAGTCATTAACTCTCCTGTCATCTCTCCATGCTTTAGTCTTCCCTACACTGTAAATTAACTCTCCTGTCATCGCTCCATGCTTTAGTCTTACCTACACAGTAAATGAACTGACCTGTCATCTCTCCATGCTCCAGTCTTACCTACACAGTCATTAACTGTCCTGTCATCTCTCCATGCTCCAGTCTTACCTACACAGTCATTAACTGTCCTGTCATCTCTCCATGCTCCAGTCTTACCCACACAGTCATTAACTGTCCTGTCATCTCTCCATGCTCCAGTCTTACCTACACAGTCATTAACTGTCCTGTCATCTCTCCATGCTCCAGTCTTACCTACACAGTCATTAACTGTCCTGTCATCTCTCCATGCTCCAGTCTTACCTACACAGTCATTACCAGGTTGAACCCCCCTGCTTCTCTCACACCGCAGGAAATTGAATATGGGAGAATATTAAAGGTTTGCTTGCTCAGGCCATCACTGCACTTTACTAGAGCCTGACTATTGTCTGACATTTTAATTGCGAGATGAGATGCTGTGTTTATTGTTCTTTTAGCTTATTTAATCATAAAGTGTGAATACTGAATAATGGCCTACATTAAAATCAAAGTTACTGAGGTAATGAGAGAAGGGGGTGACAGGGACTTATGGACAGAAAGAAAGAAAGGGTCTAATCTGGATTCTGGAATTGATGTACTAAACTCCAACAAAGATCCTTTATTCACATTCATGCCCATCCTGCATAGTGTACGTAATAGGCTCTTTTGCAGAGAAACAGGATGATGCATCTTTTCATTGTTTTGATAACAATGTAGCATTCTACAATAGCAGACAGCAATTTGGAAAGAGAGAAAGAGATGAACATGATGAAAATAATGAAAATGATGATGAGAAAACAAAGGTTGACATTTACAATGTGTGGGCATATAACACAACCTATCATTCCCATCAGAGTGGAAAACCAAGGGTTTTGTTTTTAAATCAGATGAGTAATTTGATAATTTTGCATATGTAAATCGTATAACAGCGGCAGCATAGAGCAGAGACCAGTACTATGGTCTCTTTGACGTAAAAGCCCACAACTCAAAGATGGACAGTAGCTTATATAAGGGGGAATTGTTGTTACAGCTAATACTACAGATCACCTTTAAAGGGGATCACAATGATCAAATGCAACATGACACAGGATTGGGTAAATCCTAATGGTTTCACAACCGCAAACCCTCATTATCATATGGCTCAGCATCCAGGATATGCAGTCAAAACTGATATCTGATCTTGTTTAGCATGGTGTCATTCTGGATGCCTCCAACATGGCACCCTATTCCCTATATAGTTCACTTTTTGACCAGAGGGCCCTGGTCAAAGGTAGTGGACTACATAGGGAATAGGGTGCCATGTGGAACGCATACAGAGTATTTACTTCCCATAACTAATAGACTCCTCATATTGAGTAGGTTCCTAGAAGCTGTGTTGCCAGGAGAATCATTTCCTGTGATGCTGTGAACACATGTTGTATTGTAAACAGGGATGTGTTTGAATATTAGTAGTCATCATCAGGGATGGTTTGTTTGTACAGTGGACATTTTTGTGAAAGGCTTAACAAGGATTTCCTACACTATTAATGTTTAGGCGCACACACATCACGCACGGTTGAGCTACACTGTATTTAGTTTAGAAATCAGATATCACTGGATTGGAGTGGACTTTCATACACGCAAAAATTACACACAAATTGCAAAAATAAGGGAATAACTATTTCAATTGAGGTTATAGATTAAGCTTGTAGTTCATAGTTTTGAACGAAGAAAAAAAATATTAAGAAAATTGTGTAGGCTACAAGGTAATAGCTAGACTGAAATAATTTTTTCTTGGTTCATACCATTAATTCCATCCAACCACTGAGACTTCCATTAGGGTTCTAGAATATAATTATATCAGGAGTCAGAGGACATGGGAAGCCATATTGTTGCACAGTGGTATGTCATCTACCCAGCCTGTTGGCCCACTGGCTTCCCTTGCTCCAGGAAAAATAACACATTTATATGAAACAACAGCTATTACGGGTGCCATCTGACATGCCGATCTCATCAGGAGAGCTGAGTGCTGTAATGTGGGTGTAATAGCACCATGCGTTTACATAAACTGACTCAACCAGGACTAGTCTTCATCATTGTCACCATCATTCTCACCTTCGTCATTATCGTCATTGTCATCAATATCATTATCTGCATAATCATTGGCATTGCCTCACACAACAGCATGCACATTCATATCACTTCAATAGGATTAACTTTTTAAACACAGTTATCAAATCAAATCAAATTGTATTAGTCACATGCGCCGAATACAACAGTGAAATGCAAATAGTCTGGTTAGCCATTTGATTAGGTGTTCAGGAGTCTTATGGCTTGGGGGTAGAAGCTGTTTAGAAGCCTCTTGGACCTAGACTTGGCGCTCTGGTACCGCTTGCCGTGCGGTAGCAGAGAGAACAGTCTATTACTAGGGTGGCTGGAGTCTTTGACAATTTTTAGGGCCTTCCTCTGACGCCGCCTGGTATAGAGGTCCTTGATGGCAGGAAGCTTGGCACAAGTGATTTACTGGGTCGTTCGCACTACCCTCTGTAGTGCCTTGCGGTCGGAGGCCAAGCAGTTGCCATACCAGGCAGTGATGCAACCAGTCAGGATGCTCTCGATGGTGCAGCTGTAGAACCTTTTGAGGATCAGAGGTACCATGCCAAATCTTTTCAGTTTCCTGAGGGGGAATAGGTTTTGTCGAGCCCTCTTCACGACTGTCTTGGTGTGCTTGGACCATGTTAGTTTGTTGGTGATGTGGACACCAAGGAACTTGAAGCTCTCAACCTCCTCCACTGCAGCCCCGTCGATGAGAATGGGGGCGTGCTCTGTCCTCCTTTTCCTGTAGTCCACAATCATCTCCTTTGTTTTGATCATGTTGAGGGTGAGGTTGTTGTCCTGGCACCACACGGCCAGGTCTCTGACCTCCTCCCTATAGGCTGTTTCGTTGTTGTCGGTGATCAGGCCTACCACTGTTGTGTCATCGGCAAACTTGATGATGGTGTTGGAGTCGTGCCTGGCCGTGCAGTCATGAGTGAACAGGGAGTACAGGAGGGGGCTGAGCAAGCACCCCTAAGGGGCCCCTGTGTTGAGGATCAGCGTGGTAGATGTGTTGTTACCTACCCTTACCACCTGGGGGCGGCCCGTCAGGAAGTCCAGGATCCAGTTGCAGACGGAGGTGTTTAGTCCCAGGGTTCTTAGCTTATTGATGAGCTTTGAGGGTACTATGGTGTTGAATGCTGAGCTGTAGTCAATGAATGGCATTCTCACATAGGTTTTCCTTTTGTCCAGGTGGGAAAGGGCAGTGTGGAGTGCAATAGAGATTGCATCATCTGTGGATCTGTTGGGGTGGTATGCAAATTGGAGTGGGTCGAGGGTTTCTGGTCTCTATGAACTATAGTATTCAGGTCCATTAATACCCTAGACAGAGGCAACATCAGCAATCATCAGAGGTGAAAGTAATTGCTTAATTCCTTCCCAACCTGTCCTCTACCTTTTGACTGTTTACTCACTGGGCAAACTGTGATAAGGACAAGACAGCTATAGACCATCATTATGGCAACTGACCGCTTTCAACTTTATCTGCCTCTTCTTTCCCAACAAACACTTTCACAGTTAACAAGGCTGTTACCAGTATCAAGACAGTTTTAATTAAAAGAGAGATGATGGCCTACATTCAGCCCAATACAAAACGATCAGTCCTTGACTGACTAGGACTGTTCTACAGATATGGTTCCTAGAAGAAAATTCTAGAAAAAGGAAACTTTTTCTAACGACTCAATTAGACATATTTCAATGGACGCTTTTGTAACAAATCCCTATGTGAAACATATATTGACTGAAGAGATTGCTAATACACAATCAAATATTAACTTCATGATTCATCTTGACTTTTATGTTTTATGTAGGTGCATATTCAGTATCTTATACAGGTGCTAACTCTTGGCTCTATGTGATATAATCTCTCAGAGCAAGATGAGTGTGTCTGTGAATGTCTCAGCTGTAATGTCTAGCACCCTACCTTATGACAGAACCTAGTGTGATAGCATCAGGATCATCATCTCATGTTTTATGACTGAGAAGTCATTTTATTGACTCTGTTATCTAGTGAACATTTTCATTGTGTAAATTAACATATTTACTCCATTATTAAATGCAAACACAAAGCATATTATAATACATGTCAAAGTACAATTTCACAAATATCCTATTATCTAAGGTAAAATAAATCTAAGGAATTGCGTCCATTTATGCGTGAAATTCTCTTCTGACGACTGGATACATTATGATGACGTTTTTGGAGAAGTACTTATACCTATCAAGACACAAAAATTGCGTTATGAACTTAACTCAGACAGCATACATTTTGAGCATCCTCCTGAGTATTTGGCTTCGTGACCCACAAGCTTGTCCAGCTGTGCGACTTCAGAGAAAGCTGATTGGCTCAATCGCAAGTGCTTTTTTTCTAACGGCAAGAGGGTAATATATTTGTTACAAAGCCTCACAATCAACAGTTCCTACAGCAACACAACAGGACTTGGACTAAACAGAAAAACAGAGGCAAGTATTGGCTTTTCTTGGTTTGTTTCTTCTTGGCAACTTTGTTACTTTGGAAAGAAGATCACTGAGTTTAATTTCCACTTGGGCACATACGTGGCTTTTTTCGTATTGTCCATGTTGTATCACCTCGTGAGAAATTAACAGTAAGTAAAACTCTTAATCAGAAACGTATTCTAATCGATGATATGTGTTGGCTTCTCTGCCCAAAATATTTTCTCTAGTCTATGGCTGTGCCGGGGAACTCACTACGGATACTGCTTCTCGGTGCGTATTTTGCGCTGACGGTCGGAGCGGACTGCGAGAAGAACTGTGCGCTCTGCCTCAACCGTCTACGTGGGCATCAGACGGCGATTACCACTCTGGTAGGTCAAGTACTTTTGGACATGTTTTAAAGCATATATTTAGAGTAAAGTAACGGGGTGATACTTTTTCCCGCGTCTAAATTGTTCGTAGGGAAAGATTACGCAGTAGGCTACGCACCTGTGTTTTTTGGTCACCAAAAGACGCAATGGATAGGCAATGTTCCATGAGGTGCGTGTATACTTGAAACACGACATTATTAAACTCATTTTCATTTATTTTGATCCACGTAGACAATGTAATACCAATTAAATTAGGCAACCCATAATGTCAATTGCATCAATATGACATTAATGATTAATGTCGGTTGGATTTTAATCTAGGTACTTGTGTTGTTGGTCTAACTGGCGACAACATGAGACCACGAGGCATTTATTTTTGCCATGCTTCATGAAGTTTTGAAATTAGATGAGGATTTGGTTTCATTTATTACATATAGCCTGTAGTAAAACCAAGACTGTTGCGCATCATCAATTTCAAGGGAGCCTTGTCACTTCGATTCTTGAAATGTAGGCTATTAAAGGCAATTGAGGAGTGACTGAATCAATGTCTGATTATCCATTCAATAGTACTGGCCTATCCCAAATGCTCAACATCGAACAAAACGTCTAAAATCTTACCACAATGGCATAAATTCAGTATCTCCATCAAACCTGTCTTTATTTGTGGCCCTTAGTATGTTTTATCTCCATCAGGGGGCAGCATGTTGGTGGTTCAATATAGCCTCAATAAAAATGTTGGTAGATAGCATATTTTCATATCATTCAAATTCCCCCAATAAAATAAACATTCATATGAGAAGTTATTTTCTATCAGATAATGTATTTAGAATTATATGTAGGCTATACAAAAGCACTATTTTCTGCTTTGACAGCTCAGACATAAAAATACATGTTTATGAGGCATTAAAGATGTAGGCTTTGAGGAACATCATGTCTCATTAACTGTGATTCTAAAAAGTGGTAAAATGCACCAGATAAGTGTCTTTCCATCTGTTTCAATATAATGACTTAAAACGAGTAGAGCATAAACATCACATTGGAATAGGCAAATAGAATGAATTTGTTCATACATCCAACCGTGTCTCTCCGACATTGGCGAGAGTAGCAGCCACACCCAGAGTATTCATGCACCAGAATTTGACTTGTTGTATCCCCTGTTAAATATTGTTTAATTAAACACTACTTTATATGTAAAATATGCCTTTTTTATTGCAAAACAATGTCACTCCAGTCAATACAGTGGCAAGAAAAAATATGTGAACCCTTTGGAATTTCCTGGATTTAAGCATAAATTGGTCATAACATTTGATCTGATCTTCATCTAAGTCAACAATTAGCAAACACAGTCTGCTTAAACTAATAACACACAAACAATTATATGCTTTCATGTCTTTATTGAACACACCATGTAAACATTCACAGTGCAGGGTGGGAAAAGTATGTGAACCTATGTGAAGTATGTGAAACTGGTTGACCATCTTTTGGCAGCAATAACCTCAACCAAACGTTTCCTGTAGTTGCGGATCAGACCTGCACAACGGTCAAGAGGAATTTTGGACCATTCCACTTCACAAAACTGTTACAGTTCAGCAATATTCTTGGGATGTCTGGTATGAACCACTCTCTTGAGGTCATGCCACAGCATCTCAATTGGGTTGAGGTCAGGACTCTGACTGGGCCACTCCAGAAGGCGTATTTTCTTCTGTTGAAGCCATTCTGTTGTTGATTTACTTCTGTGTTTTGGGTCGTTGTCCTGTTGCATCACCCAACTTCTGTTGAGCTTCAATTGGCGGACAGATAGCCTTATATTCTCCTGCAAAATGTCTTGATAAACTTGGAAATTCATTTTTCCGTTGACGATAGCAAGCTGTTCAGGCCCTGAGGCAGCAAAGCAGCCCCAAACCATGATGCTCCCTGCACCATATTTTACAGTTAGGATGAGATTTTGGTGTTGGTGTGCTGTGCCTTTTTTTCTCCACACATAGTGTTGTGTGTTCCTTCCGAACAACTCAACTTTAGTTTCATTTGTCCACAGAATATATTTTGCCAGTAGCACAGTGGAACATCCAGGTGCTCTTTTGCGAACTTCAGACGTGCAGCAATGGGTTTTTTTGGACAGCAGTGGCTTCTTCCATGGTGTCCTCCCATGAACACCATTCTTGTTTAGTGTTTTATGTATCATAGACTCGTCAAAAGAGATGTTAGCATGTTCCAGAGATTTCTGTAAGTCTTTAGCTAACACTCTAGGATCCTTCTTAACCTCACTGAGCATTCTCTGTGCTCTTGCAGTCATCTTTGCAGGACGGCCACTCCTTGGGAGAGTAGCAACAGTGAGGAACTTTCTCCATTTATAGACTATTTGTCTTACCGTGGACAGATGAACATCAAGGCTTTTAGAGATACTTTTGTAACCCTTTCCACCTTTATGCAAGTCAACAATTCTTCATCTTAGGTCTTCTGAGATCTCTTTTGTTTGAGGCATGGTTCACATCAGGCAATGCTTCTTGTGAATAGGAAATCAAATGTTGTGAGTGTTTTTTTTAATAGGGCAGTGCAGCTCTAACCAACATCTTCAACTCGTCTCATTGATTGGACTCCAGGTTAGCTGGAGCAATTAGCAATTAGCTTTTGGAGAATTCATTAGCCTAGGGGTTCACATACTTTTTTCAACCTACACTGTGAATGTTTAAATTATGTATTCAATATAGACAAGAAAAATACAATAATTTGTGTGTTATTAGTTTAAGCACAAAGTGTTTGTCTATTGTTGTGACTTAAAATGTTATGACCAATTTATGCAGAAATCCAGGTAATTCCAAAGGGTTCACATACTTTTTCTTTCCATTGCTGCTTCACGGCTGTGTACCATGAGCCCCTTGATAAAGACAAGTCTCCAATGAAACTAGATTTCCAGTATGGTATGGGTTTGTGAGCCGCTGATCCACCTCTGTGTTTTGAGGTTCCTCTTCCCTTCCTGTCTTTACAGACATGCTCAATAGAATGTGAGGGCAGCCTGGACACCACGAAGCTCCGCCTCTGCCAAGACGTCCTATTGGAGGAGGAGCGCGTCGTAGTAGATGACGTCAAACAGGAAGAGGTGCAGGGCCAGCAGCACCAATTGGCCAAGAAGTATGGTGGCTTCATGAAGCGCTACGGAGGGTTCATGATCAGGAGGCGCTCACCCGTAGAGGGGCGAGTGCAGGGAGGAGAGAACAACCCGGTGGCTGAGGAAGAGGACATCCGTCTGGAGATCCTGAAGATTCTGAATGCAGAGGCTGAGGGCCAGAGGGATAGGGAAGTGGCCAAGCGCTATGGGGGGTTCATGAGAAGAGGGGGGGACTTGGGGGGCCTGGAGGGGGTGGGCAGGCCGTTGAAGAAGCGCTACGGGGGCTTCATGAGGAGGGTGGGAAGGCCTGAGTGGCTGGAGGATCAGAAGAACCAGGGGGGTCTCCTGAAACGCTCCTGGGAGGGGGAGCGGGGTGACTCCCCCCTGGCTGAAATACAGAAGAGATATGGAGGATTCATGGACTAGGGGTCAGCCCCTCCTCCAACCTCTCCTGAGTCTGGACTCTCAATGTTGATTAGATTGTCCATTCTTGTTCCGTTGTAGAGCTTCACTGTCATGCTTTTTGTTTGATTTGGTTTAATGTGACAAAAAAAGAGTACTGTATGTTTTATGGTTTTGGTTATTTATAAAATAACCTGTGTTCGTTGTGGTGTACGAGGCTGGGGCATGTGTGGAAAACCAATCGTGGCATGACCTGTTTGTTTTCTTTCCCTTTGTCTTGCCACTGGTTTTTAAAGGGATAGTTCACTTTTTTTAAATGTTAGTCGAGTTTCCACTTAAAAACTGTCATCCAAACTATTTTTAAGTTTGTTAGTTGGTTATTTAGTAATGGCCAGACTCTCCTGGCGAGGTAAAATTACAATAAGCTACAGCTTCAAAAAAGTTAATTATCCCTTTAAGTGGCCATAGAACATTTTCTGAAGCTTCCATTTCCACCACAAAGTATCACAAAAGGCTGTAACCATGGGGGAGTAGGCTATTGTGGCCTTCCCATTGGTGGTTTGGTCTTTGGAACTGAAGGGCCCATCAATGTTATCTGCTTTGTTGTTGGAACATGGAGGTACCCTACTCTAAGTACTGCTATACCAGTGTGTTGTAGTTATCTATCTAATGGCAGTGTGTCGGTCGCTTTTGTTATTATAATAACCATGTTGCTCTTTCCACCGTGCTCACACTTATCCCAGTATGCTGATGTTGAAACATGTTGCTTTCAGTCGATAAATGCCCTCATTTTTTCTTCTTTCTATTGAGAACAGAGCAGCATTTCAGACCAATTAGTTGTACGAAACATAATAAACCCATGTGTCCTGCAGAAATAAGTGGACTCCACTGGCTGTTTGATGTGTTTTTCTGCTTGGGAAGTGGAGCCAATGTTCCTGCCTCTGCCAAGCCCACCTGAGATAATAACTCTGGTGTTAATGGTGAGGATTGTATTTATTTGACGCATTCACTCAGCTTCACTCAGCCCTATGTCTATCTTTTTTTGTACAGATTGCTCAAGTGAGCGCAACATATTAACAGTTTTTAGTTTCTTAGCTCCCTAACGTCTCAGACTACCAAAACTTTACTGATTGATATTTTGCTTAACTTAATTTCCCCCCAGAGGTTTATATGAAGAATGCTCTTCAGAACAATAAGGCAGTATTTTAAATGACTCACAAGTTAGATCTACAAAACAGGATAAATAGCCCCCTCTCCTGTCTGACACATTAATTTATATCTTTAATTTCTCTAACTTCACTTCTCAATGGTAGTTGTTTCCAAAGGCACCGCCATATCTATATCCACAGCCATTAACTTCCAAAATGTTGGCAGATACATACATAATGTAAGGAATAAACGCTGATGTTTTGTACATTACCTTGGGAAATAATGGACGACGCAGCGGGGAGGAGGCGGAGCCGAGTTCCTTTCTGTAGGTAATTTTTCCAAGGTAATAGAGTACCACAGTAATAGGCATAAATAACCATGAAACCTAGCGGTCAAACAGGAAAATGATTCCAATCGTTTTTCCACCATTCATTTTTTCCCAAAGGGGATTTTAGAAAAACTTAAAATAAAAGCAGTGTTTTGTGTTTGTTTACCCAGGCATGACGTTTTGAAAATCTCACTAGGACAAGGTGACTTATCAGTACATTCGCCTGTATTTACCCCCCAAAAATGAAATGCTAATTAGCTACTAATTTGGCAATCATAAAGAATTACAAATGCCATGATGATCTGGATGAGACTGCCGAATCGAGGCAAAGGTAAGAATCTCTGTTGTTAGCTAAATGTAGTAATTCATAATTTGGCTACATTTCTTTAAATTGACAATTCTGTGAACTGTCTCATGCAAGTTTTAAATTGACACAATACCTGTTAGCAAAGGTGTCAGCTAGAGATGACGTGCAGGAGCTTGCAGGGATTTGTAGT